>NW_028187177.1:2740986-2747797 GCF_003343005.1 Rhea americana | reverse complement strand
GGCGCGCGCCGGGGCCCGCGGAGCCGCGCGCGGGGCTTTGCGCGGGGGCCGCTCCGGAGCGGAGGGCGATGGCGCTTGTGCGGCGCGGAAAACGTTTGTTTAGCGGTCAGTCAGTGGCAGAGCGTTGCTTTGTGGTCACTGCTGTCAGCGGCGTGGGAGCTGAGCTGTTTTCCCTCTGAATGAGCCGTTTGGCACAGTGGAGGTTTACCCCCGGATCCGTAGGTTATGCATAGCTTTGTCAGATTAAAAAAAAATACCCAACCTAGATGCATTCGAGCGTTGCCTCTGGGCTCGGATCTGCTCACCAGTAGCACCTAACCGCGAAGCTGGCTTAGTGTAGTGAAAAAAACAACAAGAAGCGTGGAGAAATCTCRCATGGCAGAACAAAAGCAAAAAGAAGTAAGGTTATCGCCCTGAAGTCAGTTAAGGGAARACAAAATCAGTTAGGGGGAGAACACAAAGGCCTCAAAGATACTGGTGCTCCTGACTCAAAGTGCGAGCATAGAAACATAAATGGAGAAACATAAATCAGAAGCTGGTTGGCAATATCCTGAGCCTTGCTACATTAATGAAATGCTACACAGTGCCTGGAATACTGTATGGATGCATAATTATCTCTATTACCATGTAATCTGTACTTGTTAGGTGCTGCATATTTATCTGTCAGAAATGACTGTGAAGCCGTAATTAGGAAATGCTAGACAAAAACCCACAGACCCACATTTTTGAGGCAATTGTAGTGGGTTTGATAAGCAGAATCTGCTTTTCTGCTTTGATCCCCCTGAAATTCCTTAAATGGCCATTTTTTTTGCATACATCATGACTAATGTGGGGATCTAAGGGAAGTTCCTTCTATAAGCAGTATGGGAGAGACTAGCCCTCAGCCAGCGCTGTGTCAGCGCGAGACAGCTGAGCCRTTATTAGTCAAAAGAGGAACAGCCCCATAATATTCTGTGGGCGATACTTGGCTGAAATTCAACAGTACAGAATTAGCCAGGATCAGTATGAAATTTCTGAAGAATGAAGGATTTAATGCTTTGGTGCTTTAGCAGGACTGCGTAGACTGTGGGATCACAGCATCTTTGCAGATTGCCTTTCCTGCGAAAGAGGCCAAAGAGCAAAGTGTGCGTGCGGCAGGGAAAGGGCTTCCATTGTCACCGGCAAATTTTGTTGTTCTCTGCTTTATTTTAACCTTACTTGTGCATACTTGTGTGGGCTGTGGGATTAAAGCTCACGGGTGAATATTTACCGATCAGTCTGCCTGGGCCACCTCCTCTCCTCTGGCTCCAGTGGGAAGGATCAGTCTGTTACGCTGAACAAGTGAATCATTCCCTGGATTTACAGCAGGACCCTTGGACAAACCTGCATAAACCACTGCTGAATGCTGCCCTGGGTCTGGTTTCCAGCTAGAGAAGGTGGAAGTTAAAGTAAGACTGACGTCTATGAAAAGTGGCCTGAAGCAGTGGTTTCGTCTCCAGCACTGCAGACATGTGCTTACTGGCTCGCACCTTTGGATGTATTTGAGTATCCGATTAAATAGGCTAGAAGGAATGGCTGAGGCTTTTTCTAACAATTAACCAAAAATCCCCAACTTGCAATCTCTGGCTTGAGCAAATTCCTGCGTACTSAGGCACGAGCCTGGAAACTCATTGCATGCTCCCATGGCATAGCTACCTGCAGATTTWTCTGTCGTTTATCAAATTGCCGCACAATCGGGCTAGATATCTAGAATGCTAAAGTCAAATTAATTTCCCCTTTTCTATCCTTCACAGCCTTTCAACGGTTCTTTCCCACCCTCCCCTTCCTCTTTCATTAAGGGCCAGTAACAAGCAAAACCAGAGTCACCAGCTTAGTGGCAAAGAGCTCCTCCCAAAGCCCAACTTCTCGCCACAACAAGTAGTAAGTCAGAGCTGTGCCATCCCTTAGTTTCATCTGTAAAACAGAGAAAATAGYATTTCCTTATTTATAAGGCAGCTGAGATGAATGCAGGAAGGAGTGGAAATGCTCGGTTATACTGAAGCTKCACAAGACAGTGTCTATGTTTCAGGATACAGAAAACCACCAAAAATCTCCCCCTCCCATAAATAGCTTCCACTCTGAAAGACTTGTGGTTACCCACATCCGCTCTAGATGAGATAAAAGCTCATATGAGATAAAAATTTATATAAGATATGACATCAACAAACTGTAGCCCAAGACCATAAGAGGTAAGATATTAATGCCCTAGAGGGATGAGATCTAGATAAAGCTTTGATCTGTCTAGCTTTGAACGAGGATTGCAAGATGTGGTTGCTCACAAGCCTTTCGCTGACAATGTTGTTGGCATGATTAGGCCGAGCCATGCTTCGAGCGAGAGCATTCACCACCCATAAGTCCTGAGTCAGTTCASTGTCTTCAGGCAAGTAGATGTGATAAAAGCATCAAAGCGTAGGAAGAAAGCAGAGACATAGCCYGGGGTGTGTRTGTGTGTGTGTGTGTCTGTGTAATGAGGTGTAATGCCCCCTCGACACCTACACCAGGCTTGTAGACCTCTGCCAGGCAATGTGAGATATGGGCACCTAAGGCCAGGCGGTGATTTCAAAGATTGCTGTGATGGAGACACCCCGGATGCTCGCAGCATTCCTGAATTAAATAACCAAGCTGAACACAGAGCAGAGCTTTGTCAGCCTGTATTGCCTTTTGCCGTGAGAARTGGAAGCCCTCTGAGATGGCAGCAGTGACCTTTCTTTTACATCCTTTAGAGACTTCCTTGCTTTAAGCAATCAAACACCAGAGCTTTCATAATGTTCCTATTGTGCTTCATTACGAGTAGCCTCACTCCTGTAAGTGTGAGGTGCTAAGATAACACATGCACTGYTATTTTACCACTCACATGATCCTTGTGCTGTCTCCTTGATTACTGCTCATTTCATTCCCCCTTACTTTGCATATCGGTGTATGGTCCGTTCCCGCTGAATCCTGCATTTCTTCAAGACCTGCAAATGTCCACAGCTTCGCASAGGGAGTTCAAATCATCTTCAGATAACCAGATTCAAGATTCATACCAAAGTGGCAGTATCTGGGCCATTTTGAGAGTAAAGCAAGAAAAACGTATATTCCATTAAGTCAAAAGGCAAACACCATGTTATATATCAGCGCTAAAGGGAAGGGATTTACCTGAAGCATCATTTTGAAAGAGCTGGAGACAGCTCAAAATACTCCAGCAGCTGATGTTTGAACAGCAAAGAAGCAAGCAGGATTTGCTCTGGCTACTTTAGTGAGCAATATTTATTCTTAAAAGTCTTTTTGTCCAGACTACAATAAGACAGTAGATCCATTAAGAGAAGATTCGCGGTACCTTTTCCATTAGGAGCATCTGTTTGACCGTGTAGCTACGAATGCTTCACTGAGCACCAGAAAATACATAGCTGAAGGAGGGGGGCAGGGCGGCTCCTGCCCTCAAAGACGTAAATCCAAGTGCCACTTATTCCAATTACACGCACCAGAAGCACCTCCTCTTGGTGCCACAGGGGCCTTTCCCCTTAGCTGGTTGTTCTAACRTGATTTCTTACGGGATTTTTCCTTTCTCCCTCTTTCGAATGACTTGCTTGTCAKGCAGTACTTTCCTTGCTTGGTTTTGATAATATTAGAAATACTTGGTAATATTTCAGTGAAATATTGGTTTACTTGAGTGTTAGAAGACCCTGAGAAGCAACATGAGCAGGGACTACTCCTACTCCTTGTCCTAGATAACTGAATGCAAGATGATCAGTTGTCTTCTGTTTTAATATAATTGTTTCAGTGCTACGTCATCCTGCAGACCTCCAAATCTAGACATGCATTTTTGTGGGATGATTTTTAGGATGTTCTGCATAGTCCAGAGGTAGAGCTCATGGGTATAGCAAGAGTAGTTTTGCATGTATCCATCTGAGGTCTCGTTTTTCAATGTACCATGCACACAYGGAAAAAAAAATCTCTTCCCTAAATACCTTATGGACTTACAGCACACAGGCTGCATCTGCTAAATGTATAAGAAGCAAACCATGTAAACCTTCATTAAGTGTTAATAAGGAGTGTTTGACCTGTCAGAAACAGTTGTTTTCATTGACCAGGACCCAATGACAGAYGCATCTCAGCTGCTTCATTGCAGTTGATCATAAATGCTGCATGCAGACTGAGTAGTATCATCACTGCAGCTCAAATTCTGTGAACGGGTTATATAGGGGGAAAAAATCTGCAWAACCTTTTCTCAAAAAGCCTTGAGAATAGTTTTGTTTGCTTCTGTCTCCTCAGGAAGATGGTCTGCAAGTGGCAGCATGTGGTTAAAAAGCCATGTTCAACATCTAATGATGAAACACCAGCCCTTGGCARTGGTGCTCCAACTTCAGAGTGAGCTAATGAAACTTTATTGCTACCAGTGTTCATCATTAGGAGCTGAAATTATGTTTGCTGTAGTTCTTACCAATTAAAAGGCCTAAACACACCCCCTTGTGGGCAAAATATGAAATACCACAGAAATAATCTGCTCAGATTTTTGGCCTATGGAGCTATATAGCTGTTTATGCTTGGAGTGGTTCTGACATATGGTGGAGTCCTTCCACCCCACCAGACACAAACACACGCATGGAGACAGTTAAACATTTCCGTGCCATGTATTCCCACAACCGTGCTGACTTACTTCCCGAGAAAAACCCTTGATTTATTTGCTCCTGCATCCTCTAGTTTTAAGCCTGTTTTACTGAAAGTGAACAGTGATATCTGCTGTAATTTTGTATTTAATAASTGTGAGATAAGGCACTCCTAACAGCAACGGACAAAGTGATCAGTGTTAATTTTAAGACRTTTATTTTTTGCATCAAGGCTTAAGATGTACTACAAGTTATATAACATGCAGAAGATTCACTAAGTCTACTAAAAAGCTGAGAAAACATTTCTGATAATACAACTGGATGCTAGCATGTGTTCCCTTCTCCCACCAGCTTCTATTTTTGTTTGTCCTTAGCTAAAAGCCGGCTAGGATTGCATAGTGCCTGGTTATGTGACAAGAGGAGAAACCGATAAACTGGAAGACTTGGTGCACCATAGGAATGCTTGCCATGCATGGTAAGATGATCCCACATCTTCAGCAGCCATCACCGCTGTGGTTTGGTTCAGGGCTTACCTCACCGGCCAGTTGCTCCGGCGTGATTTAGCCCAGGAGTCCTAGAGGGAAACATGACAAACTCCAGGTTTTTTATAACCCTGCTTCGACCTTTAGAAAGGCACATTACTGAAATTCCTGTCTTCAGAGGGAGAGGCGAGCCTGCCTGCAGATCCCAGCACCTCCGTCCGGTGCGCGGGGCTTGCACTTAAGGGGAGGGTCTGGTGCTGAGGGCCTTGTCACCAAGTCCAGCCCGCGACACTTSCACTGTTAATGTGAGAAATTACACAGAAGTGAGTTAATGGCAGTGCTTGGACATACTAAGTAAATGGGACACTTGCCAAGTCATTAAGAGGTCACCAACTGGCAGCTGAGAGATAACTGGGACTGCGTATCAGCTGGTGCGTCCCAGAGGCACAAATATGCCTTGTGCAGGTTTATCACTGCCTTCGATCCCAGGTGGCTTAGGGGAAAACAGCTAATTATACCTCTCATCTGGTGAAATGGAATCTGCTGTAAAAGSTACGCTGTATTTGGAGACAAAAGTTGTCATTTGCAGATACCTGCTATTTTACAAGCCAGTCTAAACCCTGCCTTCAACACCATCAAAAAAGCTGCCCTCCCTCCCCACTGCTAGAGGTTTGGTTTAGCTATATACTTCCAGCCTTGTTCCCAGCAGCTGTAATGTGTCTCTGACTGCTCTAACTAAATTGCTGAGAAATTACTAATTTCCCTCAGAAGAAAAAGGGCTTGGAGAAGGAGTTGCGTTTGAGCCAGGTGTCCMCAAAGAGGGACAGTGCCCCCCAGGGCACCTCACGTGTTATTAAATCATTACATCAGAAAAAATTGCAAACTGGGTATCGTGACCTTATCCTCTGAACCCTTCAYGTTAAAATGCTTTAAAGATCATTCTGCAGCATCATTGCAAAAGACAGCTAAGGTTATTTGTTGGGCTTCCAACACTGTTCTGTTCTTTCGTTATTATAAAGGTACAGCTCCCTAAACCATCACCTTTGGAAGTGCTTGATCTTACCAAGAACTATACAGGTACTAAGGGGCAGTCTTTGCCCTGATTTGTCTGCGTATGGAAATGTTCACCTAAGGTCACATTAGCCCTTCAAGAAGTGCAACTGTTCTCCCAGTTCTTCTATTTTGCCTGGGTTTGTTTCTTCATCAGCTTTGACCTCAAAAGCTGACATTTTGTACTCGACGAGCAGGATCAGTGCCACAGCAGGTCTCACGCRGAGGCCAAAAGATCCGCTGCAGCCTCTGGCTTGTCCGAGTGAGCAGGGCAGGGGGCTTTGGGACGCGCTCTCCAAAATCAGGGCCTCCTACCCCCGGGTAGCTACGSTGGCAATGCCAAGCGGGGCCAGGGCTGGGGTGGGTACTGGTGTCGGGACGGGTGCAGGGAGTAGGCTCGGTACCGGTGATGGGGTGGGTGCCGGTGCCAGTACCAGATTCGGTGCCGAGGCAGGTGCTGGGGCTGATGCCAGGCTGGGAGCTGGTGCGGGTGCAGGTGCTCGTGCTGTTACCGAAAACTAGAGCCAGTACCAGACCGGGTGCCCGTGCAGGCGCGGGTGCCGGGACCAGGCTGGGTGCCGGTGCCGGGGCGGGTGCTGGGGCGCGGGCCAGGCTGGGAGCAGGGGCAGGTGCTGGGGCCGGTGCCAGCCCGGGCGCCGGGGCCGGGGCGGG
>NW_028187177.1:2729733-2740507 GCF_003343005.1 Rhea americana | reverse complement strand
GGCGGGCTGCGCGGCCCGGGCGGGCGCGCTATTTATAGCGGCGTGCCCGGGATGCTCGCCGTGCCTCCGGCCGCGCCGCGGGCACGGCGCGCAGGCAGCTGCCCTTTGCTCGACTCCGGCAGAGCTCGCTGGATTACCGCGCTGACATCGCCGCGGTGGAAGGAACGGCCGCCAGCACCTTTCACGAAGGGGTTAGTTTCCTAACAGAAAGTTTGAGTCATTTCTTCCTAGAGGCGAGACGTTTGTCAGCAGGGCTGGTAGGACATTTTTCACAGCGAACTCAGCCTGAGCCTGCAGCTGATGCAAACTGATTTTTATGGTGCTGTGAGGGCTTACTGCAATAGTGGTTCTGGCCCTTAATTCATTGTTTATTTTTTTTCCTGCGGTGTTGCTTGTCCACCTCTTTTTTGGTCTTGTGGCACGTGGTGCCTCCCTTGTTTTTACTGCCACCGAATGCTTCTCTCTGCCAGACCTTGTGTGGTCCAACTCCGTGTTCAACGCAGAGTACCCCTAACTCAAGGCAGAAGAGAGAAGTGGAGAACRAGAGCCCTGGTTAGAAGTGATGCTTTTACCATCAGTTGGTTTCCTTGCTTGCATTAGCAGTCAAAGTAGCTTCAGGAGTTATCCTAACACCCCGCTACAGAACTGATTCTGTCTTGAAGGCATAGGGGTACCTAATATGACCTCTCAGGATCCCTTCCAGCCTCATATAGTAAGTACATCTTTGTATTACTCCACCGACCCCATCAGTTAACAGAGTAACRTGTCCGTTGTGGTGAGGAGCACGTGAGACCCACTCACTGAATGGCATCATGCTGCAAAAAAGACGATTCCTCCCACAGGCCACCGCAGTTTCTGCACTAACCAGCTGCCAGGAAAGGCCTTTCCCATCGCACTGACCAGCAGCATTCCTGTTACAAGAACTCCCTTATACAGACTCAGCTTAACATTATTGCCCACWCTTCCATTTCCATTTTACAGTACATTTATGGGAGCAAAAGAAAGGGTAATATCTAAGAAAACAAGAMCACCAAAAGTCGGTAGAGCAGGCAGCTGAGTATTCGTCTGCTCTCCGTACCTAGCTCTTCCTCATCCTGAAGAGAGCCCACCCTTGATGCCAGCAGATGCGCTTCGAAGGTGCCCGTGTCCCAAAGGCACGCRTGGCTGAGAGCACAAGCGCGTGCTCGTACCGAGGGCGTTGCGCAGGCTCTCGCAGTGCGCTGTCTTCCTGGCAGACTTGATAGAGAAATCCAACGAGCAGTTGCACAGGCTGTTCTGGTACCTGCTCGTTCGCTTTCCCTGGCGCTGTGTTAATTTGGATGCAGGAGTTTCTTGATAGAGAATGAGAAGTGACAACCACTCTTCGTGATAATCGCCCTCTGAAAGCTAATAGCGCTTCTGTGCTTCCGCTCCAGTGGTTCATTAGGGAGCTGGAGTTGCTACTGCCTGGGAAAAAGCCTGATTTGGACAGTTCTTTCCTTGCTAATTTGGCAAAAGCTGAAACATTCTGCTTGAAGCTTAATAGATGTGGTTTTATTACTGGCTAAGTATTTTCTGGAAGTTTCAAGGTTTAAAGAAGAAATTATTGGAAAATTTGAATTGATGAGATGTCCCTTTCCCTTTGCCTTTCCCCTTCAGGCTTCAGAATAGCTTGAATTGAAAAGACCCCTTGATTTTAAGCCACCTTGTCGGGAACTGAGGGGCTTTGTGGGATGGTTTTTTGGTAGAGCTGTGTGTCTGGAAGTCGTTTGTGCATGGTCCACATAYCTCAACTTCCAGAGCTGCTTTTAAAGAGGGGTAGAAGCTTTAAGCTGAAAGTGGCTAAATCACAGTGGGAAATAAAAAGTTACAGGCAGATCTTAAGATTTGTTATTTYGTTCAGACTCTGCATCATCGCAGCTGCATTGGGCTGGTGTCTTGCAAAGAAAGTGAGTAACATCTTTTAGTTCATGCAAAAGCCAAATAGAGTATATTTTCCAGAACTGCACAAAGAGTTAGAAGCCCTAGACCTGTTCAGGGTGAACAGCAGCTCTTTTAGCAGGTGTCCAGGTGAGGGAGTCCTGCTGGGTCCGTTTTGGTGCATTCCAGGCCATTTTGTCCCCCTTTTGTGGTGAGGTGGAGATGGTGACGCAGAGGTAAGAGGTGGTGGCAGCACCTTCCCCAGATAGCAAGAAAATTGTGACTCAAGTCCTGAAGCCTGTGGGACTTAAAATACAAAGTAGTGCTGATATTCCTTGTGCGTGTTGCATTTATTTGCTTACTGCTTTTGGAGCCATTGAAGTTCATGGCTTCAAGCTTCATCTCATGCCCCTGGGGGCTGGAAACTTGCTTGGGGTTTTAAAGCAGTGAGGGGAGCTGTGTTGACTCCAGGAGCTGGGAACCGAAAGGAAACCACCCCACACCCTCCCGGTGAGCTGCGAGCGCGTGCGGGACTGGCCGGGTGCTCCCCTTTGGTCGGAGCAGCCCCCGGCTCTGGGTCTGAAACCTCTTTGCTGCACACGGCAGATACGTGCCGGACAGTGACATGTTTTCACATAATTCGCTGTGCTCTAATCTCCAGCCTGCAGGAGCCAAGTAAATTGATCCTATACTTTCTGAGCTAAGCTTAATCTTTTATTGTCAGGCCAGCGTGGCTCACAGGACCGCAAGCTCCGCTTTTATAGAGGCCGAGCGCCGGCACCAAAAGGGGAAAATGATGTTGGCAGAAATTGCAGGTTTTATGGATTTCCCCTTTGCCATTTCTGATCTAGACGACATCATAAAGCGCCACAAGAAGGAGCAGACCGATGCCCAGGCGGCAGGGAACCGGCGGAGGCAGCAGATGAAGAACCGGAATCCGGCGTACGGGTACGGGCGGCCCCGCTTCCGCACCTGGGTGCAGAGGAATTTGCAAGGTACATGAGCACGCAAGGACGGCCGCGAGGGCTGGGCACCGCACTGCCCTGGAGAACACATCTGCATAACAAGATACAGCTCCCAAATCCTTTTCGGATCTCATTTCTGTGTGCCTACAGTATACGCACTTGCTCAGAATAGCTTTTCTCTCTGCAACAATAGAGTATCAGGGCCCTTTCAGAGCATAAATTCACCCATTTCTCTCCCTTCTAGCCTCTCATGAATTACTGATTCAAAGTGACTTAATACCTACKCTCTATTCCCTTTTGGCTTTGCATATTTTAATTATGCAGCTTCCTAATCCCCCTTTTCYCAGAACACACTTAAATTACCCCTTCAGTAACCGTCTTTGATAGCTCAGTTATTGGAGCTAATTTGTCATTTTCACCAACCATGCTATTTTTATGATGTGGGTTTTTTTTGTAATACTGTATGATCACCCACTGATCTAGATTTGGTCCCACTAGCTTTTATCCACCAAGCTAAAGTGATCTGCTGTATGAAATGCCATCTTTGAATTTTCAAAATTTCTCAGAATTTTACTGTTTTTTTTTTTAATTACTGTTAAAACACTTTCACTGAAGATTTTGGTGGCTTGGTGGCTTTTTGCAGCAACATCCCTGCATCCCTCCCTCCGAGCATGGCCTGTTCGGATCATAGGGCTGCTGGGAGCAGGTCCCGTGTGTCTTCAAGCGGCTTCCCCCACACGCATCCCCATTCTCAACCAYGTATTGCCTTACCAAGAATAGTTCTGGTTCAAAACAGAATGCTCATAATTTCCCTTTGCAAATTGATTTTTTTTGGCCAGAAAAGAAAATATAGGATTTGATATTCTTCCACATTCAAGGGACTACAACATTCAGAGTCAGATAAATCCACAGGAGTATTACATTGTAGCTATTCCTTAGAAAGGAGAACTTTTAAATTCATTTATATAATGACTTTTGCTACTCTTAGTATTTCATAGGCTTAACTGAATTTGAGTTCAGCCCTGCCAGGTACATGRACCCATGATGCTGGCTGGCACTGATGTCGCTAGCAATTTAGGAAGCTCAGCACAGGCTGGAATTGAGCCTGTAATTCTCTGGGTCTCCCTTCGCTTCRGTCCCTGCTGAAATGCAGCCCCCTCCGGGCTGAGACGTGATAACCGCTATCCAAATGAGGATCAGTACAGCACAGCACTGTACTGTCAGAGCATGGAGAAGGGTATTATGCTGATTAAAACAGCGGGAGAATTCATGCAAGCAAAGTGCTGTTATCCCTCCTGGAATTTGGTTTAAACCATCCCCCCGAGGTGGGGGTCGAGGGGATGATGCTCCCACTGCTTTTTAATGACAAGAAACTCCAATTTTAAATCTCCTCCATGGAAAGTGTCAGACACCAGGGCTTCTCCCAGGCTGAACTTGCAGGGGCAGCTCCTGGGCACCACAGGGGCGCTCAGCGCCAAGCGTGGTGCATCCAAAAAGAGGGGAATTTTCCTCAGCTGCTGATGCTGTGGACTGCTTTCAAGTGCCCTTTTATTAATAAATATCCTCGAGACTTTTTGCAGTGATGGTGCCACACTGCAAGATCCACGTGATGGACCGAGGCCTCGGTCCCCAGCTGGCGTCCGCAGGAGTGCCGCTCGGAGGCCGATGGCCCCGCAGTTAGTTATTCGCGTCGGCCGAGATCTGCCTGAGTGCACTGCTGAGCAGAGGCTCCCTAACGTGAACTGACTGGCGGGGCATGATTTTCTAGCCAGGGTTGCCTTTTGCATCAGTCCCTCCCATTGCACCAGGGAAATATCCAGGAAGGGCAGCTGAGCTCAGCCTCTCTCGTTGGAGAGAAAATACCCTGCCCGGTTTCCAGCCGAGCTCCAGGGTGGCTGTGACCGAGAGTTTTGTAGAGCTGGAATTGGTCACGTCACCTTTGCTCCTCTGCCTTGTATTCCAGTGCAGGCGTCCTGCTCCTGTGCCRCCGCGAACCCGCGTTGCGCCCTGGGGCTAGAGCCTTCATTAATCACTGCCGTGATGCCCCGGGAGGGGAATGTCCCTGCTTCCCCAGAACACTTCATTTCTAATTGCTCCAAGTCATTATGAATTGCTGTGATGTAGGAATCGATGGTAGAGGATCAATATATACATCTAACCGCTCTGGGGTCTGTATCACTGAGCTTCTGTTACGTGGTGTGCGGGGTTTTAACCATGCTGTATTACTACCCCCTACAATTCACTGCTTTCTGCCTTTTTTTTTTTTTTTTTTGCCCATACTGATGATTTATACACCCCTGCGAGTATGYGTGCACGCTTGCCTGAGACAGCTACTCGGGAAATGTCTGCTTAATTATGACTACAGAAGTTCCTCGCAGGGAGTAATTAGGCTGTAATGCAGCATATGCAGTAAGTAAGTTTACAGCGCGAGCGATTCCAGGCTGCTGTGGGTTGGTCTTCTGGATGCTCGAGTCACTTCCATATCTGTATCAGAAGCCTCATCCGTTTCACAGGTAATTCAAAGCCATGTGAGCTCTGGGAGCAGAYTGACGGGTTTCCTGATGCGAGGGTTACTGCTTTTAATAGGAATCAAAATTGTGCAAGGCTTTTCTCTTCTGTTTTCTTCCAAATTAAATAATGTTTGTCAGCTCTACCCGTAACAGCTACGCTCGAGTGAGGCATTGGAARGATAGATTGTGTTTTTATTCTRTGAAATTAATTTACTTTCCTTGAAGAAATTACTGTGCTTCCTGCATCACCGTTTATATAGGGACTTCTAGATCATATGAGTCAACCTTGTTAAGGCTTGAAAAACTGCACTCCTGAATCGAGTGGTGAAGCATGCTAAAACAAGTGTTTCCTTTCTTAGGACCTAACCGCTTTAGAAGAGGCTTTGGACAACAGCAGTACAATAGAAGGCAATTCAGGAACACGGCGCCCGGTCCCAGGAGAAGAGCAGCTGCCGCGTTAAATGGAGTGAGCCCTTTAAATCGCCAGGCGTCCGCTCAAGAGGTGGGGGGAGTGATGAAGGTACAGCTGTTCCCAAATGTCATGTACCAGTCAGCTGGGTTTTATGATCCTCGGTCACCCCAAAGAACAAGCTACACCATAAATGTACAGGCACAGGCTTTTACGTGCTTGCACACCACATTTGTATGCGTAGGTGAGTACGGCACGTATATGCATAGGAAGCAGCAATTTTCCAGTTGGGTTGTAAGCTTAAGACTTGGTATATTTTTTACTGAATCTTCTCCAACTGGTTTTCCAAAAAAAAAAAAAAAAAAAAAAAAAAGGAGGTTTTAAAAATGTATTCTTAAAAGATTTTAGAATACTTCCATGAGAATAGATTGCATGTTATTTTATCTCACTGTTAGCATTTACAGGAAGCACGTTAAGATTCACCACTATTTTTCCTCCACCCGGAGCGTTTTCCAAGGCCCGCTGAAGTCGGGAGGCAGCCTGCTGTGACTGCATGGGGCTTTGGGTCAGAGCCATACTTTGTGCTAGCAAGGCAGTAGCCCTCCCCAAGGAGGCCGATTCCCGGTGCCGTGACGGCTGTAGGTCAGATTGCCCAGGTGCTTCAGTGTAAAATGTGTTTTTTTTTTTTTGTCAGTTGTGGCTTTCACTTTTTCAAGCTTAAATTTTCAGGTCTTCTCTCTGCTCAAAAACCCTTTAAACATTTTCATTCTATTTTTCAATTATTTTTAAGACTCAAGAGATGGGGAGGAAGATATGTATTCACCATTAAAGTAATTCTTACAGCTTCCTTCTGAGTATCTCTAAAATTAAATTAGCTTGGAATAGAAGATGGAAATCCAGCAGGTAGATAGTCCTCTGTGAGAAGAGGTGTTTTTTTCTGTTCTGGTGGAAATCTGCTCAATTAGGAGGTCACATATGCTCAGCTAAGCTTCCAGAAAACCCACCAAAGTGGTGAAGCCCATGCCACGTTTAACGACCGTCCCCTAAGAGTGTAAATAGGAGAGCCATACACTGAGCATGCATGAGCATGAAGTGCAGTTATTCCTGCAAATATAGACTGCGAAGACTCAGGTTATATAYGGAGTGTAGCTGGATATTAACAGAAAGTAATCAGTAGGTGCTAGGAGGCATAGTTCTATGGTGGCTTYCATTTTGCAGAAATAAACCAAGTGGGAAGAACGTGGGAATGCATCTTACTTGGTGGGTAGTAACAGCGATGGTGGGTGTCCCATGGAAATACGCTGGACAGAGTATGGAGCAGCTGTACCAGTAACAGCAGGAGGACCTTCACCCCTGGCTAGGTGTTTTCTGATACGCTTCATATTCCAGAGCTCAGACCTGGCAACCTGCGTGTCCAAATGAGAAAGAGTTGGTGACCTGAGCAAAGGCATAAAGCTTGGCTTATGCAAAATTTGCGCTTTTTTTTTTTTTTTGGTATTTCTGCACCACTAGAACGAAATGTTCTACCTGTTGTAGAACATTAGAATATATGCTGTTCTACAGCATATAACAGATCCAAATGTGGAAAAGAAACACTACTCAGTAGAACTATTCCTGCTGTAGCTACAAAAGACCATGGAAGAGAACTGGTTTTAATAAATTTTATTTAGGAATGAGTCTCTGATTAAGAAAATATCAAAGGCAAAAAAAAGAAAATCCCCACTCTTTGCAGAGCAGAGTTGTTCTGCTGTAAGACTGCTGAAGCTGCAAAGGAGAAGCTGTTGTTAATGAAAATACAGGTAATGCAGAACATGGCTCGCAGGGCTAAAACCCCTCGGAAGCCATCCCGAGCGGTGCTGAATGTGCCGGYGAGCCGTGCGGGCACCGCCGCCCCGGCGGCTCGCAAGCCACGCGCCTCGGAGGAGCTGAGTTTCCCTGCAGGCAGGGCAGCCGAGGATGCCGAATGCACRCGCGCGGGTTTTCAAGCAAGGGCGGCGAGCGGCGGGGGGGACGGTCCCCTCCCGGCCGGTGACCGCCGCGCTCTCGCCGCTCTTCCAGGGTAACAAGAGCGACGATGCTTTTGCCAAAGGCGGTGGCGGCGGGCAGCCGGAGGCGCGGAGACGGCCGCTGCTGGGCCCCAAGAGATTCAGAGCGGCAGCTGCCAACACGCACGCCGCGGGGAGAAGGTAAAAGCCGCGGTAACTCCGGCCTTCGGGTTTTCAGCAATTTCCCGTGCACCTTCTGGGGCTGCTCTCCTGCCGTGAGCTGCTGCGACGGGGAGTTCACGCGGTGCGAGAGAAACGCCCCGGAGCGAATTAGGAAAGACCTTGGGAATAAAATACCTGCCTGCCCATAGCTAGTACGGCAGGTACCAGATCCGTCATTTTATTTTAGCGAGTAGCAAAACCTGACCTTTCTGCTTTTATTAGTCAGTCACTATGGGGAAAACTTTGGAAAGATGAAATAACACTTATTTTCACAAAGGCAAGGAATGTAGCTTCCAGCCTGCCCCAACCTTAAGGCCCAAGCAGAGCGAGGGACCCCTTCGCGCTGCACCCCGGGGCCGCTCCTCAGCCGGGCTCGCCGGATCCGGGCTCRGTAGACGTCCAAGCTGCCGCGGCTCCTCGTAGCTTCTTGGACGCAGAGGCTTTGAGGCCAGCTGAGATTCCTGTGCGTCCTGCACCGCAGAATTTCCGCTCCCGACCCCTGTGCGCTCCAGGTGGGGTTTCCAGCGCAGGTCGGAGAGTCCCTGCCCGAGCGGGGACCCAGGAAGGTTGGTGCCTGCGGCTGAAGCTGGCGCTTCTGTTCGGATAAAGTTGCCCGACCGTCAAAATACGTGGGGAGAGGAAGCTCGGTGTCGGTGTCTGCCGTTAGCTGTGCGGAGCAGAGGAGGGACTGGGTGACCCGCAGAGGTCCCTTCTGACCAGATTTCTCCTGTGATTCTATTCTACGATGTTTTTAATGGAAATAGTTGAGAACAAACAAAAGCTGTTTCAGTTTCATTTGAGCACAAAAACTAGTTCCACTGAAATTCTTTGGCGGTAGAAAAACCTGTTGGGCTGAACTCGGTAACATATATCCTAATTTGTTTTTTTTGCATGCTTTCTAATACCAAACTCGGGGAGGCTTTTCGGTGTAAACCTTCGGGGGAGGCCTGGCATCTCGCTCACCGAYGTCCTTTTCTCTCTGCCCCGGGAACAGCAGGCCTTTCGTGCTGAACAGGGGACCAGGCTTCCAGCAGAAACGGATGCAGCAGCGCTACTCCAAAGCCAACTTCCAGAGAGGGGTCAGTACGGAGACAGCTTCTGCGCGACTTGCTGTGTGTGACAACCCCTCAGTTTTACCAGCCCGTGCCCAGCTGGATCTTTGCTTCCAGCAACAGCTGGGAGAGATGGCAATTTCTAAGGGAATATATTCCTAGGGAGTTGCTTGCAGGGCAGGGCCAATAGCTCTTTTTATGCAGCTTAGTATTGCGGCATCTGGAAAATAAAACCTGGACAGGTGAATAGAAATAGGTTTTGTAGCTTGTATTTACATTTACCAACTGAAATACTTGAAAAGCAGTCACTGAGAGGTAATTCTCTAATGTATTTTCCTTTTTTTATTTCACAGCAAATGGATGCAACTGGAGAAGGGAAGCAGCCAAGGATGAGAAGGTAGTTGATGGAAAAGGCACACTGCAAACAGGACTCGCTCGGCGGCCCTTGAATYAAAGCGGGATGCGTTTCTCCGTCTTGGCAGGTGGCAAGTGAAACCCAGCCCCGGAGCGGTCCTGACGGTTTCCGTGGCCAACCCCCAGGCGGGCCAGAGCAGCGCGTAAGTAGGCGAGGTGGTTCGTTGAGACGGGAGCCCGCCCGCGGACCGCAGCGAGCGAGCGGCCCGGACGAACGCGGCTCGGGGCGCTCTGTGCCCTCCGCAGGCCCGGAGCCAAGCGGCCGTTCCTGAGGAGCCCCAGGCCCCCGCCGCGGGTCTCCAAGCCCCAGCCGAAGGGAGTGCTGCTGAGGTTCAACTTCCGCGCGATGGCCAACCAGGTAGAGGAGAGCCGACGGGAGGCGCAGCCACGCCGCCACTCCGCTCACGTCACGCTCAGGTTTTCAGGGCTGCCGGTTAGCTTGATTTAATGTCAGCCGGGAGGAAAATCCGGCAGCCTGGTCGGACAGGTTGTTCACGAAGCGGAAGGCGCCCGAGAAGACCGTTCAGCAGCTACGGACTCAGCGGCGTCTCTCGCGCGCGCGCTGCCGGCCCGCCTTGGCCGGTCCTCCTCGCGCTTGCTTGGAGGGGGAGGACGCTGCGGCTCGCCGCGAGCGGTCCTGGCCGGGGCAGGACGTTTCGCTGGTGCTCTGGGTGCTCCCTGCTCCTCCGAGACGCGCGACGCTTCCCCGGTGCTCTGCTCTCTCTTTGCTTGGGCGACCTTCTGCCTGCCATGTTTGACGGTGAAGCGTGGCCCCGGCGCGGAGCAGGTCGGAAGTCCGGCAGCACCGTCCGGCGGCGGCGGTGCTTCTTGCCCGCCCGGTTGGGTTTTTACTTGCTGCCTTGCGCTCAGGTGCCGTCTTGCTTGCTCCCGTCCTTGCCGAGGATGCCCCGCGCCTCGGGGCTGGGCACTGCTGGGAGGTTTTCCAGCTGCACCCAGCCCGCCGAGCGCTGCGTGGTCGCCGCGCGGCGAGCGGTTTAATCGACTAACCGGCTGCGAAGCGCCGTCCCGACTGATGGGCTCTAATCGATACCCCGCTACGGGCTCGGCTGCGCTTTGCCGTGCGCCTCGGGACTGAACCGCTCTCCCTTTCCCCTGCAGACCAGCCTGACGCTGGATGAGAGGTTCTCTGGTCTGAGGAATAAGCGGCGCTTCGCGGCGGCGAGGAGCGCGGGCCGGACGGTCACCATGCCGTAGCGCCGCCGGCTCGGCGCGGCGGCCGCCGACAGCGGTCGGGGCCCCGTAACGGGCAGCTCGATGCAACTCGATCGATTTTCTCCGAGATAGCTGATTTGGCAAT
>NW_028187177.1:2691720-2729360 GCF_003343005.1 Rhea americana | reverse complement strand
GCCTTATTTCTGGCGCGTGCCGGGGTCCCTGCCCTGAGGTTTGCTGTGTCCGACCCCGGTCCCGAGCCTGTCCCTGCCCGCTTGCTCGGCCAGGCCTCGCGCTGCTGGCGCTGCGTGCTGCTGGCGTGGCTTTCCCCGCCGGGGAGCACAGACAGGCTGCCCCACTCCAAACCGGCTTTTCCAGCCCCGCGCGACGCCTGCGCTGGGGCTTTCGCTGCCCGTGGTGCCGCGTTAGGGATTTCACAGGCGCCCGGCCCAGAGCACCGGCGCGGTCAGACTGGCGCGTGCGGGGAGGAGGCTGCACAGCGGTCGGATGAAAATTAGCCGAGAAGCTAATGAGCTGCATCCAGACAGTTGTTAACGAAGCCCTGCCCCAACCACGAGTCGCTAATCCCCCCGGTGCTGCAAGGCACCGCTGCAGGCGCGCCGCACGCAGCCTGTCACTGCGCCCTAAGCTAGACTTACCACGGTAAATATTTGATAGACCGCTTTACGTTTTACACCGAGTGTCTTTTAACAAGAGACTGGACTTGGAGTGGGTTTTATAGGAGTTTGTGAAATGTTACTAGTTTACTAAGCAGTGATGTACGAGTCCAACGCACTGAATAATAAAAATAATAACAATTAAAAAAAGGGTCAAATGTRGCATCCAGTTATTTACCTTTCTGCGACAGGCGTTTGGCAGGTGTTCAGCCCGCCAGAGTGGCACCGTTTCCRTGGGCGAGCTGTCCCGGCTGCTGGGCCTCAGAGAACCAGCTGKGTAAAAATAACCGTTTTCTTTTTTTCTGGAAAAAAAAAGGCCCCTCTTTGAGCGGAGGGGCCTGGCTCGGTCGTGCGAGCAGAGTTTGCCGCTCTCAACGCTGGCTCCAAAGCACAGCGCAAGCCGCACGGGAAGTTTCTTGATAGGCACCTTGTAAAATCYGTGCTGGGATCTCTTCTGCTTATACCATTTTCTGCAAACTCCCAGGGCAGACCTGGCTCTGAGCATGTCCAAGGCAGAAGGAGCACAAACTAATTTCCAAGCTAATTAACCTAGGAAAAGACACAACCTCTTCACGCGAACTCTGCACAGGTAACCTGGCAGAAGAAATACTGCTGTCACAAATGGCAACAGCCCTGATTTTAATCGCACCTTTGCCGTCAATTTTGACAACAGATGGCAGATCGGGTAAAAAAAATCCATGCTAACTTCTTACACCAGCTTGCAAAGGGATGGAGCCACCCACCCTGAGAAAGAAGATGGGTGTGCAGCTATCATCAGGGTGCTCAGAACATGCTCTGATGTTCCCCCAGCAGCTGATTTTCAGCAGTTTTTCACTTTATATTAGTTTTTAAGGACTACTTAAATTAAAATCAAGGACTTAACGATAAAAGCTCCCCCCCTTTCTTCCACCCTGGTTCCCCCAGAGGGCTGAACGAGTTTGCATGAAGCACAGAAAGGAACCGGTGTTGCGCGGAAAGCTGCAGAATTTGTGAGCAAGTCCGTCGTGCTAAAACCGTTCGGGGAGCGGGCACAGCGCCGGTGCGCTCCCGCCGGCATAAAACACCCCTTCCTGCCGCACTACCGAAACAGCAGACCGGCTAGCTCTGAGCTCGTCCTTGCCCTTGGGCCTGGGTTAGGCGCTGCACAGCAGCCCCCGGCTTGGGGAAGGCGCTCGCTGGGCTTGGCAAAGCCAGCTGAAAGCAGTCAGGCTTAATTCTTTAACCACCGCCTGCAAGGTTCATTTTTCCAGGGTGTTTTTGCTGCTGCGGGGTTTAGGGTGCTGTTTCCGCCGCAGGGCCGGTGCCGCACSGGCAGGACGGCGGTCCCCTACCCGGAAGGTGGCAGCAGCCGGCTGTCCGTCGAGCCCCCCGCCGGGGCGCGGGCGACGGGCACTGGGAAGAGGCAGCTGCGCAGCCTGCAAAAATTCCTTTCGTTTTATTGCAGGTCAGCCAAACCCGTGTCCGGCTTTCCAAAATAAGACCTCTGACGGTGGCGGAGAGGTTTGCAAACGTAGGAGCGCCTGTGCGGGGTCAGAAGCTTGTTGCTACCGGGTGGGGGGGACCCCAGCGTACGTGTGCATCGCTGTGCTTGCCCCCAGCCCGAACCTGCAGCACGGGGACTGCTGGAGCCCCCTCTGCTCGCTGCGGCTTTCTTCCTCTATTGCAATGTGCAATTTGCTGTTATCTCTCTGTCTGTGCCCCCAAGTGCTGGTGCTATATGGAATATAGCTGTCCAGAAGCTGTTCTGCCCTTCTGAGCGCTTTCCAGCTCTGCTATATCTGAGATYGCAGGGCTGGGGGGTAGAGGTGATATTTGAGATGGATTTATACCAGCTCAGCTTTGTTTTCTGTTCCTCTCCTAATCATTCCTATCATTCCAGTTGCTTTTTGACCCTGAGTAGCAATTTGCAGTAGGAAATAGCAAGGCACATTTCTACCAGATGAACGAAACAAGTTTCCAGCCACTGACTTGAAGATCCCAGTGAACACTTTTCTCAGAAGCTGTTCACCCAGGCTGGGTGTCGTCYGTGCAAAGATCACCTAGAAACTTGYATTGAGAGGTTGCAACGTGCTGCTGCGTCTGCAGAGCCTCAGCCCTTGGTCTCCCAGTGCCTTTGCAGCATCGACCCTGCTGCAGATTGGGTTTTTCAGCCTCTGGGACCTGCAACAACAACAAAATCCTCCTGCCCTGGGGCCGTTTCTGCTCTCTCTTTRCCCGAGGTGGCACAAGCCCTCTCACCACCACTGCTGCAGAGCCCATGTTAGCAGCATGGGGAGAGCTGCTTGCAGGCAGTTTYGTGCACTCTTTTTTAACGTTAGAAAAAACCTTCAGAAAGGGTTGGCATCAAAAGGCAACAACTCAGGTAACCCCATACTCAAGCTCCAGCCCGGCTCAGCTATTGCTGGCAGAGAGGGTTACAGAGGGAGCCCAAATCCAGCCTAAGCCCTGCAGATGTGTGTCTCGTTTCTTGATGAAGGGGCTTCAAGAATAAAAAYGTGCAGTTTCAGCAGAGCATTGGTCAAATCCATCCTGCCAACAAAGCTGCGGCTGAGGCATCGAACACYGGGCTTTGGACCCCTGCGCCAGCAGAGCCAAGGGGAGCTGCTCTTTCAAAGCACCAAGTCCAGTCCAGTACGACCCAGCCCCAATTGGCTCTCCAGGGCTTAGTAACCAACTGCTCAGGGCAGTATCTCCCGCGTTGCATGGGGGGTCCTTGTGCCATCATTTTTCAGACTGGCTGCAAAACAGAGGCAGGCAGTGCATTAACTCACTGCCCGGGCCTGAAAGTGCAGGGGAACGTGTTGGTGGAGGTGGAGCCCACCCTCAGCAGCAGGAGCTGTTAGTTTTCAGGGGACCCTGGAGGGATTCAGACAGCCAGAAACCATAAGCAAAATATTTAAACAGAAACTTGAGACGCAGACRGCATCTCTGGCGCTGTGGTTCCCAGAGGGGCTGGGATAAACCGAGCAAACGGCGGCGCATCAGCCAGCCAGCAGCCGTGCAGAAAAGAGAGTCACAACAATCCGGGAAGTGTGGCCCCTAAGCTCCGATGAGAGCTTTCCTGGCCTGCAGAGCAGGGTTTCTGCAGGCTGGCAGCTCATGCATGGAGCGCGGGTGAAATACTGCCTTGCGAYGGCAGAGCAATATTTGATCCCCAAAGTCCTCATGCTTAGGAGGACTCAGGCTGTGAGAAGGCAATGTCCCCTCCACCCCGTCCAGCACCTTGTGTCCCGCGTTGCCCCCCTCCAAGCAGAGCAGGCTAAGGGACCTCATGCCAGGAGGGTTTCCCAAACTGGATCCCAAGCTGGGCCAGGCTGTGACGTGCAAGAGCCGCTGCTTCCCCAGCCCTCGCTCTGCTTCCCCGCATCACACGTGCACGCAGCAAAACATGAAGGCGGGAGCCACGGGCAAAGGTCCAACGGTGCTTGGTCAGCAGCTGCTTTCCRGAAAGCTCGTATCACTTCTGAACGGCACCGCACGCTACCCAGCACGGTGCCGGGCGGGAAGGGCACCTGGCYGCATGCGGCAGGGCTTCCTCACGATTTCCCGGCCGCTTCGCACCCTGGAAATGGGAACGTCCCTTCTGGGGGGAAACCAATGGGSCTGGAGCATCCCCTCGCGCACCGGGGTGCTATTCGTCCGCAGCCGGGCTTCCTTCACTGGTGTCTAATTCCCACTGCTCAGCTGGACCCACTCCGACCGCTTGTATAGTGCAACTTGAAGTGCTCAAATGTGGAACGGGAAAGCCAGATTTGGGCTTTATCCCTTGGGATGGGGGCTTAGGATGTCGTATTAAGCCATGTCCTGAAGGAGGTCCTATCTAGATACGTGAGGACTGCTGCCAGCTCTCACAGTTACCCTGAACACGCTGTGATGTTTAATGTTGCCGCCGTTGCCAGCAGCGCGCTTGGCAGTTGCCTCCACGGTGTGGAAAATAACCAGTGAAAAGCCTCGCTCGAGGGTCTCGGCGTCCCTCGCGCCACGTCTTCTCTTAATGACGGGCTGTGCAGGAGCCGGCAGGCTTCCCCGTTGGTGCAGATTTAGGCTGGGGATGATTAATTGCCCTAATAGGCTGCAAGCCTCCACTGCAACGTGTTTGTGCAGGTTTTTTCACTGCAGGAAAGACTTAAGGTCAAGTAYCTTTGGTTGCACGTTAGCGGTCATGGATGGTGCTTGTGGGCAGTGAAAGGAGAACGCCGTCCACAGGGCAAGAGGACGAGATGGGTTTACTTGCTTTGTACAAACCTGTAAACCACTCAGAGCTTGCTCCTTTTTTTTTTCCCTGAGAAACTGTGGTCATCTGCAAAAGCTGTCCTAGAAAACTTGACATTTTCTAGGAACTGATTCCACCTCGGCACAGCAATAATGCAGCGGATGCAGATTCCTCCAGGATTTCAGGCGCTGGAAGAAGACTCAGCTTTTTAAAAGCATTTAAGAGTTTACCAGCTCTGCAGGCGGGGAAGAGCAGGCGTCTGGTTTACTGGTCCGTAGTGGTGCGAAGCGAAAGGACCATCCAGAAGGAGCCCCGCTAGGACCGTGGCGTCAAACGGCCACGATGGGTTGGGGAAGACGGAGAAGCTGGAAGAGGGATCAAAACGGAGACAAAGCCCCGTGGAAACTGTGGAGACCTCTCTTGCTCCAGGAGGACCCCGCGACCGCGGGCACAATGCTCGCCTCTGTTGCATGTCTGCGGTTGCTGATCACCTCCTCAAAGGCGAGGAAATCCTGGGAGTGGGGAAGGAAGCTGGTGAGACAGAGTCATTTTGCCCCCCACCACAGCCAGACATGTTCAAAGCGGAGTCAGGAAACGCTGGAGGATACGTCTGAGCGTTAGCAATTGCTAAGGGCACCCTTGTTTCCAAGGTCTGCTCGGGCAAGGAGGGTCTTGGCCTACGGCACTGGCCAGGCTTTGGATAACCACGGTCCAGCTCGCTGCAGCATGCGGCTGCAGTGCCAGAGCTGCGGTGCAAGGCCAGAGCCACGGCGCAACGCCGGAGCCGCTGCACTGTGCCGGAGCTGCGGTGCAAGGCCAGAGACAAGGTGCAGCCTCAGAGATACAGCGCAATGCCTGAGCTGCAGTGTAATGCGAGCTGCAGGGACCGTGCAGAGGCCAGCGCGGGGCCTTTCCTCTAGGTCGGGGTACCGCTGTGTACCCAGACCCCAGCGGAAACCGCTGCTGCTGGCTCGGGCAGCCAGGGCCCAGGAAACCGCCGCAAGCTTGTGTCTGCAGACTGCAGGCAACCCGAGTGGGGAAGAAAGGTGGATTTTATTTATAGCCGTTCTTTTAAAAATGGACAGGAACACCGGGTTGTGTTTTTACAGCAAGCCAGGAACACGCCAACAGCCAGGTAYGTGGTCCGAGGCCAGCGTTGCCTTGGGTTTGCCGAGGGGCGCGGGGGCCTCGTCTGGTGCGATGGATCTAACACCACGTTTTAGAAGCAGTCTCACGCTGTTAAACGTGTCTAGTCATGAATCTACGATGCAAATGAATAACACAGCACTTCTGGAGGGAAAAGGGACTTGTGCGTGCTGCCTGCAAGATGTTCTGCTGTTGTATTTATATCGGCTCCAGCAGTGCTCATTAAAAATAGACGATAATTGCAGCACTTTTTAAGCARGGCGATAACAGAATGTAGCCATAAACAGAATGTGAAAATGCAGCAATTTCTACCCAGCACCTAGCTTTAATGGAAGGTTTTGTCTTCTAATTAAGGCCTCCTGATCACATCTTTCTCTGTGTGGTTGTCTTTGCTTGAAAATAGACTAGCTGGTGCAGATCATACATATTTTGAGATGATACCTGTTTCAAATTACAAGCTGGTTCTCTGCAGAGCTGCCGTCTTATTGACCTGCTAGTGCCAGCCAGGAAAAAATACCCAAAACATCAGAGCGCAGTGYGTGCACGCACAGACCACGTGCGCACGTGCACGCTCGCTGCAGCAGCTCGCCATCCCGGGCTGCTCTGCGTGCAGACGTGGGGCTCTCAGCCCTTGCTGCCGCCTCTCTGCCAAGATAGCAGTGGATAGCATGCATCTGTTTCTCTAACTAGCTCTCCACCATCTCCTTTGCCTCTGATCCATCCCTGCAAGGGCCTTGACCTCTTCTGCTCCTAGACAGCAGCGCCTTGGTCTCAGGTAGAGAGCAGTCCCCGTTCTGGCACAGTGTTTGCTGTGTCCTGGCAGAGCAAAGGTGGACTCAAGCTTGCGAAAGACTGTCTGCAGCTGCTGCAAGCATCGGGCCCGTGCTCTGCCAGCCCRACCTCTGCAGGGAGAGTTTTACTGATGGAGCTGACCAGCTCAAGCAGGTAGAGCACAGCCTAGGCAGATCCATGCCCCCACCTTGCAAGTCCCCCTCTGCTACAGGTTTTCTGTTTAGGATGTGGAGGATTGCAGTATGCCGAGGAGAGGCTGGAGAAGTCACTTGCTCTGAAATTTCCTTTATTTCGGAYTTGCTTTGATGGAACGGACTAAAAATCCCTTTTCCAGTCCACAAAACCTCTCAGCACTGACGATCTGCCATTTGSCTGGTCTGCGAGGCTCCGGTCGGGAGAGCCGCGAGATCCCGGCAGCAGCGGCACGAAGCAGGAACCGACGGAGGGAACGGCGCCTTCTCAGGAGAGCCGGCCCTTCCACCCGCGACGGCAGCATCCCGCGCCCGCTTTGGGATCCGGCCTTTGGGGACTCTGGCCTGGAGCCTCAGAGGCATCTCACAAGTTCAGCGTGCCTTCCAGCTAACCAGAAATCTTTGGCGTATTTGGCTAGTTACTAATTTATAGCTGGGTAATTTCCTGCTCGTACGGGCTGCTGAGGGCTGCAGATACCTTGGGGCCGGAGGCAGCTCCTCTGTTATCTCAGCTGCTGCCTTCTGCTCTGTCCCGTGCATGAACGCGCCCAAGCACCACGGAGGGCGGGAGGCAGGGAGAGCTAGGAGCGTCCAGCTGCTGAACACCAGCCCACGGTCGTTCGTGAGGCCTGAAGGTGTTCCCGGGCAGAGGAAGCGGGCTGGATGAGATTATTGCCTCCCAGCCCCACATCGCTTGATAACAAACTGCCTGCAAAGCAGTATTTTTCCTTGAATGCTCTCGCGTGGTTCTCTAGGAGCGGCTGGAGAGCTCCGCTGCCTGGCGTCGCCTCCAAGTAAAACCCTTCTTTCCTTAGAGCCAGGAAAGAGCATTTAGCGTTTCACTGCAGTACCRGAACTAATCATTTTGGTGGCAGAGATGATTAAGTTTCAGCTGCTCGGCGAACCTCCCCCAGCTCTCGAACAAAACCAGAAATGTCCTCGTGAAAATGCTGTATTCCACCAAGGAGCTCTCACTGCTGGGATCGAGGAGGTAAACATGTTTATAGGGGCTATTAATTATACACCAGTGTCCTGACAAGATAGGGGATATTCAGTCTTTTTCCAGGTCCTTTTGTCTGTGTTATATCTAGTCCCAGACCCGTTCAAGAATTTATGGGCACCATTCCACCCCGTATCAGTGTCTGCAGGTGCTGTTATAATAGATCCCTTTGCAGTAGSCATGGTGCTGTTGTCTCCATCAGTTTGTCTGCTGCTGTCCTCTCCTTCCCCAACAGCTGCTGGGAACCATTTGCGGCATGTGTCCATCACAACTCCAGGCAGGAAGGAGAAGAAACTTTAAGAGTTTTTTTTAACGAATATTCAGCAAATGGTAGGAGGCCCTATGATGCTCCTGATGGGGTCAGAAGGCTGGTCCAGCTTCTCCAGCAAGGAATTTTCTTCTGCCCAAGCCTGGTCAAACATCTCGAATAGTGCAAAAGTGACCCATGCTCCTGTCTGCTGTGGCATCAGCCTTGCACCTCCCAAGGCTCAGACCAYGGCACGAGTCCTGATCACTGCCCCACTGTACACGTGAGAAGTGAAACAGGGTGTGAAGAACAGATTTTGGGTTCAGGTAGTCCTTTAGAGTGGTTCTTGCTCCACGTTCCTTTAAGTCATGCAAAAGCCCTGGTGACCCTCTCCTTTTCCACTAGTGCTTGTGTTTTTCAAAAACATCAAAAAAAAAAAAAATCTGATCCTAAGCCCAGCTGTGCAGGCAGTAAGAACTTTGTGTGTGTCACGTTTTAGGACTAGATCCCATTTTTGTGGCATTTTAACTCATATTTAGACAAAAATGTTACTGAATATCAAGTGGTCACTGAATTCTCTTTAGTTCATTCTTGCTGACGTGGATTAGTCATGTTTACTGAACTATAGAAATGCTTGATAAGTTTTTTTTTCTTTTCCCCCACGTTTTTTTTTTTTTTAACTCAGCATTCCCAGAAATTGCTGGTTGCATTTTAAAACAACTGACAAAGTAAAACTCACACAATGCAAGAGAACTAAAAGATAGCGCCGCATGGTATTTTGCTCAAGTTGCTAAATCACATTAGCACTGTCAATAAATTTCCGCTCCCTACCCTAAAAGTTACAACATTTCAGCCCTTTGTRTTATTTGATTATGTTTTTATAAGAGCGAGACCATCCAGAAGCGGATTACGGACGATGCTACCCTTAAGCGGACTTTGTGCCGCCTTGCGCTGAGTGGTTTAGCAAGTGCGTGTTAAATGTTATCATAAGAGCTGAATTGTAAAGCGGTGAAATCATATGAGAGTGCAACAGGCTTAAGAGGCACAGCGCAGTTCATTTCCATTAGCTCAAGCTCAATCCCAAATATTCTGCTGATGACATTTGCCAAGAAAATCTGTTATTTTCCAGCAAACCCTGAGAGAAGTGAAAAGTCAAAGGCAAGGGGCATTTTTCATCGTTTGATCCCATCCCTGCATTTTCTCCTGGTTCTCCCCAATGGATAAAGAGCTTGGATGCTACCGAAGGATTAGCACACGAGATGTGAAGATTTTTCAAGCTTTTAAAAAATAAAAAACCTTGAAGGCTCAAGCCTAGGTATTCTGGTACCATTCTGGCGTCGCTTTGTGCATGTGTTAATTTAATTGCACTAAATCCACTGGTGGTTCAACTGCAATGTTTTCCCACCTGCTGCTGGTGCTTTGGGGATATTTCCAGTGTTGGCCATTTGCTGAGCGCCTGTTTTCCCTCTCCTCATGGCAAAGTTTACCCGTGCCAAGTTCCTCCTCACCAGTAGCCCCAAGCTCTTTTCATTCCAATCTCTCAGCCACTCCGCATACAACTGACTTTTATTATCCTTAATAAACCCACTTCCCCCACTGTTCTTCTCTCAAGGCCRCAGTCAGCAAACTGCCTTGGCTGCTAGGTCATATCTTTCTCCAAAGTGCAGTTCACGGGGCAGGAAGAGTGACGAGCAGCTCTGCTGGCACAGAGCTTGTCAAAGCTTTTCAGATCATTTTCTAGCTTCTGCCGCCGCTGCGTGCTGTATTGGCAACCGTGGCGGATTCATTCACAGGATCCTGGCGAACGTGTCAGCAGATCCGAGAGAGCAAAATCTCTTTGCTGACCAAAGCCAGCCAATGCACGGCTCTTTTCCTTTCAGGGAAGTATGATTTGCAAGAATTTAGCGACAGTTAATGAAAAAGATTTGTGCCTCCATTCAGATTTTGTCTATTTTTAGGTCTAGAATTTAATGGTAACACTCAATTAGCTTTAAGTGCCTGGCTGGGTTTGCCTAAGAAGTTTCTTACATTATCTGTTAGAAGCAGGCCACTTCTTTCYCATGGCTACCTCCCAAACCAACCGAGCATTTCACAGGCTCTCTTACATTGTGAAGTTTAGTGGGTTTCGACATCTTTAAAACCACTCTTTGTGTATCTAGCAGTCTTCACATAGCTGCTTTTATATCTCTATTTTTTTTTATAGCTGATCCAGAGTAAAAGCCGTGCCTCCCTAGTACTTAAGAGATCGTACTAAGTGATCTTGCTTTATGGGCTCGCGAATGTGCAGCTGCCGGTGGTTTGGATGTGCTTTGCGCGTGCAGAGGACGCCGACCGGCAGCACCGACGCGCCTCCCCCCGATTACAGCGCGCGTCACCGAACACTCGCCTTCCCAAACTCGGCCCCGAAATTCGGCCCCGAGCAAGCTGGCAACGCTTCAGCTACGACCCTCTCCCCCGCGGCGCCGCGGCTCGGCTGCGGGTCGGGGCAGCGCCCGCGCTCCCGAGCGGCCGGCTCTCGCGGCGCGGCGCGGCGCTGCTCCSAATTAGCGGGTTTTGGAGAGCGAGCGCCGGTCTCTCCCCAGACGTGCTGGTAATGATGGCTGTCACAGCCTTCCTGCTGCCTTGCCTCAGTGCAAATCGGGTCAGAACTGCACGTTCTCTGTGCAGTAATACCCGGACGGGGACAACTTCTGCTTTGTTCTGTAATAAGATGGACCCAAGGGGCTAATTAGGCATAGTTTGGACACTAATTGCATAGCAACCCTGTTTGCCTTCAGATACCTTGTTACTGCAGTTGCATCAGTTTGTTTCATGTCATCGGTGACAGGAAATTGGGTGGCAGCCAGGTCTGCCCGGAGCAGGTTCGGAGCCTGCAGATCGCACGGGGGGGACGCGATGCACGAGCTGATCCCGCCGCCTCCTCCCGCRGAGGGCTGCAGCGCTGCTGCGAGCGTGCTGCAACGCGCAGAGCCATCCGCTCGGGTCTGGGGAGCAGGGTGGTCGCCCAGGCCACCCTGAGCACCCACCAGATGCTTCTGGCCTCTGGGCACGAGGCTGTTGCTGTTTGGTACCCACAAGGCATGACCGGTCRGCTGTGCCCCAGGGAAAGCCAGGCTAGATGGAGCCCACTAGTGCTGCAGGTTGTCATGCTGAAGGGGAAACAGAGCAACTGTCTTGTCTTTAATACATGCTGAAATGCTCTTCTGCCCCATCCCTGTAAGTTTTCACCAGTGAGCTTGTCTGCAAGGTGATGACCTGCACACTGCAGACAGCGCTCAGTGTGAACGGCTGGCMTCGGTCTCTACAGGCATTTTTCTTCCTTCAGCCTGACTTCCCCTTCCCCTTCGACAGGCCACAGTCGAAGCGGTGTTCGCCACACTTTCCCAGCTCTCCTCCCTGGTGCAAAGGAATGCATTTTCCGAGAGGGAATGATAAGCCCTATTATAATTCAAAAAGCTCTCAGAGTTTTACCACCTGTACTTGATTACACAGGAGAAGCAGCATAGTGCCAAGATCATCTGCAGGCACTCAGCCTTCGTAGCTCTTGGAATCAGCCAGCTCGTACCTCCAAGACTCACTGTGCAAACAACCTGAAAAGTTTCTGATTACATGATACAGGGGGAGCAGCTCTGCTTTTCTGAGAGCCTTCCAGGTTACCAGTAACTCTGAAGTGAGGCAGTGCTTTTGGTGCACCATTAGTGTCCTCACTAGTTCTCCAGTTGCCCTGGATAGAGCACAACAATGTTACGGGAAACACCCGCAAGCCCTTTGCCTCTGGAGAAATACCCTTCGGCAGCATTGCAGTCCCTCCAGGTTTTGCTTGGAGAAATCCCTTTGGAGCTTGCCCAGCCCCATGGTAGTCGAGGTTAGCGGGAACGCCTTGCAGAGGTTCTGGGCCCCCAGCGACAGCGGCCAGTAACTCCAGCTCTTACTGGCACATCCTCAGCTGCAGTGCGGCTGCTGATGGGTGCTGGAGGGAAGCAATAGGATACCRCTGCCATGGGGAGCTCTTGTGTTGATGTCACCGTTTCTTTTCTTCAAAGCTAGTCTATCATAATGAATTGCAGAAGCACTGTATTGGTATAAACTGATTTCCTGCCTGCTTAACTGGRTTATGCCTTCATCTTAGCCTCCAGCTCCCACTTACGCAGATAACAAGCAGGTAGCTGTCTAGGGCTCTTACTGGAATGGCTTCTGTGCACCCTCACCCACTCTGTCTGTTACCAAGGATGTTTTTTCCATCA
Organism: Rhea americana; assembly: GCF_003343005.1. NCBI lineage: Eukaryota > Metazoa > Chordata > Aves > Rheiformes > Rheidae > Rhea > Rhea americana. The sequence continues at coordinate 2,717,044 of NW_028187177.1, read as the reverse complement.
GCCTTGATCTCTATAAAGAGGCATCTTTAGACTTCGTCCTAAAAGCTCCAATGCAGCTACAGCTCCCAGCACGGGCTCTGCTCGGCAGAGCTCCGTCCTTTGCCGCACAGCAGGTGACGTCACCTCCTCGATTCGGTGACGCTCAGGAGCCTTGGAGTCCCTCCGTCTGCAGTTTCACAAACTATTAGGCTTGAAAGAGGGCGACACAGCAGAAAGAAGCAAACTCTGCAGAGTTGGACAGCCTTAAATACATCAACGGTGCAGAAACTTTGTATAAAGCTGGTAAATCTTCCCCTAAACAAAACTGGAAAGGTTGAAATGTCAAATTCCTGCAGGAGAGAARCTAACTTTCCTAACTCTGACCCTTATCTCTGCGGCCACAAAGCACAAACTGCAGGGCGGCTTTTACCGACACGCGAAGCTCCGACTTCCCGACGCACGCGAGTCAGCGTGCTTCAGGTTCCCGGGGCAGAGCCGTCTGGGCTTGCTCCCCCGCACCGTGACCAGCGCCGAACGCGGCGGGCTCGGCGCGGTTCTCCGGCCAGYGCGTTCGTTTTGAAGTCCCCGTCCCGAGCGAACTCGTTAGCAAGCACTCCACGTCAAAGCAGCGCAGCTCCRTAAATCGCTCCGGTTCAGGCAACGCGCTCCCTTCCCCCACGCTGAGAACTTCTGGGCAAAACCAGACAAACGYGATTGCTTTAATTCCCGACCAGCAGTTTCTCTGGGGGAAGCGGCTCCTTTCATGCGTAGCCCCTTGACGGTTTTGGCCACACCATGCCCATCTTTATTGAATGCACAAGCTGTGTTAACTGGGTGTATCATTTTTCTGCTGCTACAAACTGCAGGCTAGTTGTTAGCCCGTATATGCTACAGCRGCTGAGCAGGCGATTGCATCAAGTACTATTAACCAGAAAAGTCCACCGACATCCTCCCAAATTCTATGATTTAGTAGTTTGAGGAATTTAAATGATCAGAACTGAGTTTTCCAGAACATTTTCCTCCAAGAAATTGGAAAGYAACATCTACTACCGCTAAAATGCCATGAGCTCATTAAACTTCTGCTCCTCCAGCAACTGCATCTGCCATCTGACACTCACTGTTACTGCTAGAAACCTGGCAAAGAGAGGTACACCAGGTCAGGCCGTGGAAGGAAAGAGCTGGAAATGAACGTTTTCAAGTAATTCAGAAAATTATGGAAGCTCAGGGACCAAATAATACATTAAATCTTAAGCTGATYTGGGGCTGGTTCAATCTATTTTATAATAAGCGGAGCCAGTTTCTAAATAAATGACAGTTCTTAGCAGATTTGTCCCATTTTTTGGCCAAACAATTAATAATTGAATCTAGTCCAAGTATTGATCCAGAAAATAGCTTGCTTGTTGTAGGTAAAYGCAAACATGTTTTGCTGGAAGGTCGTGACTGAATTATCCTGTTACTYTTCTTGAAAACCCCTTTTCCCCAGTCTTGGCTGACATTTACTCTTAAAAAGGAAGCAAAAGTAATTATTCTAAACAATAGGCTTGCTAAACATCRTCTAAGCTTAGGAGCTGGAGACTCAGATTTCGTTGCTGAACTTCCTTGCCAAACCAAGCTTACGATTCTTCGACAAAACTGCCGCTTCTAGGTTTGTGCTTTGCCTTTCTCCAGTTACCAAATCCTGTCATTTATTTGCATGGAAAAGAAAATGCAAGCTTTCCCTCAGTTGGTAAAAATCTCTTTTCCGTGGATTTCGGCTACATTTATTCTGCAAGCCTACCAGGGAAGTTCATCGTTAGCTGTAAAGTCCTGAGACATGAAGGCCCCAAGTGTCACGGGAGAAGCATTGCTCAGAGGAAGGCACGTGAAGCAGAGGTTTCCTCTCGCYGGGGGGATGCTGGAGGCGAGAGCAGGGTAAGGGCAGAATTACAAAGATAAAACCAGGTAGGATGGTGCCTGGGCCCTTAGGGCAGCACAGCCTGTTAGGATTATACAGCTCCAGTCTTGCTCAAGAGCTGCTTTTAGATATTGCAAAGGCCAGGTCTCCAGGCAGCATTCCTTGTTCTTCATTTGTTTTTATATATGTGTGATTTCTTAGAGAACAGATTGGTCTCATGAAAGAGGGTTGTTAATGAATACTTTCAGTCATAACATCCCCTAAACTGCAGGAAACACTGGCATGGTAAATAATAAATATTTTAATAAAAGCAGGCTATATCTCGAGCTCTGCCACTGTCGTTGTCTGCAGCTGGCAGACCTCATCTGCAAGGTCTCTTGAATACTACGCTTCAGTGATACTTCCCAGGTTGACAAGTCCAGCCAAGGACCTGTAAACAGAGAAAGAAGTGCAAGAGTGCATGCACAGGCTATCACAGCCCCAGCAGCACATCTTCACAGGGCCATGGTGTCTGGGATTGCTGCAACAACACCAGCTTCCACAGGAGCGAAGCAAAAACACCAAAGGTGGCAACAACATGATAACAGAGTTATCTGCAAAAACTGGAAACACCCACCTCTTTTTCTTGGGACCACCATCAGCCAGGCAGGCTGCAAAGAGCTGTCCCACAACATTTCTCCTAATGCTTTTCAATAATATTAGGAATTTTTTAGCCTAATTTAAACAGCTCCCAAATCACTTGTTGCCTGTCAGACCTGGGGAGGTAATTCTACCCCAGGACATGCTGCTGCTGCGCGCCAAGGGAGCAGTGTGCGGGAGAAGTGCTCCAGCACCACTTACCTGGGGAAGGGCCAGCAGATTAGGGGAGTTAGAGAGGAAGGACAGTGTGGTGGCCGGTTGTGCTTTATAACAACCTGCAGGATATGCAGACGAGGAGCGGTATTGACAAGCTGCGAGCCACAAGTGCTGGCTCAGTAACCACCAGCTCTCTGCATCAGCTCCTGATTTTGCTTTGCTTCCTTGCAACAGGTTGCTGAGCAAGAAGGTGAGCTGAGGACCACTTTTGAGCTCTGGAGCTTTTCTCCTGCCTGTGTCCTGAGCTAACAGGGAGCCTGCAGGAGCTGGAAATACCCGACACAGGGCTCGGTTCTGGTTTAGCAGAGCTGATGGAAGGGCTTCGTCCTGTGCTTCCCATGGAGACCATTGTGGGGAGGTCAGAAGTGACCCCGCAGGGCTCTGCATTGCCTTGAGTCCAGTGCGAAGTGCCTCCATCAGCTCACAGATGGCATCTGGGAGAGGTTTGGCTCTGTACAGAGGATAAAGCAGCCACTCTTGGAGGGGAAACGTGGGTATAATTTGCCTTTGGGTTATTTGTGTCCCACACTTGTTACAGCGAGCATAGCCCAGGAACATTCAAGCTTGGAGCCAGGGCATCTAAACAGCAGCTTCGGTGCTGCGGGGTCCCGCGGCTGCTGAGAGCAGGCGGGCAGTGAGCTGTCGGGAGAGAGGTTGTGGCTTGGGCTTCCTCTGAGTAACTTGTGCTATTTCAGGATGATCACAGGCAAACAAAAATACACGAAGAAGTCACACTCCAGCTTTTGCATTCTTCGGTTATTTTTAATGCATCCTTGTCYGCAGGGCACGTCACGCATCCAAGGCGGCTCCTAACGTCTCTGCCTCATTCCAGCTGCCGCAACACAACGTCGCCCTGAGCGCTGCCGATCCTGTCTGATGCTGTCACCCTACAGGCAGATGGGACAGAGCTCCGACTCGCAGGGACACAAAATGCGAGGCCCGGCCACGGGGCAGATAAACCTCCCGCTCCACGGCAGCAGCTGGATGGCCCAAGGAGCGCTTGTGCAGGCAAGGAACACCGAGAAGTGGCTAACCCGCTCCGGAGCCGGTCCTCAGGGCAGCGCCGAGCGGCAGTGCGGGCATTCAGCCCGCGCCGGCCGGGGTGGGCTCCCTTCTGGGCAGCTGCCGGCGCTTGCGGGCGCGCACGTCCTGTATTCGTCTGCTGCAAACRCAGACACCTGCACATCTACTGCGGTGCCTTGCGCTACTGCGGAGGAGCCAAGCGCTCTGGGCTCTCAGCCCTCGGCAAGCACGAGGCCGCGCCGCCCGCAGCGCGCTGGCTGGGGTCGCGAGCCTTGGCCGTGCGTAGCTTGCTGCTGAATCATTTTGTGGTCGCGTCGCCACGCGCAGCGCTTCAGTCTGCTTCCTTCGGAGCAGCCCGGGCGTCGGGGAGGGCTGCGGCGCGCTCGCCGCCTCCCAGCGAAAACTCTTCATCCACCGCTTTAAATAGACTGACACTCGGATCCAGAAGCTCGTTTCTTTTTTGGGAGGAAGGAGTTTGCACAGTAAATAAAAGRCAGCAAGAACAGACTCGGACCTCTCCATTCTTATGAAGATATGTRAAACTATAGATTACTATTCCTGTTGTTTCATTGTGCAAAATGTCAGACTTTGGTTAAGGTTTTTTTGTTTTTGTTTTTTTCTTTTTCTTAACTAATTTGGAGTTTGGCTCCTGGGTCCATACTTAGCCACTTGCCCAAGTTATAAGAGTACCAAATACCCGGAATCTCCCACCAAGGTCAGACAGGATGTTTTTGAGGTCAAGAGAGCAACAAGATGCTTTTATATATATACACATACACACTACATATATTTCTCTATATATAATGTACGTATATTTATAAACAGACTATAACTATAGATGACTTTTGGCTTTTTAATTATTCTAGCTATAGTCTAAAAGCAGCTTTCTCTTCTGAGTTGTCCTCAGAAAACTGTTAGCAGTGTTTTTCAGCTCTCTAACTCAGGCAATGCTATTTGTGTCTTAGACTGCTTTTTCACTGTTAAAAAGGGAGTGGGGAGAAGCCAAAGCAAATTGTGGGCTAAAGAGTTTGTTTCATATTGTAAAACCAAATTTTAAGTTTTTTATATCTGCACCTTCTTTTTCTTAGGGGAAATGCTTTAGCACAGTGTCCAGGTAGTTCTCTGCATTTAACACTGTTATAATTTGGTTAGTGTAAGTCTGTGTAATGCATAAAAATAATAATACTGTCTTTGCCATCACAGCTCTCACACGTACCAAGCCCRTAAGTGCTAAAACACTTCTGCCTTTTCCCAGGAATATTCCATCAGTGCTCTGGGAAGGTCCATCGGGGATAAATCGTAGCAGTGGAAACAGCCTGGCTGCCGGGAGCTCAGCACCGTGCCCAGCGCTTGGAGCCGGAACCGCCACATCAGCATCACTTGCAGTAGCCGTTCCTGGAGGAAAAGCCAACGCCGTCGTGGACGAGCAGCAGGAGGCTCGGGGGTGCTCGCGGCCGCTGCGCGTAGGGCCCAGGGACCGCGCATCCCCCTGCTCTGCGGGTGCTGGAGTTGAGACCCGGGTACTCCAAGAGCCCCTCCTGGTCCCGTGAACGGCACAGCGAGGCCTGAGCCAGCTCCTCGTCTACCGCGGCAGGGGAGAAGCCAAGGACGAYGCTGCCCACCTTGCACGACTCGCTCCTCGGAGCGTTTTGCAGCCGGGTGGCACATTGCTGCCTTGTTTTTATCTGTGTCACTGTCATCCCGTGGACTTCTTCAGAAGGCCTCATAGCTACTGCAGGAAGTCAATGTAGAACCCCGTTATAAAGGGCTGAATTCAGCCAAGAAGAATCACKTTAACAAGATCTAAGGTAGGCACCAAATATTCATCTCAACCAGTTAATTCCTGGCCTGCACTGCATCTCCGAAGAGATAGCACAGATCCAGTGAAAAGCATCACTATAAACCAGCATGTTCGAGAGAGACATTTCCTAGAGGACACAGGCTGAGAAAGAAATTCAGAACTGTATAGCAGAAGCACAGTTGAATGCTACTAGGGATGCTGCATCATTTTGCAATAGGATGTGAATGATTTTCTCCCTCTTGTATCATTTCAGCCCAGTTTTGTCCTGTCCTTATCACACACTCCTTTGTGCTCCAGGGCCTAGGAATCATGGATTTCCAGCAAAAAACTCTGCTCGCACAACCACCTTCGAAGCGTTGTTGGAATAAACACTCTCTCCAGCTTTGCGTGATTTACTGCAACCTTGTAAATCAGACTGGGCCTGCTGGAAATCGGCTCTGGAGTCGCTCCAAAAGTTCTGTGACCTTCTGATGAACAGTGAGCCCTGTGCACTTTGGTACTTGACACATTTTACCTTGATGTAGATGTTACCTGCACGGACTCGTACCATAAACCTGCCCATGGCAGTCTGGCTCCTGAGAAATCTTTGTGCACAAAATTCAAAGAAAATCTGTCATCAGTGCCAGAGAATCCAGATCAGCCCAGGAGCTCTCCTTCACTCTTTGAGGATGTGAGGAAAGTGCCATTAATACTAATAACAATGAATTATGCAAGTTCTATTGCTACTAAGAGCAAGATGCTGAAAGACCTAGAATTCCCTCTCTGAGCCAAATAGACAGCATTGCCTAGGACTGGGAACACTGCACATGGATATATTCCWAGGAAAAGGAAAGGATGCAAGATAACATCTCTTCAAAGACATTATTGCAGCCTGTGCAGCCTCATGGAGCATCYCCTGCAGTCTGCTTGTCACCTCTGATTGCACTGCAGAATACTTTGAAAAAGGCCAACAGCCATGTTTTCGTTACAATGTGAAATGACAGGAAAATCCACCTTCTTTCTAGATTGTTTGAATGATTAATTTCTTTACTAACTATTTGCATCTTAATTTCAATTTGTTCATTTTAGGCCAGTTTAAGAAGGGCTTGTGATTGCATTGCCATGTAGACAGGCTGTGATCAAGTAGCACTCCTTCCTTCTCCTGGACAAACAGACTGCTCAGCTCGATGCTCTCACTCTAAAGGTATGYTTGGAGACTGGAAACAACTTCTGTGGCTCTTTCTTGAGCCTCTTCCAAGCATTCAGCATCCTGGAATATATTTGCATCAGAATGGGAGGTGCCAGATTCAGTTTGCCTGCATCTCCCTTTMCTACTCCTCAGCTTTGTGAAGCAAACTTCTGCTTCACATGCACAAGTGACATCTCTGTGTGGATCTTAATTTAATTACCATTCATTAATTTGTGTAAGAAAACAGCAATCTGAGCATGATTGGAGTTGCTTGTATGGCTAGCAGAGTCATTTCATTTTCTAAGGCCTTTCCACTGAAAGGGAGGAAAAAGCATTTTGAAGTAAGACCTGAGGCACGATGCTGAAGTTTTAAACCATGTTAAGACCAGGTCTAGACTTGCAGCTGTCTAGACGGCAGCCAGGATGCCTTGCAAGAGTGCCYGGAAAACACCACGCCCTCGAACCAGAGCAAGGCACCGGCAGTCAGCAGTGTTTTTGACTTTTTTTTCCCCCTCCTTTCCCTTTTTTGTCCTATTAGCCAAGGAAATATTCTGGAACAATGGAACTTACCCAGCTCTAACAAATCGCATGCCGTTAGCACCATTCGTCAGCTCCTCTGTCATATGCCTGCTTTACTAATAGCCCGTTCTCAATTATGCATGTGATAGAGCTGGTAAAGCAGCCAGCACCAGCATCAGCCAACCGGGCCATGAAGTAAATGTCCGGGCAACTGAGCAGCTCAAGAGCTTGAATCTCAGTCCATCGGACAGATGGAAATAGGCAGGGAGGGACTACCCAAAGCCAAGTGGGGCTGATGACTCAGTGTCCTCTGTTTTCTTTCTGGATTTCAGGAATTAGAAATGCTGACTGAATATTACAGTAATCTCTTTGTAGTGCTTTTTGCTTTGCTGCTTAGGAGAGGTAGATGTGGAGGGTGAACTGTAGTCAATTCCAACAGCCTCTGCTCGAGGGAAACTGGAACTAGTCAAGAGATTGATGAGGCTCAGGAAAGGTGCTCAGCTGAGACTGAGAAAAATTTCAGCTACTCAACAGCGTCTCTTGAAGCTTTTCAGTTCATTAGTGAGAAGCAGGATATATTGGCATCTGCAGAACTAACTAGTGCTGATCTTTCCCTTCTAAATCTCATTTTCATTTTACTTTTTAGCAACCCCCCCCCCCTTAGCAAATACACCTGATGGTTGCATGGCCCCTTCCCTGCAGTTTTTCTGCGGTAGTTCTCCGGTTCTGGAAGATGCCGGGAGCAAGCAGATGTAGGCAGAGCTAGGAGTGCCCAAGGATTCAGAGGCGCTCCCGTTTGTCCCACTGCAGAAAGCATTGCACAGCAGAGATTCTCCCCTCTTGGAGATCTTAAGATGAAATGCGCCCATGAAAGCTTAATGCTCCAGCCTGGACCTAAATTTGTGAATAGAACATTATGTCCTGCAGGAGTTACAGCGGCATGCAAGAACTGGGAAGGGAGCAAGGCTGCCGGTGCCGCTGGATGCACGTGGGCAGCAGTGAGCACTCCCTTGTAATCAGMGGGCAAGGCTGAGGCATCTCTGACAGCCTCATCACAGCCTGGTTAGGACGAGCTCAGACCTGGGAGAGCCCTCCTAGCAAAYGCCACTGCGGGGTGAGCCGCTTTCACAAGCCAGCACTGGAGGCGTCCGAGAAGAACCTCTCGCTGAGAGTGAAGACGGCTGCTGATCCCAAGAGATGCCCACCAGGCACAAGGGAGAGAGGAGTAGCTCATTCAGCACGTGAAGGTACTGAAAGTCCTCCTGCAAGGTCACAAACTATGTGGCTACAAAAACGCAGTAGGAACAGGAAAAAMCAGAACGCTTTCATTATACCGAACTCCATCAAACTGGACTGGCTTTGGTCGCACCTCCAGAGCTTGTATGGCCAAGAGCATTTCTCACGATGCATTTTCCACCCCCCAACAGCATAAGGCAGTCTGTTCTCAGACCAGGAGTCACAGAGGTGTCCTTGGTGGTTTCTAATCAGCTCCAGCAGTACAGGTGGATCTAGCAGTGGGATACATTATCTTGCTCTCCCGGGACACGGCTCCCTCCTTGGTGAGAAACGCTCTTCCCAGCACCCTGCACTGCAGCCGGCCAGGCTTACAGCWCCACCGGTCCCAGCCCGGCACGCAGCCCTGCTGCAGCGGGTCCTCCCCGGSCTCTGCCCCCGGGCCGCTCTCCGTCTCATTTACATGTAAAGCGCAGAGAAACGGCAAACGCGGTTGGAAAATAAGAATGTTTGTGTCTTTCTACTAAACACCCCTCACGGGCGTCCCCGTCACCTGGGGCCGAGCAGGCAGCTCGCAACCTCCTCGCCGTCTCAGATGCRCCTTGGCTTCCCACCGGACCGTCACCGGCAGCAAGTCCATCAATTAAAAAAAAATGTTTTCTGTGGCTAGCTCACAGGCAGAGGGAAGCTGGCCTTATGCGGCCCGCTAAATTGTTTGAAATGAATAATTCAGCCGGCCAAAGTGCATTTGCTAATAAAAGAGAACGGAAAAGGAGCTGTGCTAGTGGCAGCAATGGGTTGTTGAGCCAACTTGAAAATGAAAGGCGAGAAGCGGGGCGCTTTGCTGCTTCTGCTCTCTGCCCTGCACTAATATCCAGGAAAATGAAGCCCTTTGAAAGCATAAGAAGAGCTCTGCGCTCGGGCAGAAAACTCCAGAAATAAAAAGCAGACGCTGTGCCTTGCCTTCCTTGTGACTCTGGAGCATGCACTAATGCATTTATTATTATTATTATTATTGTTGTTCTTGCTGCTTCTCTTGCAGTGGTGCCCRAAGCCCTGCCGGGGCAGCCCCCCGGCCCGAAGCGTTGTAGCGGCTGGCTCCCTGCAGCTCTCGGGTTGCAGACCCGCAGCAGGGCTGCACCAACGCTGAGAAGGAGGGTTTGCGGATGCACGCCTGTGCAACGGGAAGCGATGCAGAAGCAGACCTTGGCTTGGGACAGGAGCTCTCTCCGGCTGATGGATAYGTGGCTTTTTTACGCTGTTCTCCATTCCCTGCGCACTGCCATGGGCCGCCTGGCCTGGCATGCCGCTGTCTTTGCTTTCCCTGGATGATTCCTGCTCCAGGGACCACTGGAACGGAAGAGCCCTTGGAAAGGCCACTGCTCCGCCAGCTCGTGTCCTGATGCACGGCAGCGCCCTTGGCTTTCACGGGGGCAGCAGCTTTGCTCCTGCTTGCCCGGTCCGTGAGGGATGCGGTCCCTCAGCACACGAGATCTCGGCTGGGAAATGCCGAGCGCTGGTTTGGGCAGCGCGTRCGTATGTGTCCGTGCAATGAGTAATGCACACCGTGCACCGCAGGGCACGGTAATTTGCYGTTTTATGGAGACTGGCAGTGTTTACTGACTTCCTCCCCTGCGGAGATGAGAGTGCAAGCACCGTGCCTGCCCTCCGGAGCCGGCCTCCGACCGTTACTGCTGTTTGTTATTCACACGCCAGAGACCAAGGCTGATGGTGGTTATTACACGCGTCGTCCGAGGGAAGTAAACAGCAATTGCACCAAACAGGGTGCTGTGCAGAAGTGCAGAGCGGAGCAGCTCCACAAAGGGCAGCTTTGCTCGGACTCCTCTTGAGCGTCGTAGCGCGCCGATGGGATTCCTAAAACGCTTCTGCGTTTGCCATAGGTGGAACATGTAAAAGGCAAAATGTGGTTTCTTTTCTGACGGGAGCCAGTCGTTTCTACTGCTGGGCACAGGGACCGAAAGCACTGCAGAGCAACGAAGGGCGTTCGGCTCACGCAGGGACCTCACGCAGGGGAGTGCACGGGACCAAACCGCTCCCTCCACCCGCAGCATCCCGTTTCCCCCGCTGCTTTTCTGCTGCCAAGACAAAAAATGGGAGACAGAGCCTGGAAGTGAGTTTTCAGGCAAGGAGAGCGAACAAAATCTGCACGGTGCTGGCTGAGCCTGGAGCACTGTGGAGAACATCAAGGAGAATCAGGAAGAGGGGGGRAAAAGGGAGCACAGCTCCTTTTCCGGGGCACAGAAGCCTTCAAGCACCTAAATGCCATTACACAGGGGTCTATGACCTGCTAATGCAAATGCCTTGAAAATTATGTTAGTGAGGGCATCTGCAAAGAATGAGGAAAAAAAATTTGCTTTTAAACAGGCAAAATTCACCAGATTTGCAGGATTAGGGAAATTCTGGCTCTTCATCAAAACCTTTCGACTTTGCCTGGCCAAACATACCTGATCATGTTAGAGCAAACGCAAAGACCTAGAGAAAATAGGCGGTCTCTCCACAATTTAATTTCCAATTTGTGAAAAATGCTGGCCGTGCTAATAAGAACAAGGAACKAAGGATATTTATGGAAAAATAAAATTTCCTGCAATGCTGCAAGGCGAGTTTTCGCGTTTCGAGGGCTTTGGAGGCAAAAAATGCCCTTCACAACAGCAGGCGCTGCTCGCGGCTGGGGAGCTGCAGGCGGAGCAGGATTTGTCCCTGTTGTTTTATACCTATTTGTAGTTCAGGGTAAGGAATTAATTGATTGCTGCTCCGTGAATGTTCATGAAGTTGCAAGGAGGCGGCTGGACCCCGGCACGGTTTTGCCTGCGCTGGGGAGCCAAATTCTCTGGTTCACGGGGGAGCGAGGTGCAGCCGTGCCGCAGGCAGCAAACTCGCTCTGCTGGGAATTAGGAGGCGGCGAGCGGCGCGTTTCCGTGCAGACCGGCCTTCTGTCAGAGCAAAGGCGTTTCTGCCTGTTTATCTGCTGCTGTCCCTTCCCCAGCTTCTCTCCCGGCCGTTATTTCCGCCCGTTATCTCACCGTACCACTCGTCATCCGGGAGCGACGCTCGGTTCCTCCGCCCGCGCGCGCGTGCTCGGGCGCGCGCCCCTGCTCAGCCCGTCCCACGAGCGCCTCGTCTTCCCAGCTCCGGCCGGCGGGCAGGTATCTTCAGGAAGAAAACCGTCAGCCCACGTCTTGAGTAGCACACTCCTCTCTCCTTGGTCGTCCTCTAGGCCTGGTCTCCTCCTGGAGGAAAAGGTCCTCTGTGAGCCATCTCCCTTCCCAAATACTCCTTTTGAAATTACTTCCCAAAATATCCACACAGCTCAAGGAAAAGCTCCAGAAATCTGAATTAGAGAGGTTCTACTGTCCAGTCAACACTTCAAATATTGCTGCGGAGCAGCCTTCTGAAATACGGTATTTTGGTGTGTGTTGCTCTTTGCACAGTAGTAATAATATGAAGAAATCTCACAAGCACAGCTGGTCTAAATAACTCTGTGTACGAAATGCAGACTTCTTGGGCTGGGGACATATATCGTGCTGCCCAGGCTGACTTCTAARCACAGAGCGCAGTGAGCATCAATTGACATCTCATGAACTATTGAAAAGGGAGCAAGGCTATTTGTGTAGCCTAAAAATACGAACTGTCCGGAGAAAACATGAAGGAAGAGTTTTAATTTGGAGCTTAGCATTAGTGAAAGGATTTAGACAGTAGGGTACATTTGAAAAAAACTTGGCCTCTCATTTCTTTCCTTTTCCTGGAATATCTATTAAAGAGCAAGTTAGCAATGTTTTATTGCAAACATGCAAAGAGCCCAAGCACAAAAATGCTCAGTGAATTCTTTCTCAAGAGGAAAAACCAGCTCCAGATTTGGGAGGGAGTCCTCTCTCGGCTCTCCTTCCCCTCRCCGTGCGGTGAGCCTGTGCCTGCCCCAGGGACACGGGCCTTGGATTTTGGCATGACCCACATACATGATGCAAAAAATGAGAGCATTTCACCCAAGGGATCAACCACGAGCTGCTTCTCACCAGAGTTAATACATAGCAGGAGAGCTGTGGCGGGGCAGGCGGCAGCAAGCTTATTTATCAGCCTGTCCAAAGCGGGAGGTTTATGGATATATTTTAGCATTTCAGACATTTTACAAGCCACCACCTCATGCAACTGCACTAAATTTCCGCAAACGCCACCGTGATGGCTTTGCTTGGGGCCACGTTTCGCTTCGCTACGGTCATGCTGTGAACCTGCTGCTGCTGAGCGCACTGACATCCTGGAGACAGGCTGTGTCCCTTGTCTTGATGATAATACTGACCGAGGCTAAAAACTACATGCAACCAGCTACATGGGCTAAATGAAGGGTTTATGCCATTCCCCCCCCTCTTTTTTTTGAAGGGTGCTATATATGTTATAACTACATTTGCTAGTGCAAAGTTTTTGTGATGTACTTCTCCTTCCTCCAAAAAAGCRTATGTCACAGTTCTTTGACAGTTTAGATAATCATTATTTGACTCTCAAAAGCAAGATAGAAAGCAGAGACATGCTCAAATGCAATAAAAATGCTATTTCCCTTGATTTATGCACAGAAATTCTGGGGATTTCTTAATGCAACACAAGTAAAAACAACACTAAATATCCATGGAGCTCCTGAATTCTGATATATTGAACTATAGTTAGGAAAATTAGTTGCCTTCTTATGAATGTTCAGTCTACSAAGAAAGAAAGGAGGCTGCGGAAAATACTGATGAGTGAGAAAATCACTGTTGCAGTGATGAAGTCCTAATAGCATCATTGTCATCTTCCAAATTTCAGGATCAGCAAAAATAAAGAGAATTTTGGAAGAGCCTTTAATGATGCTTCTCTGAGTAAGATTTCCTAAAGCGTGCAGAAGGGAAAAATATGCATTGCCCRGAGACGTGCCAAATGAGAGATGTGAATATTTGTGGTGGGGCTGAACTGCGGGTTGGGAGAGGTGGATGCCGAGGCCAGACAGTGCTGTGCGCAACCCTGGTACGTGCAAACGCTCCTCGGGGTCTGTCTGCAAGAGAGAGCAGGGGATTTCTCTAACTTGGGCTTGTTTCTGCTCCTGACTTGGCTCCGAATATCTTTTTTCCCTCAAAGTGTCTGCTACCGAGCGTAGAACCRAGCCGCGGCGTGCGTGCGGCGCGCTCTTTCCCGCGTCTGCAAGCCGTCGTGGCTCGCTTTGCCGGCGGGGACCGGCCYTGCTTTGCTCTCCCTAATTAGGCCAAGCCATCTTTGACGATCCGATAGTCAGGAAGGATTTTCACTGCTCAAAGGGAGAGTTCAGTGACTTTTTGTAGCTTTTTGCCTCTCGCCAGGATATTCCTGCCAGCAAGCTTGTTTACTGGGATATTTGTGGAAGGTGAATCATGACGAAGGAATCACAGACGCAGCTGAAACAGGCTGCCGCCTGGTCCTCCTTCTGGCAGCTCTCTGCAGGAAAACGCCGCTGTGATTGACACCAAAAGTTCTGCAGAGGAATCAGGCCGTCACCTCTCAGTCACAGGAGTTTGGTTTTCCTGGCTCTGCTGGGCAACAGGGCACTTAGGATTTAAAAGGAAACAGCAAGTACAGTGTGAACAAAACAAAATAAGAAAAAAATGAGAAAGTAAGAAAGGGTGTCATGACTGGTGYAGTACCTTCAGTCCCAGTGGCCTGGAAATCACGTGGCGTTTCTGCAGAGGATGAGATTGAGCGGTGCTACCTGACCACCTGCTTTCCCTCTACTGCTGGGGAAGAGATTTCACAGAACGGTTGAGGTTGGAAGGACCTCTAGATATCTTCTCATCCAAGACCCCTGCTCAAGCAGGGACACCTAGAGCACATTGCCCAGGACCCTCTCCAGATGGCTTTTGAACATCTCCAAGGATGGAGAATCCACAGGTACCCAGTTAAAGAGGAGAGGGCAGCGCTCACCAGCTCTCCTTYCCCTTCAGCCAGGACGGGTCCACTCGTGCTGCAGAAGATCCACCTGAAATGGTGCGGAGTGCATCCTTATTTAGCAGGTATATTTCGAAAGAAGAGGTGGCTGAAAAACATGATTGTTTCAACATCTACTATTTCCCCCTTTGTTTCACCTTACAACTTCTGTAACTATTTGACTTTCCAATGGAATTTTAAATGCAACTTTCCATCAGTAATGACCTTAAATGTAAGGAAGTTAAATATAGGGTGAGGAAATTCAGCAATTACATTTCAGGTTGGACTGAGTGCTTTTGGTTGCTCAAGATTAAATATTTTTTCCCTCCACATCTTGCCAGCCCAGACCTGTTCTTTTTGCTTCTCTTTTTTTTTCTTTTCTTTCTTTTTTTTTTTTCCATTTTGACCATGGAGCAGAAAAACTCTCCGGTTCCTGTGCCTGCTCTTGGACAGCTGTGGCACTTGTGTCCTAGGTGTCCCCTCGGTACCTTCTGTGTTTCTCCACCTTGCACTCTCATTCACCTCCAGCAAATCCTTGAGGGATGAGGATTTAAAGCCCTTTTCTCTGCTTTCCGTTCTTCTGCTCTGTCACTCACCCTCTGCCCTCAGCCTGGCTAGGTGGACACAGGGAAGCTGCCTTCTCCCTGGCCTCCCATCTGCGCTGGTGAAGCAGACGTGGGACAGCAGCTGCTCACAGAGCCCGAGCTAGAGGTTTCAGGGAGTTTTTGAACCTGGCAAACGGTTTCAGAGACACATCGTGGCATGACGAGATACCTGGTTCGTGGTTCCTTTGTTTTCAGTGCTTCATTCCACACCAGCTCCCAGCACGTCTCGCTGTAGGATGAATATATCACATGCTTGGAGCCAGGTTGTCCGGAGCGGCCAGGTTATCCAACCTGGCGGTGGGTGCTTGGAAATTTTGGTGTTTGCATTGCCGCCTTCTCCCTCCCGATCCCCCAGCATGGTGCGGTCCCGTTCCTGTTCCTCCCGCCAATGCCCGCGTTGGAAAGGGCACAGCAGAGAGTCCTCGGTGACAAACCCATAAACGCAGGCAGCTTAACGGCGGAGCTGGTGTATTATACGCGCTGCAGATAACCACGCTGCTGGGAGAGAGATAGCACAGACAATAAAATCCAAACAGGCAGTGTTTGCCCRGTGCTTGGAGCATGCAAACTCGGGGGCCAGCGGGCTGCGGGAGGCGGCGGTGCCGGCTCCACGGGCCCTATCAGCAGCTCCCTGGTCAAGGCCAGAGAAGCAGTAAAGGAAAAACTCAGCGGCCTTCTGCCGACAGCCCCACTCTGTTCGACAGAGCTGCATTTTGGCCTCGTTTGCCCCCGGTCACGTTGAGAGAGCAGCAGAGAAGTTGTCTGTTGGGACCACTGCAGCCCTGCCGGTCCCAAGCGTGCTGCAAAACCAGGCTGTGGACCGACCGCGCTGGCTTGGCTCTCCGCCCGGTGCCTTCCACCCTGAACGTTTTACAGGTAAAAGGGAAGCAAAGGCAGAGGTGCAGGTGCAAGCGGGAGTTTGGAAAACCCCACGGTGAAGCCCGCCGTTCATAAGGGAAGGGCGGAAAGAGCAGGGTTTTGCGTACATGACGCTGATTAACCACACTTTTAATAGCACTAACGGGCTTGCAAATGAGCTTGGTGAGAAGGTAGAAGGACGCCACCAAGGTGTCCTTCTTGTAAGGAGAAGCGCCACGTGTGACTGCTGTGCTAGGCAGTGTATGGACACTGGGCATGGTCTTCTTTCTCCTGAAACATCTAAATAGGCTCAACAGAGAGCGAAAGGCAGCTGGCAGCTGACACACGGGGAGGCAAATTGCACGTAGCTGCAGGACTGAGACCAAGCTGGGCGGTGAGGACCTGCGCCAGAGGAGACACCAGCAGCGGGGCCTCACYGATTCAGCAGCTAGCGAGCGTTAGCTGGGGTGGGGCTCCGCAGGCAAAGCCTTCGAAATCCTCTTTTGCTCATTTTGAGATTATTATCGTGAGTGGAAGAAGACACCGGAGGCTCGAGCTGGGATTTCAACCCCAGAAGCTGTGTATGTCCAGGAAGSATAGATGCATGCAGAAAAACCTTCCTTCCTGCTGGGAGAGAGACATTCAGAGACACGTTTGCATCTCCATGTGAAGGGTTTGTACGGCATGGGTTACGGACAGCACGTCTCCTGGCTCCTGGTCGCCAGCGGGCAAGTTAGAATCGGTTACAGGATTGGAAAATACGSGTTTTCCAGTTTGGCTGGTGAAACGATACAGGGAAAGGATTGATTATAGCTGAAGTTGAATTAAAAGTCTTATTTGGGGTTGACTCGAAGTGTGGAACAAATTGAATTAGTTGTTTTCATCAGTTTTCTAGTTAGCAACACTCTCAAACTCCTTTAAACCTTTTCACATGAAGGGTCAAGCGATGCAACCCACTTGATGCACCTGAATGCGTTGTTAGGATTTGTTTTTCCCAGGATTTGGGAGCTATTGGCTGAATTTGACCTGAATCCACACGCTTTCTGTCACTCCCCAGAGCTGACCTTTATCAGGGAAGTTTGCTGTCCGCTGTAAAAAGACTCTTCCATAACTTTCACACCAAACGATTTCCAAATCTTTGTTGAATAAGTCTTTCAATATTATATTTAAATAACTGCATTCATAAATAAAGGAACCTCTCAGTGAACACTGGGCTGTAAAATCATCCATAAATGAGACCAGACTCTCCAAGCTCACTCTGGCACTAGGTGGCCTGGCGAATCCGTCAGCTAGTTTTGGAGTCACCACCACCACAGAAAGTGCATTTCAAAAAATAAAGCTAGCGTTGGCAACTGAGCAGGAAAGTGGCAGACAAAGGTACCTCCATTTTTCATCCAGTACCCATCTGATGGATGATGAGCATGTAATAATAATAACAATAATAGAAAAAGGCTCTTTTTGCAGATTGGGCCAGGATATTTAGTGTCCAAAAAATATTTTTATGTGTTAATGCCTTTGGCAGTGTTTTGTTCTCAGATTTCTTAGGAGACACATGCGTGAATGCAAAACTAAGTCAACTGTGAAAATATTTGGGGCAAAATTCTACCTAAGGCCAAACATTGCTCACGCTGCTTGGACGAAGGTCCTCTGCTTCTTGGCTTTTGTGCTGTTTGAGGTGGATACGCAGATCTGAGCCCTTTCTGCAAGGGCTAGAGGGTCCGGGGGCTGGGTTGTCTCAGGTATGCAGTGTGTGTGCGCGGGGGCTGCGAACCTCTCGCCTATGTGGTCTGGCACCCATAAAAGACCTTTAGTGCCTGTTGCAGGAGTGGGAGGAGAGTAGTGCCCTGGCCTGAGGATGACACAGCCTGCTCACTAATTCTGCCTATGCCCAGCCCACCGGAGAGCCTTTTCTTCAGCAGGAATATTGTTTTCTTCTGTTTTTAAGCCACGTTGCATCTACGAATGCCCTTCCCTCCTGCATGCTCCATCAGCTCTTGCAAAGAGCTCGATGGGCTTCTGGCAGGAATTCCTTTCTGTAGCTGCTGCTGAGAAACATTTTTTATGAGCTGTTTACTGTCCTTTTCCAGTAAATGATATTTTTTTAATAGAGCATGTTGGTCAAGACCTGCAGACTGTCGTCAAACCGGAATGCGAGAAGCCAGGCCAGGATCCAGCTAATGGGTGCCGTGATGGGAGTTACGCGAGTGTGGAAGACGGGGTGTTATGAATTCATAAAGAATTGCCTGATCAAATGAGCTTTTATCCTTATGCAGTGCCTTCATTCCTCACTGGGGACAAGGCACGGAGAGTTTCTTCTGGGACATGGGACCCCTACGTGAGCTGCTCACATAAGCTGTCCTGCAGCTGCACGCTGCTCACAGGATGCGTTGAAGTACGGTCTGCAGGACTGGGCTTGCTCTCAGATCTGCTTTTACAGAAAGATTTTACATTTTCTGAGATGGCTGTCATCACAGCATAGCTGTTGGCGTGTCCTCATCTTCTCCTGCCTAGGAAACATTAAGTGGAGCTTCCCATTAGCTACACGCTACTGGCTTAAGAGGTGCCATATGGAAAAAGACTTTATGCACTGTTGGAAGTAAGTATGGTAACGATTCCAGAGTGTAAACCAGAGGGGAAATGAGCTGGGCTCTCGCCTTACGAAGACCGATCATTTCACAACACAGATATACAGTTTACTTGTTCTTTATGAAGAAAATATTCCTTGTTTTTGAAATTAAGCTTGCAGGAATTTTGCTCCTGATTTGTTGTCATTCCTAATGAGGTATTTAGAGGGTTACCAACGCACAGTCCAATGCAAATTATTTCAGCAGCTGACAGACACATACTGCAGTGACCTCGCTACCTAATAACCTTGCCGAGAGTCAGGCACGAAGAGAAAATTCATTTTAGCATGCCTAGAGCAGCAGAAAATAGAACAGCGAGGGCTAAGCCCCAGAAGCAGGGTCAGGATGGAGAAAGCTTCGCTGCCGCTTGGCCCCGAGCTCCGGATGCCTCTGCGCTGGGGACGGACCCATGCTGTGTGCAGGGGGGACCAAGCTGAGCACGACTTATGGGGCCAGGGGATGAGGCTTGACCCACTGCACCTCCATCCTGCTCGAGGTCCTGTACAGATAAGAACAAGAGATAAATCCTGATGTGACAGGTACTAAGGTGTGCTTTCCTGAAAAAAACAAGAACAAGGATCACAGAAGATAAGGCGAGAAGGGCCTTGGCGAGGACAGCTARTCCGTCCCATGCCTCGTAGCAGGATCACCTCAACCTGAACCACCTGAGACTGATTTTTATTGGACCAATCTTCAGCAGTTCCTCATGATTTCCCCATTTGTCACRGGCAATTCCTCTGCTTTCTGCCTTGTCCCGCACATCAATTACCTCCAAAGTCAAATTATTCTCAGCCAGTTCTCTCTTTATCTGCTATAAACACGGCAATAACACTTGGCGAATGCAGAGCACTGGTAGGTGAATGCCGGCTGCTGTGCCAACACCAGGAGCGCGTCGCCCCCGGGCTGCCCCACTGCAGCTGGGGCAGCTCCTCCGAGCCGAAGGGCTGCRAAAGTGCAGAACAACTGCGTTACGTGGCCAAGCGCAAGGGAGCCACCCGTGCTCCTGCGGCCTCTCACACATGGCGCAGCGCCTGCGCAAACACGCGTGTGTCTGGAAACAGAGATATGCATTTAAGGATAACTTTTTTTTTCCTTTGACAAATATCCTTATCCAAAAATCAGCTTGTGGGAATTCTGTGAGGCTTATCTCGCTCTGCAATTTTCCTGCTTTCCACAGTCACTGATAGTTTCCTATTTATTAATGCTGGCACCTATCCATGCCGTGTCCCAAGCCYTGGGCTCACGGGAACGTGGACAGCCCTGCTCTGCCTCTGCTCAGCTGCGTGTGGATTTTGGAGCCTGTGGGGTGGCCGGGTTGTGCAACGCTGGCCCAGCTCTGCAGGGGCAAGGGGAACCGGGTGCCAGCAGGAGCAAGGCAGCGAGGAGGGAGGAGCAAAATGTAGTGGGGCACAGAAAATAAGAAAGGCAAGAAGAAAGTTTAGCGAAAAGGAGAGTAAAAATACTCACGGCTGTTTTATGGCTTCCAAAAGAAAGTAAGTCCAGATTGGTTACTAGCAGATGAGGAAATATGGGGAACGCTAGAAACAGTGTCCCTGAGCGGCAAGAACCCCCGCTCGATTATCACACACACCCTGCATTTGACTTGCCTTGGAGACAGTCGTTTGTACCTTAGCCAGGTGAAAGCGAGTGCGAGTTCAGTAGCTGTTGACAGTCTGGTCTTGATGGGTTGATAAATTAAGTAAAGAGAAGAGACAAAAGCAGCTTCTCATTGCCATGCTGCTTTTTTTTGGTCCACAACCATAAAGGAGGGAAGTTCCCTCTGTTGATAGGAACTGCAAATAAAGGCTCAAGTCACCCGCTCTCCTGCATGCTTCAAAGGTCAACGAGTCCTCAGGAAGCTTGGACCATAAAAAGAGTAGTYATGGGCTGTACAAAGACATAACGTGAATAACTCTGGCTTGCCACTGCGGCATTGGAGCTACAGAGTGCTCCTCAGGCTGAATGGGTAATCACTGAAAACCGTCCCTTGCCGCGAAAGGCACCATTCGGACAAAACCGGCCGCACAGAACAGGGACRGCATGAAGCCCTGGGCAACCCCTCTGCCAAAGCCAGCGCTCACCTTGCGGCAGAGCAAACAGGAGGCACCGGTGGTTGCACAACGCGGTCCAGAGTCCCGCGACGTGCCCCGTTCTCCAGCAGCTGGGGCAGCAGCAGCCCGCGTGCGCGCCGGTGGCCAGGCTCGCCTGGGAGGTCCCACAGACTTCATCAGATGTTGTGCAAGGATTCCTTGCGGAGGCCGGCCTTGTCGGTTCAAACTTACTAATATTTATTTCCTCAAAGTTGTTTTTAAGGAAGGAAGTGCCCAGAACTATCCAAGTCAATGTTTGTAGCAGGAGGAAAATCCAGTTTGCTCTAACTCCAAAATATTATGCAGATTTCCATCTGCTTTCTTGCACTGGAAGAAAAATAGCCTGAGCTTATTAATCTGTTTAGAGTGCCACTCTGTTGTTCTCCTTTGTTGATGACAAGTGTTTTTGATATCAATATCCCGCTTCTTAGATTCTGTTAATGCTGTGGATAACTAATTGCGGAAAACAAAATGAAGATCTCGTTGAGACTGGATGCCTAATTCTGAAGACAGAGCTTCCCTTAAAGCCCGTTTCCTCCCCTTCGGAGCCCTTATGCCTCCAACTGCCCCAGTGTGTTTTGCAGTTCTCCTGATGCTTTCACACACTCCATATCAGAGGCTCAAGTTTTTAATTACCCTGTTGGGCTTCCTCCCCTTCCCCCTGATTGACACCACCCAGCAGTTAGGGTCTATGGTGACCTTAAAGCAGCAAGCTTATAGAGCTGACACCAGGCAGAGTTCCTCCCCAAGGGAGCACCATAGGGTGCTTGGCCCTGTCTTGGGGGACCACACTGCTTCTTGAGTGCTGTTCCCAAAGGGCACTGCCTGCTCTTTAACCGACTGAACGCGCTTTTTCTCGTTGATGATGTTGGCAGGAGGTGTCAACCTGACATGGGTTAGATTTGCCACCCAAGAGACAAGACCTGCTCATCCTCATAAGCCCCCACTAATTYTATTTCATCTGAGTATTGACATAGTGAGGCAATATGTCACATGCAAGTGACCATAATTTTATGCTAAAAGCACATATTAYTCAATAGCCCAGGCAAGAGCAAAGAGGAGATAACTTTCATACGTGGGAAGCGCGGTATGGGAAATGTATCGCTAAGCTGCCAGCCAAGGGGCTTATGTTTAAACAGATGTAATGGGAATTCATCGAATTTATTTCTAACATTAATCACTAACATTAATCTGGCAATGGCAAAGCCTGTTAAAGGGCTGCTCCAGCTTCCACTGAAGTCGACAGGAAAGCTGTGCAGGAGGCARAGTCAGCCCTTAACCTGGCTGGTGATAAGTATTGCAGTTTATAGAAATTCATAGACTTACAGTTAAAAAATGCTTAATAAAAAAAAAATCCAGAATAAAATCCTTCTATTGCTGTTTTGTAACGAAGGTGTTTTCTGATACAAGTTAAATTCACAATACTCTGCTGAAGGAGTGTTTGAAATACTTATTGTCTACCCAGCCCTAAACTTCATTTCACGCATGCTGTTATGTGGGAAGTCCCACGYGTAAATAATGTCCCGGGCCAGTTTCTAAGGAGCAGTCTTTCTGCAAGAGCCTTTAAAAACCTCCCCAACATCATTTCAGATGGTGCCCAACACTGATACTCCAGATCCACCCAGTGTTTCTGCTTAACGATCCCCCCCCCCCCGAGGCCTTTTTTAAGGGCGTTGGTTTTCCCTCCCCTGAGCTTCACCAAAAATTCACCTTTCCTCACCCGTCTGCACCATCTGGGCACGTAGCGAAGTAAGAAGTGGATTGCACATGGTCAGGTGCTCTTGGGAAGGTTTGTTCACTGTTTCGCAAAGCAGTAGCTGCTGAGACTTGTGTTTGTGTATTGAGAGGACGGGAAGCGAGTATCAGTGCTAAYGAGTGCTTTTAACCAGAAATAATCGCTTAAGAATGCTTCCTTATTTCTGTTTATGGAAAGAAGGCATTCGCTAGTTATGTATAAAAGAATCTCTTCTGGACACATTTTGGCATCATGCTCAGCGTGTAGTAATCATACTGAGTGTGCAATAAAAATCATACACTGAGCATAATGATTGTATTAGGATACTAAGCAGTGGTTGTAGCTGAATTAATGGCTTTGCCTACTCTACCTTAACTTTCTTTGTGCATGAAGACATAGTGAAAAATCCAAATGAAGAGGCAACTGGTAAATGTTCAATATGTTTAATATTTTGCTCCCTCATTTGGAGAACAAAGAGTTGCCTGTGTGRTACAACTGGTTTGGACAAAAGCGGGGCATGGAAACGTGTA
This sequence comes from Rhea americana, assembly GCF_003343005.1. NCBI lineage: Eukaryota > Metazoa > Chordata > Aves > Rheiformes > Rheidae > Rhea > Rhea americana. Next base: position 2,694,193 of record NW_028187177.1, on the reverse strand, counting down.
ATCTGCATTTTCTGAATAGTCAAGATCTACAAAGATGATTTCATGTCTCTAGCTCTTTTATGCTGGCATGCTAGCAAAATCTGACCAAAAATAATTTAAAAATTTTTTTGACTACAATTCTTAACCAGGACCAAAATACACACTTTTTTTTTGTGTTAATAATGCAATGCAAAASATTTTCCTAAAAGGAACACAGAAATACCATTATAGAGTGTAAAATTGAACTAATCCTTTAAATCAGCATAAAATTATTACTCCTGTCTCCACAGAGCTAGTCTGATAAACTGATGAATATGGAAGAGTTTCTGACACCCGATGAGAAATTCAGCTCAGTAATAGAAATACAAGGACTGGGGGGAAGAGGGTCTAATTCTTGTCAGGAAACCTGCTCTCCCGAATGAGACGAGGAAACTCCCACTGTGAACCGCGTTGCATCCATCATGTGGGACCGCTCTGGGAGATCTTTTCATTTTGCAGCTTTGGAAAATTAACTGCAAAATGATTTTTCCTGACGTGTTGACAACGAAGTGTGTTTGGCTTTATTCTGTAGTGATGAGCCTGCCAGTCTTTCCTGTAAGCAGCGCATTCAAAGACTCATCATGTGTGATTAAGCATTTCATATTCAGAAATGTGCACCTGCAGTATTTGTAACCAGGAGAGAGAGATCATTGCTGCAATGGATTTTGCTGGGCAGTTCTAGTTAAATATGTCCTTCGTTTATTTAATATTTAAATGGAAGAGAGAAAGCTCTAACATTGGTGTGTGTCCTATCTATTTATAGTTTGTTAGATAACTGTCGCCTTTCTACATTTTTAATTTTCTAATAGGAATGGAAAATAGTTAAACACAAAAAAAGAGGACATGTGCTATTACTCTGTAAAAGATCTAGCACCTCACATTAATGTTCCTCTTTTAAATCTGAACTTATCAGTCTGTGCTGTTCTCACCCCTGGGCATGAGAATGGCTCCGCTTTCTGACCTGAAAAACGGCTGGTGTGCCTGAAAGCATTATCTGCTTTTCTCCTAAAACCAGGGGAAGATATTAACACCTCGATTCACCCCATAAAAGGAATGAAATCTCAGAGACTGTAACTTCTGTAGCCATTGCATGTACAAGAATCGCAGTTTGCCACCCCGMGGTTTGCAGAAGAAAGCAGGCGCCGGCGTGTTTTCTCGTGGCCTGGCAGAGGTGTGAGCTCATGGTGGTGGCAGAAGAAAGTGGAGGCCTTGGTGGTGGGAAACCTCGTCCCCATTTTGCCGTCACCGGCTCTGCCTCGTAGCTTGGGGCCCTGGCTCATCTCGCCATTCTCCACTTTTTCCAGGCTGGTTTTTGCTTTCTCTCTGAGTTCGAGGCCTCCCTTTTGGATTAATTTCTGATATTCACCACTTCTGTGCAAAAGCATCCCTAAGGCCCTTGGCTTCCCGAGCCCTCCTTGCAGTGCTTAGTCTGTGCAGCAAGTGTAGGAATTAGGGCAGTTATGAGGCCACCTCTCCCAAACTAGACAGCGGGGGCAGGAGGAGGAGGGCCGTGGCAATGTCCCCTGCCACGAAGCACAGAGTAGCGGGTGGCCCAGGCTTGCACCCCACATACTCCTCGAGGGAGCTGGCCCCTCTGTGCAGGGGGAGCCCAGAGCTACTGTTTTGGGGGCCCCAGGGTGGAGGGAGCCAGAGCTGCCCATGCATGGGAGGAAGGATGCACCCTTGCATGGGATAAGGCATRCATGCATGGGAGGAAGTAGGGATGCTTGTTGGGGAGGAGAGGCACCTGATTGTACAGGGGAAGGTGCACACAGGTGAAGAATGAGCAAATCTTGCAGGATAGGAGGGGTGCACACATGAGAGAGGGATGTGTGCTTGCAGGGGAGGTGGTACGTGTGCAGGGGAGGGGAGAGGTATGCACGGGAGGAGGGATGCAGGCATGCAGGGCGGGAGGGGTGCATGCATGAGCGGAGTCGGRGTGCATGCACAGGCGGGCTGTACGCATGGAGGGATGCTTGCAGGACGGGAGGRGGGCACGCAGGGAGAGCAGGCTGCATGCAGGGGAGGCTGCGGGTGCATAAAGCAGAGGAGGGATGCATGGAGGAGGCAGGGCGGCTCGCGGGGCAGGAGGAGAGGCGCGGGCCGAGCCGAGCCGGGCCGGGCCGGGCCGGGGCCGCGGCTCCTCCCCGCCCTGAGTGACTCCCCCGGCGCCTAATCGCCGCGCCGGGCCGCCGTGATGTGCAGCCGCACGGCCCAATCCGGCCGGGGCGGCGGGGCCGGGGCGCGCCGAGCGCGGGCAGCGCCGCCGAGGCACGGCACGGCACGGCACGGCACGGCACGGCACGGCTCGGCTCGGCTCGGCTCGGTGGAGGAGGTGAGTGCCGGGAGCGGGGCCGGTGCTGCCTCGCGCGGCTCCAACTCGGGGAAAGTCGCCGGCGCTGCGGCGCGGGCGGAGCATCCCGGCGCGGCCCCGGCGGCGCCGCTTCCCCGCGGG
>NW_028187177.1:2642225-2691402 GCF_003343005.1 Rhea americana | reverse complement strand
GCCCTCCCGCTGCCCGGCGGCCGCGTAGCGAGCGGAGCGTTTTAACCGCTGGTGCCAAATCCGGATGCTCCCGCTGGTAACAAACTCCGGAGTCTCGACTGTGCTCCGGAGCAAGGCTTAAGGTTTTATCTAAAGGGAACCAGCGGTGAGTCGTGCAGAGGGGAATCAGTCCCTGTCCCGGGAGAGGATGCATTTGTTTGCCCCGTAATAACTTCCAGGCAGAAGCGGGTGCCCACGAGCAGGGCATCCCCGGGCCCGCCTGGCGGGAGCGCGGCCTCCGCGGCCCGTTACACAATCCCAGAGGAATGCGCGCGGCGCGGAGCGCGCTTCCTGCTTTGGGCCAGCCTGTGGAAGAGACCGCGACGGATAATAGACCTCTCGGATGAATTGCTTTTGCAGGAGAGCCTGGACCTGTTGTTCAGCCCGTAACACTTGTGGCCTCGCAAGTGAGCGTGGTAACYTGAGAAGAAAAACTCCTTAATGCCGGGAGACTCGTTCAGCGCAACTTTAAAGATAACAGCTGGAACCTGGGTATAAAGGGGGAATAGTTCCAGAGAGCAACATATGTTAGCGGCTGTGCATAATGATGTATAGAAACTCGATCTGTGTTGAAAAGAAACCTTGTTCAAAGGGGAGCTGCTGGCAGTCCGTCAGTCTGGGGCAGCGTTTCTCGGGGACTGACGGACAGGAGCAGCCTCCCCCGAGGGTAATGCCCTGCAGCGGGCACTGAGCCGCGGGGTATGGTGTGGCCGCAGGCGGAACTTAGATTTCAGATCTGCTGGTGCACATCTGAGTGGCTTATTATTAGGGAGAAAAAAAAAGAAAAAAAAAAAAAGAAAGCCATGCAAAACACCCTCTTAGCAAGTTATTCGCTAGGAGAAGTCTTTTCAGAGCACCCGCTCTTATCGCAGCCCGTTAATCTTGCCAAGCGGTTAACAATTTGAGGATGTTGCCTCGCTGTAACCGAGCTCCTTTGAAGGAATGCCGTCCTCGTGGAAGACGAATTGCTCGTTCTTTGTCTGGGCGAAAAGAGCATAACGTGATTACTAAATTCAGTTATTCAGTGCTAGATAGAAAGAACTCTGCTTAACCAGGGTCTTTGTTCTCTTATCGGAGCTAAGTTTCCCCTCCTATAAAATAGGCAAATACTATGCAGATTAAAGAATGCCCAGAACTGTAGAAACCTATTTACTAGTTTCTGCTAGATTAGCTGTGCAGTGGGAAGGGCTCAGGGGACTAAAGTCTTCATCAGCTATTTGGCTGATGGATGCTCGGGTTGAGGCTAAACGCGGAGGAGCTCCTTCCCCCGGGGCGCCCGGCTGCCTCCCCGGCTCTGGGTCTCGGTTGTGCCGAGAGGAAGGTGCTCTGTGGAGGAATCGCAGCCTGGCGAAGGGGTTTGCTGCTGGCTCCGCTTGAGCAGGATCTTCCAGCAACTCTTTCCTGTGTTTGCTTGGCGCTCGAGTGCAGCAGTTTAACTTGCTGTACAGTTGAACTTCACGTTGGAGCTGCTGTGTGCTTCCTGTGTTTAGTAAATCTGGGCAAGTGCCCAGTCTAAGGGCCTAAGGACCATTAAGGACCCGTGCATTAGTTGCATTTTTTTATTTTTTGCATTAGTTGTATTTTTTTTGATGAGAGTAGCTAATACTTCAACAGAAGGGAAATGCTTTTCTCTTTACATAATTGGCAGTGAATTTTGGGGGGGAGTGCTGCTTTTTTTTTTCCCTACTATTTAACCCACTTTTTAAAAATCAGAGTTGATGGTGGTTACCTAATTAGTAGGAATACACTTGGCTGTTCACTTAAGACAGCTGCATTTTGCACTTGAGGATGTTTGGTGGTTGTATCTCAGGTGGTAACAGTTTATTTGATGAAGCTGCCCACATACTCCCTATCTGTGATCTTGGCAACCTATTTTACATAGCATTAACTGAGTAGGGGGAAAATGCGGACAAGAGGCTGTGTGAAATCAAAATGTTGCATTAATTCTGTGTTTTACTGTTACTTTAAAATCTGGGGAAAAAAAAATGCTACCTTGTGTATCTCTGCTTCCTTTTTAAAATGCYGAGCGCTGTGGACCGGAGCCCTCCCGGGAGGTTTGTGCCTCTTTGGATACAGGACGGTGCCCTTAGAGGTCTCGCAAGCAAACGGCCTGGGGCGAAGGAAGTGACGGGGAGAGCAGCGCCTGGCCTGTTCGTGTGACCGCAGCGGGGGCTCCGCGCGGCTCCCGCAGCGCCCTGCGAAACGCGGGGCCGGTTCCCGCGGCGCGGGCGGGCTCCGGCCTCGCGCTTTACGGCTTTTGGCTGAGGAGCTGCGGGGTTGGCAGGCGGGTTAAGCCGGTGCCGGGACGGGGCGATGTTCGCGGTCGAGACCGGAGTTGGGAAGCGAGGGATGGTCCGATTTCATGCGCTACGTTGTTGCTTTGCAGTTTGCAGGGAGGTAGAGACGTGCGGTGAACTTTGTTTTGGTTGGCAGCAAGTTGGTTTTATCTCAGTGTAGCAATAAACATCAGAAGAAACATGCTTAAATTAGTTTTACGTTCTGGCTTTGAATATTGCCATTTTGTTTCAGCAGGTTATCTGCCAGTGTGCTAGGACACTAATTCAGCATGAAAAGGCAGCTCCTCATCTCCATGCTTGGTGCCAGCTGGCCGAACACGTGACAAGTTATCAACCAGGATGGGGCAATAACAGATATTAATTTTTAACTTATGGCAAGGAACTTCTCAGTTCCAACTAGTACTGGAAACAGGCTCAGTATGAGGCGTTAATACCCGTGAACAGATTCCTAACTGTTGTGAACTAAGTACATCATCCATAAAGCACTGTTGTGTCTTAAGTAGTGTTCTGTGGACATTGAGCTCATGGAGCAGTTGGAGAAAGCTGCTAATTGCATGGAAAATGCCAAACATGACTCCAGAAACTTTTACTGCTGTATCTGTGTGCATGGTAGAGTTAAATGGAAATAAGCTCATCAATCTTAATGTGTGTGCAGAGCAGAACATCCTGAATATCTGTTCATTTTGAGTAGACTGCATAATTGAGACCATCTTTTTTTTTTTAATTAGGGTGATGCAAGGATATATTAAATCAGTTTTTGTAGAGTTACTCTCATGAATGGCGTAATATCACCTTGCTCACTCACCCTTCCCTGGCTCCCCAAGTACTCAGATAGGCATCTGTTGTTGACATCTTTGCACATATGTTCCTGTAGACACTCTGGGAATTGGATTATTACAGAAGCAGCAGTGACTGTTTGCATTTGTTGCTACTAGCTCGTGCATGAACTCCATGTGCAAATGTTGCTGGTGGTGTGTGAAGGGGCCGTTCACCCTGTGACAATCCTAGTGGCTCGCTCCAATACAACGTGAGCTTTACCTGCTTTTGCACCACTAAAGCACCTTACAGCCCCAAGGTACCTGATATTCTTGCTGCTGCTATATGAGTGGGTGGGGAGGGTGGGAGGTGTGATCTCATGATTGAAAACAGCCGTGTGGTTGTCTAACACCTGAGCGACAGGCTCTGATGCCCTGCTGCGGCGTGGCTGAGGAGTGAGTGATGCTAGCTGGCTGTCCTGGAGGTGGTTTGAGCAGTAGCAGCTCAGCTGACGGTTRCTGATGGAGCTGTGGTCATCACTCTCAGCCATGTGACCGTTCCCCATGAATGTGCTACTGTTATATCCGCTGCTCTGCAGGCTTGGACTGTGGTATTCAATGGCGTGTGCCGTCGTTGTTGACTGTATTGGATGGCAGGGGATTAGCTGAAGGTATCTTTGGTTTGAGGAGAGCTGCAGGTGTCCTTCAGGGGATTGCACATCCTGCTGCGGGGTGTCCATTGAGGGTGCTCCTGTCACTTAGCTCAGGGTCTTGCTTAGTGGRTTCCCCAAACTCCAGGAGGTGCTGTGATGTAGACAGTGCCATAGGAGGAAGGTGAGAGAGACCTTTAATGGTGCTGAGGTGGTTTGTGCACAGAAGGCTTAAATTCCTACGTGCAGTTCACTCGGTGGTGGCTCCTTTCATGGGCCTGCACTAGGATTTGCCTTGACAAGGAACACATTTGTGCTGTGGTTGTGTGTGCTGTGGTTGTGTGGTTCTTGCCAGGTGTGTGTCTGCGCCTGGACTGCTAATCTGCGTGGTGTGCTTGGGGTGTGAGTAATGGATAGAGTGTGCTTTGTGAAGAAACACACCAGCGTTTAGTACAGCTGCTGTCTTAGCCGTTTCTTGGCCTGTAAGAGTAAAGCACTGTGTCCTGCTCAGGAAAGGTGAGAGTTGTTCCTCTGYGACTTGAATCCTCCTGGAGTTTGTGCATAATGTTGAAGTTGTAGGCAACGGTCAGGCTTGTTCTGTCCATGCTCGCTGGAGTTCCTGGTCCTGGATGTTCCTCCTGCCTTTACATGAAGTTTTGCATGTGGTGAAGACTTGGATAACTCCTCTCCATAACGCTTTGTGCTGTGAAGGTCACTCTGAACGTTATGGTGTGGACTGTGGTTTGTGCAGCTTGCTTTCCCRAGTGCGGAGAGCTGGGCTCCACTGATACCCGCCTCGGTGTAGTTTGGTACAGCTAGGCTGATGCGGTGACCAGCTGCTACCAAAGAGGTGGTTCTGCTTGCATCAGCCTTGCTCTGTGCCGGTGTGCGTGCTCCTGTGACCCACGTGAGCTTGCTCAGGAAGCTCATTTTGGGCAGGTTTAGTTTTCCTCCTGTTGAACAGCAAGTAAGACTGGCTTTGTGGCATTGCCACGTTGCACCATTTGTTAGGGGACGGGGAATCCCAGCTGCCAGCAAAACCCCTCTCAGTAGTCCTCCTACCTGCCAGCTGCCAGCTCAGCTGCCCTGATGGCACCTGGTGCTCTATTCTTAGCCTTCACACCAGTGAGCTCTGTAGGGATTGAATACCCATAGGYTGAAAGCCTGAGGGGATGTGACTGATGCCCACCCTTTGGATGGGCGCTCGCGGGGGTGGTTTGACTGGAAGGACGGGACTCCTGAGCGCTGGCTGGCTGGAGAGCCCGGGTGTGGCGTGCTGCACAGTCAGGAGCTCTCTTGGTATTGAGTAAGTCTCCCTGTAAGGAGGTGCTGGCATCCTCTGTGTGATCTTTCAGCTGTGTAAAGAGCAAACTGTCGTCTTGTACTGCCTGAACAAGAAAATCCAATGAACGARTGGAACAGGAAGACAGAAGTCTCCACTTCAAAGGCTGGGAGAGTGGGACAGGAGAGGAGGACATGCTGATCTGTGCTCTGCTAATATGGCACTGCTCGATCCAGAGGAATTACTGGTTGTGGGGTTGACGTCTCTGAGCCCTTTACTGTAGCGGCCATGGCTGACATCRGTGCAGTTAATAGTGGATCCCTCTGTGGGATCAAATACTATCCTGTGACTCTGTAATAAGGTGGCGTTTTGGTAATAGATCTTAAATGAGAAGACTGATAAGCCGGTCCTGTCTGCCCTGCTTGGATGTCATAGCAGAATTGTATTGYTTGTGCTCATCTAACAACTAGTGCTTCAAGCCTGTGTTTTGTTGTTTAACTCTTAACCTACTCAAAATTAGCTTTGTAGTTGGGCTTGTGACTGATGTAATGGTGAAGAATTAGCCTCCTTGTCTCCGGGAGTGTCCCTCAGCAGAGAGGTGCCTATCTAGAGCTCTTCTTTCTGTTTTGCTTGTTTTGCCAGTTGACTCCTGTTAGYTTAGCTTGGTGTAATCGGGTATCTGCCCTCTGCAGCAGTGAGTCATGGGGATGGTTGCTGGTGGTGGAAATGTGGGTATCTCTGGCGAGTGGGTTCTCCTGGGTCTCCTTTGTGTGTCTCTGGGCTAGCAGGTACCGTGGTCACTGATTTGGGGTGTTGTGGGATGCTGTGCATGCTCCCTTGGGAGGAAGTTCACTCCTCCTGGAAAGTCTTTCCTGCCACAGTGTGGTACAGCGGTCCCTGTGCAACAGGCAATTGATATGGAAGAAATAATTTGGCACGTGTTTGAGGATGTGGGAAGCAGGACAACTGTCTGAAATGGGAAACTTTGGTTAGGTCTGCTGACGATTGCTCACGTCAATCCATACGGACCGTATGCTTCTAAGCAGTCTCCTTGTCTCATTTCCTTCTTAGAAATGCTCACAGCTGTTTTTCCTGCCTCTTCAGTAGGTTTTTGTTCCTGTAAAGAGACTGACAGCTCACAGATGCTCCTGGGAGTCCCTGCTGCATCGCAGTGAAGGCAGACTCTTACTGCGRTCTTCAAGAGAAGATAAGGTGTAGAGTCTCTGCAGGAGGCCTGATTGCTGATGTTTTGAAGTAAGCCTTTTTTTTTTTGTTGTTGTTGTTTATTCTTTTTAAAGCTGAAAACAGTTTGCTGTCTCAGTCATCCGTTGGGGATGGGAAGTGAGAGAGCATATAGTAAGTGGGAAGCTATCACTCAGGGATGGAGTTAGGGGGAAGGAGAGATGCAGGCTCTGAAACTACTGCCTAGCATAAGAACTTCATTCAGCATCCAGTATTGCTGTTATGCTAGTGAAGTCTGGGTTGAACTTTGCCGTGTTGCTTAGTTGTAGGCTTTTTTCCTACCCCAAGTGGCCCTTGACTGAACTGGTAGTGGTGTCTGTGGTACATCATTGCTGGTCCTCAGCTTTGTTCTTCTTGTGTATCTGACTGCTCATAAATAATCCCTATTCCACTAAATATTCAGTTTTCTAGGGGAGCTGAATCACAAGTGTGGCTAAACAAGCCAATTAAGCACAGTGTGGGGAAAAATTAGCAGAAGCACACTTAGTCTGAAGAGTACTGTCTCTTCTGTACTGCCCTTTTCGGTTCTGCCAGTGGAAGAAGTAATTGCAGCCTTCTGCAGTGGGGTTAATAATCCAGCCCGGGTCAGGCAGGGAAGGAGCACTAGAGATGCTGATGGCCCTTGAACAGAGAGGGACATGCATGTGTTTTTCAGTTTATGGGTGGATGTTAAAGGAGCATCTGAAGACTCTGAGAGAAGCTGTATGTTGTATTTAGGCAACCCCCCTGTGCGCTGTTAGGAAAGCGAGGATGACGGGGTGAAGTAAGGCTGTGCTGTGCTGGGTTGAATGCCTTTAGCCTAATGAGTGCCTAATGGCTGTAGCAAAGAAAACCTGAAGGTCTGCGTACGTGGGAAGCCTGTGTGATCTCAGGGTCACCTAGATGCTGAGAGCATACCACGCGTCCCCACTCTTAGAGGGTAGCCTGTTTGCCATAAATCCTGTATAAGAGGAATTTCCCGTATCCAGTCTTCAGGTTACTTTGGCTTTGCTTTGAATACTGCCCAGCTCATCTTTGCCKTTTCTGCAGCCATGCGAACAGGGGATGTGTCCCAGTGGCAGTTGTGTTAATGCCAAACAGAGATGGGAAACCTTGYTGTTGGGGTCCTGGTCGTACGCCCGTGGTTGGCCCCCCGTTCCCTGCCTTGTCCCCAGGTGTCCCATGCCTGTGCTGCKGGATGACAAAGCTGTCCTCAGCTCCAGCACATTTGTGCAGCAGTACTCTTCCCTCTGAGCCTAGGTCGTAAATGAATACYTTACAAACCTCTTTAGGAAACAGAAAATGAAGTATTCTGATCGTCATTTCTTTTCTTTAGAACAAAACCCACAGGATAAGTCTGGCCCTTCCCTCTATTCACTTTTCATAGGCTCCTTTGTTTTTTAATTTGTATATTTTTTTCCTCTAAACTCCTCCCATCCCCTAAATAGAACAGACATCAGCCTGCAAGCAAAGGTTGCCAGACGTTGGTCTTGTGGATTATAGTGGCTTTTTAGGCTGGTCAGACACTGAGCTCCACCCTATGTAGGCTTGCATTAAAAATAGCTTTTATTTTCAGCAAGCTGTACGCAACGTGTTCATGGCCTGGATGGCTTCTGGGGCACTGGCAGCCATAGGAGATGGTTCAGCTTTAAAATACCTCAAAGAATAGGTTTATTGCTAATTCAGCAGAAAGTCCTAGGCTGACCTGTGTCCAGACGGTGTCTAGCCAAGTATCTGGCTGCAAGCCACATACTTTTTATAGATATTTGATTAAAATTTTAGCCATGCTTCTTGTAGGGCCTGGAAGAGTTTAAAACTGTAGGCTGGTGACCGCAGACTCTGTAGTTGAGATGCTTGGAAAGAGCCCTTGGTCCGTCCTCTGTTAGTGGAGAGAGTCGCTGGAGGCTGGACAGGTACGGAGAGGTAAACGGATGCCGTGTTGCCGCGGGAAGGGGTTGAGCCTTTTTTCCTTCCTTAAATGCTTGCCTCAGCTGAGGCTGCTGTTAAGAAAACATTGGCAAAAGCTATTATGCTTCATTAACTTTCCACTCTTTAAGCAGAGGCTTTCATGCYGCTGCCTGTTAGGGTAACATCTCGGGGGCAATAGCAAGATCTCACGTGGGTGGCAGGAGGATCCTGAAGCCCTGCCCTCCTGAGGGCGGGAGTTGCCCTCCATGGGGAACAGCAGGGAGATGGGCAGCTTGGGATCGGAAGGGGCTCTTGGATGGGGGGTTGTCTGGCTAAGAAGGGACCTTCACAGAGGAAGGTCCTACAGACTTRTAGGCTGATAGCTCACGGGAAGAAGGTCAGCTGAAAATGAGGGCAAGTGCTTCCAGCAACCAGTGCTGCTGGTAGTATGAGCTTGGCAGGAGTCAGGTGAGAAAGGGGCATTTGAGCTGGAGGTCATGCATTTCAAACATAGCACTGCCCCTCTAAAAAGCAGCCTATGATCTTTCTGTCTCTCTGCATTCGTTCTGACCAGCGTTTGGACGCTCAGTGAGAATAGCGATGTCTTTGGGCTGCTGCAGTGTTCAGCTGCTAGCTGAAGTATGTCCCAGGTCAAGTGCTGCAGGCAGAGTTACAAGKGCTGGAGACTGCTCCTTCCCCAGAGCCCTCCTGCCTGGTCTGCTCTGTCTAGATCTGAGGTGCATACTTCTCCCCCTTCTTAAAAAGGGAAAAAACAAATTAAGGCTAAGAGGTTGGCCAGTGTCTGGTGTGGTGATCTCATCTCCCCACTGCCTATTAGAAAAGCCAAGCCTCATTGCCAAGACTCCTTGAGTGAGTCTGAGTGGTTGGCCTCGGTATAGTGTAGGGAAGAGTTGAATTACTCCTTGCTTTGGGCATCTGTTCTCTGCCTTGCAGATCCCAGTTGAATTTTTCTTGTTTTGTTTCGTCTTCCCTCATCCTTGGCCGTGCTTGTGTGAGGCAACAAGTTGTTTGACGGAGCAGTAGCAAATGCAGGTTACTTGCCAGCTCCTGCCTTCTCTGCAGGGGGAAGGCGATGGCTTGCAACACGTCTGGAACGGGCAAATGTRCCCTGCTGCCTGGGAGCTGGGGCCTCCAACGTTGCTGTAAGCCCCTAAAGCTGTTTAGGGCTGGGGATTGAGCCTAAATAAATGAGTAAGGGAAGGTTGAGGGAAGAGCCTGTGGGAGGAGGGCGGGCAGACTTGGCCCGTATCACGACTACTTCTGACTTGGGTGCTGCATGTGCCTGGAGTGGTTCACTTGACCTTGTTGACCAAATGTCTTTCTGAAAAGCATTTTTTTTTTCTCTTCAAGTTTTGTGCACCCTGTTCTTTTTCTGTTTTTTCTAGACTAGACTGCAAAAAGTTTCAAAATAGGAAATATTGTCTCTTTTTCAGCAACCTGGGTAAACAGTCATAAAACTGACTTTAGAAGGGAGCTAGAAGGAATTCTTTTTTTTTCTTCTCTCCTAAAGTCTAGGTGCAGAGCCTTTAGCCTTTCTCTAGCTCAGCTGCTTGATTTTACTTTAGCTGAGAGTCAAGGAGCTACTTGTTCATACTGAAAATTCTTAAAGGTAGGAAGACTGACTCTTGGAGTTATGTTCGTACTACAGATGTTTTAATGCTAAGGAAAACTAACTCTTTCTTAAGAGCATTAACTAAGTGACTTTTTAAAATCGAAAACACAAGAACTTAAATGAAGCAAGGTGAGCCCTTGTCCACTGCGAGGTCAAGATGGAGCAAATCCATAAAACACTTCTGAGAGGCTTGCTATTCACCTATAACCAGTTTGGGGAGAAAGCACMAGGAACCAGACCTGTTATTCTGTGAGATGAGTCAAACTGAAAAACGTCGGAAGTGCTGCTGTTCTGTATCAGTTTTCCAGTATCGGGYGCTGATGGAGGCTGCGGTTTGGGACAATGCTGTTTTGCTGGAGGCGTTGGAGAGTGCTCGGCTCTGGGATGCAGCAGGCGATGCTGCCTGGCACCTGGTTCCCATTAGTGCGGCTCGTGCCTGAGTTCTGTTTGATAAAACTGCTCCTGTTGCCTGGCTCCAGGTGATGGGGGAGACTGTCTTGCTTTCAGAAGAGAATAATTAATTACACACTTCTAGGGATGTTCCTCCTGAAATTATAGCCCCTTTTTTGAGGTGGGGGGAAATGAAGCTTAAACAAATTCCTTTTGTCCTCCTGTTTTTTTTCCTCTTCTCTACAGACAAAGATATGAAAAGAATTTTGATATTAGAAGGAAAATAAGAAAGCAGATGATTCTGTAGTCAACTTTATATATCTGGGACTGTTGCTTTGCCAGGAGGTTAGGCATTAAATAAGGGCTCTTCAGAGCTGAGTGCCCTAGGTTTTTAAAATGCAGGTTGGAGATGGAGGATCACAGAAACTTGCACCCTTTCTGGATTAGACAGAAGGTGGTGTGCAGTGAGCTGTTAGCAAAACAAGATTGTGCTGTTAATGTGCCCCGTTTACATGTTCTTCCCTGCCTACTGTGTTGGAAAACTGCAAGTAGAGTCCTGTTTCTATGCCCCTTTTCTTATACTATCTTTCCAGCTTGGCATCACAAGAGCTGAAAGGGGTGAGTGAGGCATTATCTTGATTTTTTGCGTGCTGAAACTGTTCCATGGAACAATGTGAATTGTTAGTGGCAGAAATAATGGCCACAAGCAATGCAGGTTGTGTTGAAATGGAACGGGGAAATGAGTGTTCCTGCTTAGCAACAGCATCCTACTTCTGGTATACCTATTAGCTTCTACTGGGAAGTTAGAAGTTGCAGTTCCCGTAGCAGTTGCAATGTGTCTTGCTTTTCATAAACTTGATCAGATTGTTGTGTATTGTTGTCTTTTAGATGTGTTTACATTGGTCTTTGCCACAGTGGTGGTAGTGTAAGTGGATTTTTCTGGTACAAAGGGTTTGTAGCTGAACTTCTGCTTATGTAGAATTTATGGCTGGATCTTAATGTCAGCTGCTGAAAGCACTGTAACAACATAAGTGCATACTCCACCAGAAGAAAAACAGGCTCCTTCTGCTGGAGGTTTCTTCCATGGCGGGTATGGAGAAAGCCAACGGAGCAGACTGTTGTGTGGGCTTGGTGGCCGGGTGGCAGTACAGTGCGTTGGCATTAAGGATCCCATCTGCACCTACTTCTCCCTTTGGTGCATGCTGTCTGGTAGTTTTTTCTGGCAGAAGCCCATAGTGCCAGGATTCCCATCTGAGGGGCTGCACCCAAAATAGTAGGGCAAGGAATTGTTAATTTGCTGCTTCTATTTTCTCTCCAATACTACAGAGTAAAAAAAAAGTCTGTCTGATGTGCAATTGCTCTCCCCCTTTTGCTGCTAGAGCCTCAGGGCAACACTTCCAGGCAGGCAAAACTGCTGAGTGTGCACCGAAGTTTCCAATGATTTCAGAAGAGCACTGACCAAGTGGAAACTTGAATTAAGGCTACTCATCCCTGTAATTGGCATTCATATTTTATGAAGCTGTGTTTCGGCTTGGTAGTTTGCTGAAGAACATCTGAAAGAATATAAATCTTGCATCCTTGTTTACGCTGCCGTTGTAATCTTGTTCTAGCTCCTGCTAATCTGCCGGGAAGGGAGTGGGGACATTGTTTGGGTTTGGTGCAGGGCTGTGGTTTTGAGATTCCAGGATGCTGAGTGTCRTTCCAGGGACAGGCTTGGATGCTGTCTGTGCTGGAGGCTCGATCGTGGGACGCTAATGAGCAGGCTGATGTTCAAGTGTGTTGCTATTTTCTTTGGGTTAAAACACTGCCTTCTGCTGTAACTGCTTGGCAGCTGGCATGCTGCAGTAGAGTGCGAGTGTGTGTGTATATGCAGTGTGTGTGTGTCTCTATACATTGCATACATACACACGCATGTTCCACCATAAATTCTGTAATTAAAGGTTTCCTTGACCCAGCATAGAATAAGGTAGTTGCCTCCAGCTGGTCCCAAGAGCAAATTGGAATTGCATTTTCTTCCTGAATCCTGCACAAAATGTTTTGCCTTCAAAATCAGATTGCAATACCATCTGCATGCCCTAATACAAAGTCCTTGTAGGCGTGCGTAAAGTTATCTTGTTAGGATTGGTGTTGCACAGACAGTGAGGGAGAAGGAGTTGGTTTCTGTTTTTAAGAACTTACTCTCTGATAGCAACACTTTGAAGGAAGAGGATAGAGAAGAAATGGCAGTACAGCTACAAATGCATTCATGTTTCTCTATGTTCCTGGAGGTAATAAGCAAATTTCTGAGTCTTGACTTTAGTTGAATTCAGTTTTCCATACATGAGAGGGGGGGAACTGGGCCTTCAGAAAACTGAAAATATTTTGAGTAAGTGGCCCAAATGTCTGACCTAAACTTTAGCCTGTTCCTTTCTGTGCTGTTTGGCCAAGATTGGGGCTGAGCTTTCCTTGGGGATGCAGATGGGAGGTTCCAGTGCAATCCTGCCTCTGCCCTGCTCTTGCCCACCCTTTAACGTTCTTGTTGATCTGATTTCAAACTGGGCTCTTGCCACTGTTTAATATAAACCAAATGTAGCAAAGCCAGTGTGTTCAGACTTGTTGAAAAACTTGCATTACTTTTGCCTGGCTATGAAGTTCTCGGAAATACCTGCATCCCTCCTGGATGGATGGTTATTGCAGTGCCCAGCCTATGGCAGTGATGGAAAGGTCTCGCAGCCCTCCTTCCCCACTGCTGTCCTCTCACAGATGCATATATAACCTCTTGCTAGGCTGTATAGGGCTGCTAGGGTCTGTCCTTTTGCTCCCTTTCCTTTGAATTTCTATATGAAAAGATCTTGGAAACCCACAAAATGGGGTATGAATGGCCTTGAAACCAAGTGTTGTGCAAGAGTCTTTTTATGGCTGGCATCAGTCAATTATTCACTTTAGCGATCAGGGATTTGATCATTGGATTGAAAACAACGTGGCAAATAGCAGAGTATTGCACTTCCTTGGTGCATTGCCCTTTTGCGTGCACTGCTTGTGGCTGATGATCAGCACTTGGATCTCGTTGGTCTAGTCAGCATCGCACCTTGTGCTGCTATTCCTTGCAGCTAGATCTTCCCCTCCTATCTGAGCAGCAAAGTTGTTTTGTACCTTCAATCAAATAATACATCTGGGTTTTATGGAGGATCCATGCCCCCCCCCTTTTTTTTTTTTGAGAAATAAGCTTTATTTTCACATAAATTCATAAAACATTAAACTTTACAGCAGCACACTTACCACTTGCACATACAAGGCAAAGTATCTTATCTTTCCAAGCATCTGCAAAGAATTCCATGGCCTTAGGCGCAGCGCGGAGTTAGCCTCTCCGGCAGACCCAGCTTGCAGATGTTTTCCTGCTGGGATCTGGGATAAAAGCAGTTCTGGGGGAAGCGAACAAATCCAGCTCTGAGCTGAATACTAGGAAAAGCTTCAAGGTCTCTTAAGATGATATCTATGGCTAGTTCAACACAGCTGATGAGCCACATGCCAAAATCTTAATGTCCTGTGGCACTTGGCTACCTCCAGCACCAGGCAGGACTCTTTAATGATCTCCTCATTGGGTTGCACCTGGGGGTGCTCCCTGTGATGACCCTGGGACTCCATCTTTGTGGCTTGCCTTGATTTCCCCAACAGCAAAACCTCCTTGCTGGTAGCCGGAGGTGGCCCCGCGGAWGCGTTGCGTGGGACTGAAGAGCCACCCAGTGGCTGTCTCCCACAGCCTCGTGAGCAGCCCRGATCTGTCTGCAGGATACTGGTTTGGGCAGTGGTTGACAGCTGGCTAAATGTCTATTTGCTGGTCTGAACAGCCTGTTACTGCAGTGGTATCACCTCTCCTTGCATATAGGTGAAAGATATTATTAAGCAGCCCATGACCTCTGGTTTGCTGTAATTGCCAGTTCTGCTGCAGTCAAGATTTATTTCAAGAGCAACATCCTTTTTGCTGCTGTAATCTTATTTTGAAGACTACAGCAATTTACTTTCTGCTTAGTAATCTAATAGGCTGCTTCTGTAGTCAAGTTGCTGATGGTGTTTGGCTTTAGAGATGACTGGTTTGCTGTTGACTTTCTAAATCAGCACTAGGTACAGTATTTGGCTTTGGCAAGCCTATCTGTGTTTTGGTATGTGAAAACTGAGTATCCTTGGTGGAAAAGACTGACTGAAAACCTTGCAGATCTGTTGATGCTCCCCAAACTGCATAATATTTTTTGAGTGAAAAAGCTTTTGGTGTAGACTTGGATGAAAACCATCCACGAGCATGTTGGTGCTCCTGTACTTCATATTGTGGTATAATCTACAGTAAGGCTGTTTCTCAGTATCCTTTAAAATGTTACTTCTTTAACTTTGCTGTATGTCAGAAGACCTTAATCTTACGGGAGTACACTTGTATTAAATTTTGAACCTTTTGCAAATTAATTTGAAGTTTATTCCCTGAGGAGACTGTTACTGGCATCTGTATCTGCAGGGAACACCCGTGTGCCCCTCTGCCTGTTTTGGGCCAAAGAACCCAAAGAAAAGCCTTTTCCCTTGGCGCTGATTTGATTGCCGTGATGGGCATATGGTGTGCTTTGTGCAAAGTCAGGGGTAGCTGTAAAACTGCCTCAAAATAGTCCCTGCTCCACGTTGCCTCTGGTATGGCTCGGAGAAGGTGCTGCAGAAAGGGTGGGAGAACATCCATGGTCCTGGATGGGCCCGTGACCTGCTGCAGGACTGACCTGAGCAGATGCCTCCAGTGCTGCAGGGTCCCGAGCGCCTGAAGTGTCGGCTTTGGTCCACAGAAAGGCAGCACGTCTTGACAGCTGGGGGGAACCCAGAAGGACTGGGAGCGAAGAGGAGTTCCAGGTCCAAAAAAAAAAAAAAAAAAAAAGGGCCGGGACTCTGATCTCAAGGAAAAACCTGGTTCTTTCGCCCTCCCTGCAAAGTCTCCCCCCTCCACACCCACCTTTGTGCCTCTGGAATTTAATAAAGCGGGTGACTCAGTACTAAATATAAAGCCCGCTTCCGGCGTCATCTGCCGGTGGCTCATTTCCTGCGGCTGACATCAGCGGAGCCGCCAATTTTTTTTTTTTTTTCTTTTCCTTACGAAACGGCGAGGCGGGAGATGCCCCCGGCGCAGCGGGCCAGCCGCCTGCCTCCCCGCTCCGAGCTGCGGGGAGCTGGTCRGCGAACTCCTCCGCTGAGCCCTGGCAGAGCGCGGGTAAACCGGGCGACCCTCCGCTCCGCCTGGCGCTGCCGTCGTGCGCTAGTTTGCAAGTATTTTTCTTTTTTTTTTTTTAAGTAGACTAAATTTCAGCCTCAAATGCATATGCAAGCTTGCTTTTTCTTTTTTCTTGTAATCAAATAAGCATGAACCTGACTGATGTCTTGCTTTCCTTCTGCTGACGAGCTCTCTGAAAGAGCAGCTCGGAAAGCTGTTAAGGTAGAGATCTAGCCAGAACAGATCTTTAACTCCTCAATTTATCAGTTGTCTTAAGGTCAAAATTGCGTATTCCTCGGTTGTCAAATCCGTTTATAGCTGTTTACATTGATGGAATTTACTTTGCAGTTGGTCAGCAGCACGAGATGAAGGCAAGAAGTGCATGAAAACCTCAATTTTTTTTTAAAAAAAAAGAAAAAAGCACAGAGGAGAGCGTGTCTATCCACTGCACAATTCCTGYTTAAACCCCTTATCTTTAAAAGAGAACGTGCACAGGGCTGGAGGAGAGGAGAGTCTGGCAGATGGGAAATGCTGTAGCTGAGGATCTTGAGGTCCTGTGTTGAKCCTGGTCAAAAATGAGATTGTGACTGACCCATCACCATTGCTCTCTAAAGCCCTGGCTGGTAAAGCGGGGTATTTGCTTTTGGACAGAATAGACTATTTAGATTACTTGGTTTCTGTTCTAACTAGGTTTGTTCATTTATTTATTTATTTAYGGGGGGTGCTCTTGAAGCCTTGGTTGCACTGAACTGCTATTAAATAGTTTAAAAAGGAAAAAAATGCAAGAGGCTTGTCTACGGCGCTGCAGGGCGGATGATCTAAGTGAAAAAGTTTGCCTTAAAAATGCTGGCATTCCTACTTCTTGTTTCTCATCTTCCTCTTCTCCAACCAGCAGAAGTGACGTGCGGCAACTATGCGGGCCGGAGCGGGAGGTCGGGCCAGCTCAGCGGCGGGGCTGGGACCTGGGTGTTCCCCGGGTGCCAGCTCTGGGGCCGCTGGCTGCCGGTGCGGCAGGGGCTGGGTTGGCTCCTGGATCTCCCGGGCTGGGTGGAGCTCAGCCCTTGGCGTGGGATAGGACTGGTGCACCGTGCCAGGGACTTGTTTATAACCGTAGGTTTCATCACTTATCGCGTGCTGTGGCCGATGCCAGTGTGACTTCTCTCAGCACTGCTAACTAGGAGTAGGAAAGACTTCTTCTGGAGGAGGCAGGTAAGGCAGGGCAGTGCCTGGAGTGCAGGAGGTGGCAGCTGTCCTCTCCTGGATGGTGGGACTCGGTGCTAAGCTGGCAGAGCTATKGAGTCTCACCCAGTGGTAGATGAAGGCTGGGGTTTTTGGAGGGCTTTTGGTGATGCCTTCCTCCCTGTGCTGTCATCCAGGGGTGGCGAGAGGAGAGGGATGAGACGCCTCCTGGATTACCCTCTCTGCTCGCCCCTGTTAGAGCTGCTGCGGTTCTTGTTGGGTAACTTCTGGAGGGCAGATGAGTATCCGTGGCCTCCCAGCGAAACWTGGCAGCAGGAGCCCGAGAGGAGACGCCTCCTTGTGCAACGATGTGCTTGAAGGATCCCATGCCGCTTTCCTCTGAGCCTGGGTCATGATGTGCAGTGACATCTGTAGCTCTCCGGCTCTCTTTGGGACAGCCGCTGTCCCATGACGGGCGCAGTGTGCTGCCAGCAAGCCGGCCTTCGAGGCAGGGTCGGGAGGTCTTCGTCCTACGTGTGGTTTTTYTGTTGCAGTGACTAAATTGTGAAGAGAGCGGAGATGTGCAGTTTCCCTGCTTGAGATTTTGCTGTTTCAGAGCTGGGTTGGTTTTGGTGTGTCGCACTCAGGACCCTGCGACCTGGTTGGTGCACCCCAGCCCTGCTGACGGGGACTAGGGAGCGGCTGACCCCCTTGCCTGCTTTTGCAGGAGCAGAGGTAGCTTTGGCTTTGTGCAGGAGACTGGGTGGCTTTGCAGCAYGGTGTTCATGGAGTTGTTGCCTCATCAGAGGAACATCCTAGCTATAGTTGTCTTGTGCTTCCCTGAAAGGCCCTCCTAGAGGGAGGAAGAGGAGARTAAACTGGTATATTGAGCTGACTCCAAAACTCCAAAGCCGCTATTTCGGAAGYGGGTGGGCACGTTTGCCCAGGCGTGCTCTAGGAAGCGGGATGGGAGTGTCCAGGGCGCTGCTGGCTGCCGCAGCCCAGCTCGGCTGGTCACGGAGCGTGATGTGCCCGTGAATGGTGCTGGCACAGAGCAAATGCTATTTTRGCTTTGAGCGTAATTGCAGGTTGCACCAGCAGCGCTGGAGATATTTGGAGAGTAAAGCTGCAGATGTGCCAGCTGTCACTGATCGCCGCCTCCGCCTGTGGAGGATGGGCGCGTTTCAGTGCTGCGCGGGCACAACTTCTGCTCGCTCTGCTCGGGCCGCGCTGCCTGGCGGTGGTGGCCAGAGATGCCYGTTGCTTTTAGCTAGAAAAAGAAAAGCGAACGAGGAAGTTCTGCAGACCTGTGCGTTGGTGGCTTTGAGTTGTCCACCTCTGCTGTGGAGATCTCCCACCTGCACACCTCCCAGGGCTGCTGCTCTTTCCCAGCAACCAGAAGCAAGGGGAGCAGAGGTTCTTTGCCCTTTCCGAAGCAGCTCTTGTCCCTTTAACAACTCTCACCTTGACACTTCTGGTCTTGATAAAAGAAGGTAGCTGGTGAGTTGGGTTTTTGCATGCCCGCTCCAAACCCAGTAGCCCCCACGAAGCCTCAACGCTTCCAAAAATGCTTCCCCCAGCTTGGGGGTGAGCGTTTCTACCGCGTGACRTGCTTCCGAGTCCAGAAAGCCCCTGGTGCCTCGGCCGCTTCACCTGCGACCTGTTTCTTCCGTCTCGCTGCGTGTGCCGTGGGGCTGGAGGGCCGTCTCGGGTGGGAGCAGCTGGACGGGGCCCCGCGGCCCCCAACGCGATGCCGAAAGCGGCTGCCGCCAYGGGGCAGCGCGGTGGCCGAGCGGCCCCCCCAGCCCTGCCTGGCGCGCCGGCGGAGCGCCCGCGTCCCTCCTAAGCCAACATCGTTCCTTTTAAGCTACAGCTGCAGTTCTGGGCATAAAAACCACAGTTTTGGTTTTTGATATATTTACCGTCCTGAGGAAGTTGACAGGTTGTGGGTTTTAGTGTTTTTTTTTCCTCTTTTCTTCTTTTTTTTTTTTTTAAAATACCTCTTAAAACTGAACAGCTGGAAGCTGTTAGTGCCCAGATGATGCCCAAGAAATGGGACCAGATGATGAATCACTTTCCTGGCTGTGACAATTTAAAAAAGGGAGGRAAAAAAAAAAAAGGAGGGGRTGGGGGGCAATGACTCAGTTCGAGTATTTTTAATTTTTAGGATGGTCRTGCGTTCTCCAAATTCTTCACCAACTTCACCAGTTTATTAATCAGTGATATTCCTGCCTCCCCCTCTTAGTTACGGGGCTCAGATGGTGTGGACTTAAGTCGGACAAAAACTTGTGAAACGCGTAGTTATTGTCTGGAAATCTCACTTTGCCCYGTTTGTGGTTTATTCTGTTCTCGTGTATCGGAATAGGGTGTATATTGGAGAAAAAAAAAGGGGGGGAAAAAAACCCCACTTGGTAGGCGCCGTTCCTTACTTGTGCCTTTCTGCTCGGTAGCGGATGTGTGTGTGCCGCTCGCTCCGGGCTCCCGCCCGCGGGAAGGAGGGAGGGAGCGGGCGGGCGGCGCGCGGGGCGGGCGGCAGGAATGCTGGATTTCCAGCTCGGCGCCCGCAGCCGCCCTCGCCGCGGCAGGAGGCAGGTGAGAGGGGCGGCGGCGGCGGGGGGCTCGCGCCGCTTTCCGGCCGCCCCCGCAAAGGCGAGCGGGTGCCGGCGAGCTGCCCCGTGACCCGCCTGGCTTTATTTTTCTTTCCCCTCCTTTTTATTTATTCCCCCCCCCCCACTCCCTTGAATCCTTTCTGCAAAATGCAATGCTATAGTTGATAGAAAAAAAAAAGAATAGCTCTGGCCAAAACGAAATGATTTAGCCTGGGCTTTGATTTAAGTGGGAATTAGCTGCGCGCTGGGTTAGAGGAGCCGTGCTCGCGACCGGCGCGGGGACGGCGTTTTGTTTTCCGAAGAAGCCTCTGGGTGTGTCTTCCCAGAAATCCCCGTCTGGGGCACGTCTTTCCCAATCTCAGCGTGCCGTAGTTGTTTGTTTTTTTTTTCTTTTTTTATTATTTTTTTTTTTTTTATGGCAGTAGTTTTTTTAAATATAAGCCGGCGGGCTGCGGACGTGCGATGCCGAAACGCGTGTCGCGCAGGAAGCGCGAGGAGCTCGGGAGGCTTTCGGGAAGCGGTCGGGCGCCGCGGGCTTTCCCGGGACGAGGTGCTCGGCCGTTTCAGCCGCCGYGCGGAGCTCGCCCGCTCCCGGCGAGAGCTCGTTACCTTTGCTTCCGCTCTCCTCCCCGTGGCGAGGAAAGTTATAGGGGAAGGGGGGGAAAAGCGCGGGGAGCAGCCTGCCGCCAGGGCGACCCCGACTTGGCGCCGCCGGCAGCCTCGCGGCAGCTCGCCGCTGCTGTTCTTCACCTAAACCGGGAAGATCGATGCTTCGGCTTCCCGTCGGGGTCGAAAGGGGCTTCACCACCGCCTCGAGGAAGAAATAAAGGGTCCAGTTGACAGGGTTTTTCTCCCGCTTCCAAAAGCCGCTAGAGCAGCTACGCAGCAACGCTGATTTGTTGCAGTCCGGTGTTTCTTGCTCGGAATCGAGTTATTTTGATTTCTTTCCGTTGTTTTCAAATACCTTCTGAACAAGAATTCCAGCAGCAAAGAACGGGCGGAAAAATATTTTTTTCTGTGTATCAGTAGCTCTTTCTAGCAAGAGATTTGTTAGGTGAATTCCTGTTTTTAAGAGGCTTTTTAAACATAATTCCCGCGTCTAAGGTACAGTTTATGGCTTCTAAGTGGTTTGCTCCTTATTTAAGGCGGCATTCGCGGCCACGCTGCTCTCCCGGCGTCTGTAATCGGCAGGAGAGGCAGCGGTGTCCGGGCCGTGCAATTTCGGGACAGCTYCGTTTGCTCTCGGGCTGATACGACGGTCTGCAAAATCGTTCGACCGCGGCCGCGTCCCGCCAAAAGGCCGCGCAAAACCCACCCGAGGCAGACGAGCTGCTGAAACCTCCTGCCGGCCGGCCAGCTGGTGCGAGCTTGTCTGCTGGGGCTGAATGAGCCGTGACTTCTCCGGGCGGGATTGAATTTAGGAGTCGGGTCGGCTTCCCTGCCCGGGCAGGTGGGGAGCAGCAGAATGAGTAACGCTTCTTGCYTTCTCACCGAATATTGAGCATCAGTGATTTTACCCTCAAAGCAAAACGAGCGCGGGCCGTAGCTGCTGCTGTCGAGCACGCGCGTGGGGGGAGCTCGGGGGTGGGCACGGGGGCCCCGGCCCCGATCGAGGGTGCCCTGCGCTGGCTTTTGGGCTTGGCCAGGGCGGGGTGGGTCCTTTCAAGTCACTTGTGGTTTAGGAATGGAGCAGGCAGAAGGTTAATCCTCTGCTTTATTTGGGARGCTGCAGGAGAACAAGAATTACTATGAGAATAAGAATTTCCTGAGAGGCTAGCATGATTTTTTTTTTTTTCCCCCTTTCTTTCCAACCCCCTTTATTTTTCTCTTTGCCAGAGCCAGGAATTTAAATCAAGCTGTCTAAGTCTTGGCCCACTGACTTACATAAGACCACCCTTTTCTCTCCTCCTTTCTTGCGCTTGAGTTTGAATTTTCTCTCCTAAGGATTTTATAAGCTTATGCAAGCGCAGCCGGGGAGGTCGGTGGGCGGCTGCTCTCCGCCCTGGAAACAAGCACTGCCGCTGCCTCGACGCCCTGACCTGCTTGGGCCCTGGTCCTCAGTGCCAGGAGCCCTTGAGACCCTGCAGACCTCTCCATCACTTACCCAGCTTCTGGGTTTTTTTTGTGCTGTGCTGCAGGATTTGGCTCTCCTGTGAGCTGGGCTTTTAACGAGGGGCTGATTCCTGTCCAGTGCTGCGAGTTGAGATTTGTCGACCAATTTCGAGCTTTCCGTGGATGCGGGTTGCAGCTTGGTTCTGGTGGAGGGYGCGGGGCCGTGCTGACGGTATGGTGGGTCTGGCTGCACGGGGGAATTTGAGGCACGTGAACTGGCTGCTGGGCCAGCAGTTGTCACGAAAAGGATTTAAAAGATGATCAGAGCTGGGGAATCTGGTGCCCTCCTGCAGGGAGAGAAAACAGCTTGTAAGGAGTGGAGGGGTGGTGTAGTGGTTATCCCCTCTGCTTTACATGCTGAACGTCCTGGGTCCTAACGAATTTGGCAGGTTGTTTTTCTGCACAGTGGCAGTTAGCGGTGTAACAGGCGGTGTAGCAAAAGCTCTCGGGCTGCTCCCAAGGGAGAACACCCCAAAAGCGACATCTAGGAATTATCCTGGTTGGGGGGGACTCGCTCTTGGATCAAGTGCACGTGCTGCACATCCCGCTGCGAAGCTGAAGCTGCTGTGTGCAGATCTCCGGTGGCTTTGTTTGGGCTGGACCAGAAGAAGGAGCCAGCTGGGTGCCCAGATAACGGGCGGTGTCCGTCTGTCCATCCTCTCCTGTCCACGAATATATCCAAGCACAGCACAACCCTCCTCCTGGAACTGGGAGGAGGATTTGAGGCGAATTGCAGGGATTTTCCCCAAATTACATGTCACTGTGGCGCGTGCCCTAGGCGAGCGGGTCCTGGCGGGCACGTGCTGGGTTTCCCAGCTGCAGGGTGAACCCAGCTCCTTGCTGCACGGCTGACGGATCCGAAAGGGAGGCGTCTCTTTGCTGGATTAGCAAAKGCGTGCAGATTTTTTTTAAGTGCTTTTAATTTCCTAACGTCGACTGACTTGCCCTCTCATGTCTGGAGCCCTTGTCCTGAAAAGACAATAAAAACACAAGTTCTCCTGAAAGGAGAAACACGTACCGGGTGAGTCATGGTTTCTAGACCAGCCCTAACTTTTATTTATTTACATTATATACATATATATATATGTGTGTGTGTGTATGTATATATAATGTGATATATGATAGGAAAAGATATTAATATACCTTTTTCGTTGACATTTTGGTATGTCTTTGTTTGCCTGTTTGAGTAAACAGGCTGCTGTGGCTAATCAGTTGGTTGTTGCGATATTAAACTGGGAGGGGTCCGAGAGTGCTGGAGCGGCTCGGAGCTCGCTCGAAGAGAGGCTTCTCCCATTTGGATCCGGAGCAAATTCCAGCCTTCTTTCTTTTGGAAGTGCTCGACTCCCTGTCAGGAAATACTTGGTTGCCATGTGTTTTTATAAAATTGAATTAATCTGCTAGCTTTCAGGATGATGTGCAAATGACTGWTTTTTTTTTTCCACATTTTATTTTATTTTATTTTGGTGGTGGTTGTTTTGCTCCTGTTTGAGCTGCAGTCCTGGCCCCGTGGCAGCAGGGCCTGGGGCTGACCTGGCAGCAGAGACCCAGCTTTTCCTCCGGGGCTCTGGCTTAAACGAGCACCAGGAAATGGGCTGGTTTTAATAAATAGCTTTAGTTCACTTGTTCCTAGACGCTTATAAAGCCCCTGAAAAAGCAGGCGCCAAGAGGGGTTTGCTCGCACTTATTCCTCATCCCCAGCTGCTTTACAGCTGTTAAAATACAGGGATGGCGCCAGCTTACGTGACCTGCTGCTACTGCAGGTCTATTGGGGAGCAAATAATCTCCCCCAATCCAGTGACTGCAATGTGTTTGGAAGCCATAAAACTTCTTTACATAAAAACGGGATGCAGCCCCTATCTGGGAAGGCAGGCGATACTGGAAAACCCAAAATGCACTTAAAGCCGTTCTGATCCGCAGCAAAAAGCGACGTTTCTGCAGCACGTACTGGAATCTGCCGTCCACCAGCCGCTGTCCCGCAGGGCTGCGTTGAAGTGTAAAGTGGCCTTTGCTTTTCGTCCTCGGGGCGTGGGAAGAAGTGAGAAGCAAGCGTAGGATCCGAAGTGGGAAAATCTTCCTCACGCGCTGTGCCCGTGTGCATCAGCCCGTCCGTCACCAGGGTGCAGAATAGGTTCGAGACGCGTTGCTCCTCTCCGGGTCCCCCTTTCCCTCCTTGAAACGGGAGTTCGTCTCTGGCCCTCGCTGCACGGCTGGGCAGAGCTTTTGCTGCTGGTAGGAATAACTGTGACGCTGGAACCGAGGCACGCGCCCTGCGTCCCACGGGAGCCGAGCTCGGTTTCGTTTCGGAGTTGCTGAGGTCGCTTCTGCACGCTGTGTCTCGGCAAGGATGCCAAATCTGTTTTATAGACTTGCCAACCTAGCTGACGAGCGTAGGGGCTGGAATGTAATTTTTAAGTGGAGATGCACTCAAATGGCTGCGAGGCATGTCCAGAGTGTGCTATTTCCCTGGAAAAGTCAAACAGCAGCTTGCTTGGGAGCTCTGGGCTTAAAGTGGTGTTGGCTGCTCGTTATGGTGCTAAAGATGTGAGGAGATAYCAGCAAATTAACTCTCAATAAAGTGATTAGATAATGACATTACTGGAAAWCTCTTTATAAGGGAAGTCCTAATGGTTTGAAAGTGAAACAGTAAAAGTGAGGATGGGGGGGGAGTATTTGTGAAGGAGGGTTGACTGAATTTTCTTGCCYAGCAGCCGATAGCAGAACTATTTTCTGCTTGCTGGCGCCAGAAGATGTGCCCTTGCGCGGGGCATCACACTTGGGCTGCCTGGGATCTTCTGAGCGTCCCTGCTTTGCTCCGTGCTGGAGGTCTCCTAGCTCTCCTGTCCGGCAGGTCGTGCAGCTCTTCTGCTGGCGCACTGGCAATCGCCAGCCAAAATCGCCTCTGCTTTTGATACCCAAGTTCTTCTACCAGTGGTGAAATTGGCCTCACGTACCATGTATCAAGCTGCTTTTACAGCTGACTGCCTTGCTGAGCAAACCCTCTGTTCCCTCAGAAGAAAACTACCCACGTTTTGGTAGTGCGAAGGGAATGGGTGACCATGGGAGCACTAAGGAGGAAAGAGCTGGTTCAGCAGCAGAAGTAGATCCTGGCCAGGCAGACTGGGCGTTCTGTGAGACGGGCAGCGTTGCATGCAGTGTCCATGCATCTTGCAGGGAGTTGCACGGTAGCATTTCCTTACTTTGACCAACCAAGCTTGTCATTTGTGGCATAGCATGAAAATTCACTATAGCACTTTTCTACTCTGTCGGTTCATCACAGCTTTGCTGAGATTCTTCCCCCTGCCCTATTCCTGCAATATAAGTCTGGTGATGCAGTTTGTTTGGTCTTGCTGTCAGTGGCTCTGGCTGCTTGGCGTCTCGTCCTGCCTGCGGGCAGCGTTGTGGATGCTCAAGAGGGAGCATCTGGTCTGCTTTCCTGCAGCTCTCTGCAGTGATGCAACTTCTTGTTGACTCTCTGTGCTTTTAGCTCCTGTCTGCGCTGCTTTCCCAGGGTGCCATGCATGTCTATCACTGTCCTCTCAAGCAGCTTCATGCTTTCCAGATCAAATAATACGTTACAGAAAATTAATATTTTCAGCTACAGCCAAACTTTTGTTCTAAACCCAACGAGTGCCAGTGAAGACAACTCAGAGCTTTAGGCGAAGGAGGCTTGCTAATCCGAGTAGACATTTGGGAGGATGAACCTTGGTCRTCATTCAAGCAACAAGCTGGGCTGTTTGGGATCCTGCCTTCCATAATGGTCTATAAACTTGAATTCACCAGTCCATAAAGCTGAGTTTCTCCTTCATCCTYTTGCTTACAAAGGAGTAGGCAAGCCTATTCTCATAGGCAGAGGAGGAAACCTTTAATTTCTCAGCAACTATTTCTCAGCTTATACCAACTGTAGCTAATAAAGTTGGAAGATCTTGGGATGCAAATCTCATTTGAAGTTGAATTGAGCCTGCCCAGATGCCCATTTGCAAGGACCCTGAGCTACAGGCTAGTTAMACCAGCGTGTGTACTAGGTGCTGGCTGCAGAGGGCTGAGTCCTTTGAAAGCCATCGTTCTGTCACTGCTGAATTTACTTACTGGTTTCTACAACCTTGTTCATGGAAAGCCATTGCATAGGGGACATCCYGCCTGCAAGTCCCATGGATCACTGATTTTTGTAGTTCATGCTGGTGAAAGTGCTGGCAAGCTCCTGATGCTCTTGTGAATGTCCTGGGAAAGAGGACGTAGGCAGGTCCCTGGGCCTTTGCCCATCCTTGTGTGGGTGGTGGTGCCTCAGGGTGGTACCCACCCAGTGGAGTAACCACCATGAAGTGCACACCTCATGAAGCAAGCCCCTCATCCTCTTTGTTTCTTAAAAGCCCCTGAAGCTATGCTGATCTGATTGAAGTGAGGCTTCTGCGTGCTCCTGGTTTAAGTGGGTGCTCTGCATTTGCTTGCAGTGTTCCTGCTGTGTCTCGCTCAGGAGGGCGGACAGTGTAAATAACCTGTTGTTTGCGTGTCTTCCTGAGAAGCTGATTCTGGGAAATAGGTGGTTGTTTATTCAAGTGGTTTGCTATTAGAAAAACAAGCTGCTTTTCCTTTTCTCCAGACAATGTCATGTATACCGCTTCATGCAGAAAGGCCGTCTCTGGGTACTGGTGAGAATCCTTACCTCTGGGGCAGCTGTGCTCTCGGGGGGACGGGCATGCAGGTAGAGCTTTCAGCATCTATTGCATTARTACTTTAGATTTCTGTTTTCTTCAAAGCTGGAGAAAATCCCCAGAGATGTGCAGTTGTATGTGTGTGTTTTTTTTTTTTGTCTTTTTGCCTGTAGCGGGTACCTTAATGTGTGCAGAGCAATGCAACCTGTAAAACAAATACACAGAGCTAAATATTAACAAGGCTAACGGGATTTCTGACTTGGGAAACGCACTCCCTACTGTCTTCTGAGTTTCACATCTGTTCTCTTAGTGGAAAGATAAATGTGGCTTGAAGRACAACAGTGACATTAGTGAATATTGCAGGTGTTTGAATGCAACTGGATTTCACRCTATGTCCCTTTCCCTCTTTAGGTACTCCTTAAGTTCATGAGATGGCCAACACCACCCAAATCTCCAAGGATGAGCTGGAGGAGCTCAAGGAGGCCTTTGCCAAAGTTGGTAAGTCACCCGTTGCCTGTAGTTCTGGCCAGCAGCAGGGAGGATGCCTTGCCCTGGTGTTGCTGTGTTTGAAATGGGTTTCTCCTACTCCTGTGAGCATCAGTGCCAACAGGGTATGGGCAGTCTCCCGCTGGCCTCATCTTCCTCTGCCTGCCCGGGAGCCCCTGAACAGCCTCAGTGCTGCTGGCTTGTCACAGAGGTTGGAAGGGACCTCTGGAGATCGTCTAGACTTCGGGCTTGCACAGTTCTCGGATCTGATGGTGGCTTCARAAATGGAAAGGCTTGTTTTGCTCCAGGCTGGCGGCAGCCCAAGGGCACGGGCAGCCTGGCGAAGAGTCTCTCCTGTGTAATCACGTGGCTTTTTCACCACCTGTCAGAGGCTCTGCCGTCTCAGCAGGGCCTGGGACACGATGTTTCCTGCAGGATAAATACTCTGCTTGGAAGCTTTCCCTGAGCGTGTGTCCTCTTTCTCTCGGCTGGTTTTGGCAGTCTGGCTTAGTTTGGCAGATGGTGGACGGAGGTGCTACAYTTCTGGTTTGTGCAGGTGCATTTGAGGCACTGAGTGTGACAAGCCTGCAGGCAAAGCCTAATCACCGACTGCGTACCTGGCCGTTCAGGTAGTAGACATGCTCTGCGGCTGCTTGCATGTGCGTTGCCCTCCGGTGGCTCCGTTTCTGTAACAGCCAGCCTGGCTCCAAGCAGCCTGGGCTGTGCCCCGTTGCCTCCAGCTCTGCCTTCCTGCTTGCTCTCTGTGCTGGYATTCGCAGCCTCCCCATGGCAGGCTGATTCAGGAGGCTTAAATGGGAAGAGAACTGACATCATGGATAAAATAATTTTCTGCTGGTTTAGTTTCCTGATATGGTTTGTTGGAGGAGCATAAAAATGCRAGGGAGGAGGTGAAATGGGAGGAAGTAATTGCTGCTGCACTGGTTGAGGTCAGCGCAGCAGCGGGGGAACCACACCCAATGACTGGCATGGACCACAAAGAAGTTGCATGAGCGATCAGATCGGTGCGGGTTAGTTTCCCTTATTGGACATTGCTATCGCTTAAGCATTAGCACTTGGCTGCTGCGGAGGGCTGACCCCAGTTTTCTGCTAGTGAGGGTGTTCTTTATGCAGACTCCACTAATATTTCCAAGTGGGACGTAAATCTTGAAACCTGAGCTAGTATCTGCAGTCTCTGCTTCATGGACATGATATAACTTCTGCTAAAGCGTGTTAAAAGTGTGAATCAATGTAATTGCCCCACATCCTTAGTTGAACTGCCCCYGAGGTAGGGTAAGATGTCTCTCTCTTAAACTCTAACTTGCTGTAAATTCATGATCTGCAGGGAGAAAAAAATGAATTTCAAAGGTAAACAATTCTCATGAAGCAGTGMTGCATATCAGCACTTGAGGCAGATTGCTTTGTAGGCAGCTTCTGGTTCTGCCTTGCTCTGCCCGTGACTTTTCCAGCAAGTGGAAGTCAGATGAAGCAGAAGGAGTCAAGGGACAATCTTAGTTCTCACTTCTTGGTGTGGTTCTGAATACGTACAGTAATAAGGCTAGGATGTAGGCAGCCTATTCTGCCTTTGAATAACTTTAAAATGGTTAACTTGGATGGGCTGTAGTGGCTTTTTGTCATTAGTGTGTGGGAAAATTATCAYGATTAGGTTGGCTAGCTACCTTTGTACTGGCAACAGACTGAGCAATCCAAGTCAAACAGCGACCGTCCTGGGAGACCTGCTCGCTCTGTTCGGGAGGCTGTCCTTGTTCAGTTATAAAAATATGAAAGAAATCTCAAAAGCTTTGACGTTTTTAGACATGTGATGAGCCTTGTGCGTACCCACCAGTGTGGTGGGATCTCCTGCTCCTTCTTGTCTGCCTTCTGACTGCTTTGTGTGCTTTAAGCATGGTGTGGCCCACAAGCATTGCTGTGGAAGGATCTGTACTTGTCAAGRGTGTTTGTAATGCTCTCATTCATTTTCCTCTTGGCTAAAAGAGAGCTGTATTTGCCCTGAGAGATATAACTGGTCACTAACTGGCTGCGTAGCCTTCACTGGGAACTTCTGCTGGTGCATCTAGCAAGTTGTTCCTCTGGATAGGAGCTCTTGATCCAACAGCTGGGGTGAGCGTTGCACAGATGGGACGTCGTGGGTGTGTGTTTGACCAGCTCTTGTGTATGCYGCTGGCCCTAAACAGAGGCATTCCCTCCAGAGCTCGAGGGCAGCCAGGTGYGTTATCTTGTGCTGTGTCACCTCTTGCTGTCCGTGCCCCTTGAAGGTCCCCATGCAACTGATGTATGGCTTTTCTGACGRCCAGCAAAAGGCAAGAGAGTCCCATAGATTAGCTACTGCTTGTTAGAAGCTGTTCATAGGTGAGAAACCCATGGTTTAAGGTTAGAACGAAAGTCAACTATAGCCCAACCAAGCAACTCCTTCAAACAGGTACTGCTGTTGGAAGTGATCCATGTGGTAAACAGCAGTAGGGAAAAAAAATGCTTTTTTCAGACATTAGAATGCTTTAAGTGGGGAATRATAACCATTTAGGCTTTGGGCTTCGATCTGCATGTTAGTGGGGAAAGAGCAGGTTGTTCCAAATCTCAGCTGATCTTTGAATTTGGTCCGCAGAACTGGTGCGTGTGTGCTGTAYGTACTCGGACAAGCAGTGGCACCTTGTAGAGGAGGCAGGCAGAACAAAATCTGCAAACTTGCTCTGCTTATTTGTTTTTCTTCTCTCTGATTATAATGGCAGAGATAAACATCTCTGAAAACACTAAGTACCTGAAATCATAGCCTAGTTGAACATTTTGTTCACTGCTGCAAGGTGGTAAAACAATGCTCTAAAACGCTAGCTTAAGGCAAATAGGGATCTRTGATCCTGCTGGAGTGTCCTGCTGAGAGCATATATCCTTAAAAGGAAATGTGTGGGTTACTTTCCCCTCTTGCATCCTGTTATTTAAGCTATTTTAAGTACTTGTCTGGAGGAAGCCGAGCCAGAGCTGAGGCAGCTTTGGGGTTTTGTTTATTGTGGCTTTGCTGCGCCACCTGCATATGGGCAGAAGATGGTGCCATATATCACTGCAGTGACCTTTTTGCAGGTTTAGTGTGCTGGCTTACATGCATCTTTCAGGAGAAATAGGAAACTTTAGATGTGCTGTAGTTTCCTTTCCATTGAGCAGATATTATAACGAGTCCAGGCTGTTGCTTGCCTGTTAAAACAATTTTGCTGTCTTCCATTAGTAATTCTGGGCCTTATGCCTAAGGATTTCTTTTGGGATAGCCTCTGTTTTGACAGCCTCTTCAGCTGTTGAATACCACTTCAGGATTAGTTATTGAGGGGGATTTTAGACTGTCTTCTAGCTAAAGCCTGGCCTTGATGCAGGACATCCATCAAGGTTACCATATGGTGGACCCACGGGGATGCTGAAATCATTTATAAAACTTGCTGGTGTTGCAAAGATGACAACTTTTTTTTTTTTTTCCTCCTCGTGCTGCTACCTCAGATATTTGACTGAGATGCTGGTGGAAACTGAGATAGCTGCCAGGAAAACAGCTACGCTTTGGGGTAGGACTTAGGTGTATCTGTCGCCCTTCCAGGGCTATCCCATGAAGACCTTTGGACCACTGCACAGTCAACCACTAGTTAGGGTTACTAGGCYGTGTCTGCTACTGAGCCAGAAACACGGGGCAGCCTACCATCAGACTTAAACACTTAAATCTGCTCTTTTGTTTCCGTGCTATTAGAACTTAAAATGAGGGTGTCTGAAAACACCGTGTTACTGCCAAACTGGTAACRTGGTGTGGGGTCTTGCAGTAGAGCCAGCAGACCTGTCTGGCTCATAAATCCTGCTCCCAAAGTGGCCGTCACGTGGCTACACTTTTAAACTACAAAGTAAATCAGTGCTATGGTTTTCACAGGATGCTGCGAAAGAGCAAGTCTTACAGCTGGGAGTTTGAGCTGCAGTTGAGAGTTGGCAGCAGTATAATAGAAGTAGGATAAGATATTTAAATGATTTGCTCCAGCAGTYCTTTAACATCTTACATGTAGCTGCACAACACTGCTTCCTATCTTGCTATCTGCATAAAGCTTTGYTAGAAGTCAGTTTGATTTAGGTCCYGAGATCCAAAGGTTTTGAGTGAGCTAAGGTGCAATTCTCAGCTGTATGTGTCCTTCAAACTTGATGATGGGCCGATTGAGCCCGAGAGAGGTGCTTTGGCAGCCAGGGTCAAGCCAAGGCTCTTCATGCTGTCCAGCCGCTAAATTTTTTTCCCTATGAGCAGCAGGAAAGCTTTTCAGAATGAGGCCCCGCCTGAAGACTGGAAAGATGCCATGTTGTAGGGTGGATGAACCCTCAGAAYGGGCAGATACTTGCCCAGACTGCAGCAAAATCCTGTTCTCTGACCCACAAGCCAGGTTTGCATTCAGGCAGAAATTAGCTCTGCTCAGCTGTTGGATACAATATATATTTTGAAGTCTTAGCATGTCCTTTGCAATAATGCTTACTAACATTTGGGTAGGTGTTGAACATTTTTTTCTTTCTTTCTTTTTCTTTT
This sequence comes from Rhea americana, assembly GCF_003343005.1. Lineage (NCBI taxonomy): Eukaryota > Metazoa > Chordata > Aves > Rheiformes > Rheidae > Rhea > Rhea americana. The sequence continues at coordinate 2,660,431 of NW_028187177.1, read as the reverse complement.
TTTTGGTAATGGATTGACTGCATCAAGTGGTGAGCAGGTGTTTCTGAATTTACCTGCTCTATTTGGCAGTATGGGTGGTGGCTTTGGGCATGCTGAATATATTTCAAGGCCATAGGCTCTGTAGTGAGCAAATCCCTTCTTTGACTTGATCTTTTCTACTTCTTTTCTTTCTTCTCCTCCCTCCTCTGGCTGTGAGGCAAGGAAAAGACGCATATTATGGAGCTAGGTTTTGTGCTAAGAAAACTGTAATGGAAGAAGCTGTGATTTATCTACAGGGGAAATAGTTTGCTGATGACATCTCAGACTGGACTGTTTAATAAAGCTTGCTTTGTAAGCTTATGGTTTTTGGAATAAAATTCTAAAACTGAAGGCCAGACAGCAGCCTGTTGCTATCATTAATCGTTGGCCCAAACTACTACTTCATCAGCATTACTGTAAACACTGACATTTCATAAAGAAATTTAATGTAGTTAGTAATCCTCTGGACTTGGTGCTCTTCACTAGTATGAGCCCCAAGACGAGKGTGCCGGAGGGAGCACAGGTTTATTCTGCGTTACTTTGGACACTGGCCACTAACAATTTTCATTTTACTTTCTCAGTAACTTATGAAAACAATTTTAAAATCCCATACGGATCTGGAAAATCAGCTTGGAGCAGGGGTGAGAACAAGCCGTTTGCCGGAACGTTGTTGTGAAATAAAACTTAAGCACCACTGCCGACACCTCATTAAAAAGAAGTTGACTTTCCAGACTTGCGAGGGAACCCGGCTTCTGCAGTRTCTGATAGTAGAGTGGAGGATGATACCCGATTGCAATTCAGTTTTAAAACTTAGAGAGAAGCTGCTGCTGTACGAATATGAATGGGAGAAATGCATCCTCCTTGTGTAGGATGCATGGGGAGACTCTCTGCCTCTGGACAGCCTGTGCTGCTAGAGCAGACGTGCCTGTAGGCGGTAAAGCCTCGCTAAGCRTGCGGTGCTGTTGGGTCGTGGTGGTTGGCATTTGCTTTGACAGTCACTGCAGAGTGTTTTGAGGCAGTATTAAAATATCATACAGCAATTTTGTCAGTAGTAAATGACTAACATCATGATCAACGTGATTGAAAAAAATGTAAATGCGGAGCTGAGTTAGTGGTTTTTGGTTTAGAATGCAAAAAGTGCTGATTCATTCCCTCCTATTTTTAACATGCAAACCCAGCTGTGGTGCAGTTAGATGTATAAAGTAATGTATGTATAAAGATGCATAAATGCACAAAGAGTCATAAAGTAACGAAGATAACTGGTGAAAACACAGATGCTGTTTCTTGCAAAGTTTTTGGGCCAGRCTTGGTTGTATGCACAGGGAGATGTCCTGCTTAGCTCTGCTTCGAAGCTGAGCTGCAGTTGCAGCAAGACTGGGAGATTCATGGCTTTTGCTCTCTCAGGGAAGAGATGTCTCTCCATGTCCCTCCCTATGGAAGCGTACTGTGTATTTGGTTCGCGCCCTTGGCCTTTGATTCCTGGCTGATCGAGTATTATGTCCATTGGGTAGTGTTCAGTGGAATTGTCTCTAGCGTGAGTGTCCTGCTGTAGACCTTTGAGTGCATCCCTTTTCTGCCCAGATCTTGCTCRTGTTGAGGATTGATGGTCTATGCGATGTGCCTCCAAACAGGCAGTATGTGTTGCTTTGTAAAGCCTGTCTGAGCATGAGGGACTGCATTTCCTCCTTGCTGTCTGGGGTTCGTTCTGCTGGGTAACGGGACCATTGCTAAATGCCCTTCTTCTGTTCCTTCTCCCCTTCAGACCTCAACAGCAATGGGTTCATCTGCGACTACGAGTTGCACGAGCTCTTCAAGGAAGCCAACCTGCCTCTCCCTGGGTACAAAGTGAGAGAGATCATCCAGAAGCTCATGATCGATAGCGACAAGAATAAAGATGGGAAGATTAGCTTTGAAGAGTTTGTCTATGTAAGTGGTATTTCTGAATTTCCAGYGGTCTGGTTGTGCCATACCTCCTGGCTGGTAGGTAGGCAGCATGGGGGGTGCGTGTTAGGCACACTAAGAAAAAGGGGTTGAACCTGGCTCCTCAACCACTCAGTCTCATCTTAATTGTCTTTCTACAAACCAGTCGTTTTCTAGGATTTGCCATGTAAAAATCAACTCTTTTTGACAGACCTCTGCCTGCGACCAGCCATTTGCACTGTCATTGCCGGCCCTCAGCTCTAGGCACTTTTTTTTTTTTAAACAAAAAATATCCAAATTTTCTTCCACATGCTTTTCCTGTGTGAAGTCTGAAAGCCCATTTCCACATGGGGGGACAACTGGAAAAAAGACTTTCAGTTCTCCAGACTTAAGCATTTGACTGYAAGCTGCTCAGTTTTTCCAGGCACTCAGATGAATGCTTGTTTTTCCCAGTGTGAGTATAATTTCCTTTCTCGGTTCTGTGGGACTACAARTATTTGTTAAAGATTTGAGAGGTCATTTCAAGGTATACTTGAAGATTACTCCTCGATGCTTATTTAGGAAAATTCAAGTCCGTTTGTTGCCTGTAAAAGGAAGAACAGGAGTAAGGAAGTGGAAGAAGCTGGAAGCTGGATCTAACCTTTAACGTTTTCCTTTAGAAATAAGTTGGAARGCATTTTTTGCTTTATTAAAAGCTTAACGTTTCTGAGGGACTCCCTTCATTCTTTCTATGCTCTGATGGCAGAACATTGGAAGAGTAATAACGTAAAACTGTGCAGTGCATTTAGAGAACTATTTTCATGTCAACTACTTCTCTTGATATTTCTTAATTTAGCTTCACCTTTTTCTGTTCCTTAATYGTTTTCAGACCCTCTGAACTTTTGAGTTCGGAGTCAACTAGTAAGTCGGAGTTTGTTTGCAGTTTGTGAACGCTTGCATGCTGGGTGCATGTTTCAGCTGTTGGTTTGAACTGGTCTGTACCTCTCACTTRTGCTAGGGAGGAAATGAAAATCCCTTGTGTCACATTTTACAGTAGYGATGGTTAAGTTAACCTGAAATATCCTACAGACAGCTAAATTACACAGGAGAAGCCATGATTCGTTCTAGGAATTTACAAACAGAACTGCTGCTATTTTCTAACTGAGTGTTTTTGCTGGGCTTTATGGTATGAAGTCATGTGGACTGAATTGAGGTTGGCCAAGTGGGTTAATAGTACGTCAGCTTGAAAGCGCATATTTTCAAAGATGTTACACCGTGCTAGTATGGCAGTACAGCAAAGGTGAAAATAAATGAGCCTTTCTGCACTAAAACATCTCTTCTGCCCCAAAACTTGAGGGCAGTTAGTCAATCAGTCCCATCGTGCTGTTTTGAATAGCCTTATCTGAAGCATTTGCTGCTACAGGTGAGGGGATTAGATTGTTACATGCCTAAAGAGAATAAGCTTCGTCTCTGGTAGTCTGGACGAAGTTGTCTGTGTGAGCTAAAGTCACATTCGCGCGAGCATCTGGCTTTCACAGGATCGTTGAGATTGCACAAAAGCTTAGGAACGTTGTTCCTCTGGAAGCTGCTGCATGTGTACCTGCTCTCTACTGCAAAGTTTTCACGTTTTTCTGGTGGTACTTGAAAGGTAAATGTGTGCAAGTGAGTTTGTACCCGATGCTTTTGTTTCAGGAGGCACTTGCAATACTTGACTTACAGAGYGGGACGGCTCTCTGCCCCCACCTCTGTTCAATTTAAATACCACTACAACTTTGCTAGGCTACTCACGTTTGCTGATCATCCTGCAAAGCTTGCTTTGAAGCAGAGAAGAAATTTTCTATTTTTATGAAGATCATCTTTCTGTCTAACAAAGCACTCTTGAATTCCAGATTTTCCAAGAGGTGAAAAGCAGTGATATTGCTAAAACTTTCAGAAAAGCAATTAACCGAAAGGAAGGCATCTGTGCAATTGGTGGCACATCGGAGCTCTCCAGTGAAGGAACACAGCACTCGTATTCAGGTATAACTTTGACTTTGAGCCCTTTTCTTAGGGGACTGAAGGCCATACGCCAAAAACATAGGTTTCTACTACCTGCCGTGTGCTGGGCTTTGGGTCTCCTATATCCAAATGGTCGCAGATCGAGGTGAGAGCAGACTAAACGTAGGGTAATACAAGATGGTCAGTGTGTAAGCTARATGAATGCTTAGTTGTTCTGTTAACTTTGCTTGCTGATGAATTTTGAATTACAATAAAAACAGTGTGGCTTTATTTACTTTTACCTGGGCTTATTGTATACTGATTTTTGGGGGAGTGGGGTAGGGGCTCTTAGCTATGTTACAAGGAAGTATATGTTAAATTTACAATTGGTTATCCTAGAGGAAGAAAAATATGCCTTTGTAAACTGGATAAACAAAGCCCTGGAAAATGATCCTGACTGCAGACACGTTATTCCAATGAACCCCAATACAGATGACCTGTTCAAAGCTGTGGGAGATGGGATTGTGCTGTGGTAAGTCATGATGGCTTCTGAATTCAAAACACCAAACCAACCCTCAAACTTCTTAGTTAGGGGTATTTTCTGTCTGTGCTGTTTTTTTTTGTCCCAGTCAGTGTGCACAGAATGTTTTTTTTTTTGCCTATATAAAGGGGTGCTTGATTGCTGGGGCTTTTGATGTCATTCATGATGCTTCTGCTTTGATGCCACCTCCATAAGCTGTCTAAGGCTTTTCCTTGAGTTTGAAACAGAATTTGCTGAAGGGGAGAAGGTAGCTGTTTAAAATCTTCCATTTGGTGGAATTGCAAGCGGTTATGACAGTAACTTCTGTGGAARTGTTAGCAGCTTTACGAATTAACTCAGAAAAGGGGTCCCTGGGAATCGCCGTGTTGCTTTTGATGGTAGCTGTACTAGGSTGGTGATGTAAACCATTTTGCTGCACGCTGAAAAATAGGAGGAATCCAGTACTGCTTAACGGCCAACTTTCGGCTTAAGAGGGGAGAGGGTTGTTTTATTTTAATGTAACTGAATGAATATTGTGGAAAACTGGATGAGCTTGGAATTTCAGTAATGCCCTATCAGTAGGCAAGTGATTGCTAGTGGGCTAAATAATAACTTTTTAAAAAATTTGTGTATTTTTTTTTTATTTCCACAATTTCAAGTAATTCACTTCTTCAGATGAAGACTAAACTAAATAGGAAGTAGTTCATAGTATAAAGGAAAAACTTGCAATGTTTTCTGATGGCTAAAAATTCATGTTCCAATGCTCACACATTTCCACACATTGTGTTTGCACTTTTTTTTCTTTAGTAGTGTATTTTTATTTRTTTATTTATTGCGCTCGGTGGCACTAGCACACCGTTACCGTAGGAGGAAGCCGTTGTCTCGCCAGAACCCGTAGCGGCCGTCGGCGGCTTCGCTGGCTCAGCGACGGCGTTGTGAATAATTCACGCGCTCCTCCTGCTACCGAGATCGCTGGTGGCTGGTAACATGTTTAAGGTTTCATGCATAGCTATTAATTACAAATACATTCTTGATAGCATAAATATTAACTTCTGGTTTACACAACTTTGATTTAAAAGCCCCTGCGAAAAAAAACAAACAGGCCGAAGAAAATATACTGCCGTGAGGACTGTGACAGTGGAACAACTTTTGCTGAAATGAAATACTAAATGCTGTTCAAATATTGTTSGTTTTCCTCCTGCCAGCAAAATGATCAATCTTTCTGTTCCGGACACGATCGATGAAAGAGCGATTAACAAGAAGAAGCTCACGCCGTTCATAATTCAGGTACGATGCGCGTCCGCGTCTTGGCCGACGTCCGCGTTAGGACGGTTCGAAGGACAGGAGTGATGATTTAGTACTGACAAAACGCGTGAACGGGCTGAAATGCGGCGCGCGTCTGATATTGCAGTGGCAAACGTCTACAGCACCATATATACATACATATATACATACATACATTTATATATATATATATAAATGTATGTATGTGTGTGTATATATATATATATATTTTTTTAAGGCAATACGGTTCCTGGCAACCTGTGAATGGTTTCCCAGCTGCTTTTGCACRCGTGGGGGCATGTGTGCACACGTATAACATAACGCTTCTCTATGCCAGCGGTGCCACTAGCTGCAGCTCCGCGGATGAAACTAAATACCGGAGGCTGAAATTAAACGCTGGTGCCTCCGCCAGCTCTTATCGGTGCAGCCCGCGGCGCCGCCAGCACCGCTGAAACGCCGGCGGGGCGCGAGCCGGGGCCGTCCGCGCTCGGACGAGGGGCACGGCGCTGGGCGAGGGGCCCCGGCCGCCCCTCACGCGGCCGTGTCGCCCCCAGGAGAACCTGAACCTGGCGCTGAATTCTGCCTCCGCCATCGGCTGCCATGTCGTCAACATCGGCGCCGAGGACTTGCGGGAAGGGAAACCCCACCTGGTGCTAGGGCTGCTCTGGCAGATCATTAAGATCGGCTTGTTTGCTGACATCGAACTCAGCAGGAATGAAGGTAAATGGAGAATTTTTTTTTTTTTTTTCTTTTTGGTAGTTTTTAATTTATTTTGCTCCTGGCCTGCTGAAGGTGTGAATATGTCCCGGCTCGTCCCGGCCTCCCACCTGTGTCTCAAGCTTTGTGGCACGAGTGAGCGTGTTTTGTTGTAATGTCTTCGCTGGTTAGGGATGCTCCTGAATGTCTTTCAGCTTTAGATGTGTACTGGTGTTGGGAGTAGTTGTATTTAGCCAATAAATATATTTTTAGACCTGGTCAAAGTGCACATTATAGCTTTTCAACTTAGTTTTCATCAGAATTTCTGTGGTTTAATGTGACTTGACAAGGGTGCCCTGCCTTGATCTCATCAGCCCCTTTCTTTACCCGCTTCCTGAGCCTGCACAGACCATACTCTGTCTAGGCTTCGGGCAGGAGCCGTCACTGTGCTTTTGCCTCGAGGGCCTGGGCGCAGTTCTACTGGCAAGGTTGAGTCACAGGTGAGATTTCAAAAGCTGCTGCATCTTTTCAGATCGTAGGGAAGTGGGCACCACTCCCAATGCAAGAAGGCTTCGTCTCTTTGGGAATGCAATTGCGTTGATTTGATCCTCCTAAAATCCTCCTTGCAGATGTTGGTGGAGCTGTGGAGCTCTAGTTTCCCTCCTCAGCAGTGGAGCTTTTCCCCACCATGCTTGCTTGGTCCTGGACAGCAGCCTCCGAATTTGAAGCTTTTCTAACCATTCAAAGATCTCTGATATTCCTTAGTGGGCTAATAAAACCAYGCAGCTGGATGGAGGACCTTCAGGGTCTCTTATTTTAACTTCCCTGTCATGATCAGTTAATGCTGTTTGGCTTAGACCTTGAAAATCTGTGGCAAGGGAAGCAGCTGATAGCCGAAATGGTGCCTATCTTGGCTTCTAGCTTTGGCTTTTTCAACAGTGCATATGAAATGACTTGGAAGCACTTTTTACTTTTAGCTTACTGTCATTGACTTAAAGGGCTGTATGTAGAGTTCACTGGGAATTTTCTTATATGAGAACATGGAAATTTTTTTTTTCTTGAGCAAAGTTTCTTTGTTGGGGTGGGTGTTGTGTATGTATGTGCCATTCATACCTTGCTGTGTGTGTGTGTGTATAACAACCCATCCAGACCTCCCCCCTCCCCCAAAAAACCACCCCAAAAAACAGAGAACAAAAAATCCCCAAAGAACCCCCCACAGTTCCAACCCAAATTATTCTGACTTAATCAAACTGGAGGAAAATGTGGTTGGTCTTTTCCCTTTTTGCTCACTGATCTGTTACTGCATCTCCAGTTTTGTCATGAAGGTTTGTGTCTTTTGAAAACTTCTTCCTTTTTCTTCTAGCGCTGGCTGCCTTACTTCGCGATGGTGAAAATCTGGAGGACCTTATGAAACTGTCCCCAGAAGAACTGCTCCTAAGATGGGCAAACTTCCACTTGGAAAACGCAGGCTGGCACAAAATCAATAACTTCAGTTTGGATATCAAGGTAGCGCGAGCTCTCCTGGTCTGCATGCGCGTGGGAAAATGCTGGCAGTGGGCCGGGGCTGCGTTTGCAGGTGTAAATGAGGTCCCTAATCCACAGATGGGACCTTTCTTAAGGTTATTGGGATAATCTGAGCAGTTTTAACAGGAGTCTTAGTAAAAGATGAATAGTATATTTAGGGTCTTGTGCTACTCTGCTCTCTGTCTTGGCATGGACYGAGCCTAGAGTTGAACTTTGCAGAAAGGCTTCTGCAGCCCTGAGGGGATCCCACTGCAAAGCTCTTACATGCTGTAATTGTGCACTAGTAATACCAGTTTGCTCCCTTTTGTATACAACATCTTTCTGCTGGAAGTGGTGTGTTTTTTATTCTTTTTTTCGGGATGGGGAGGGTGTTGCAGCGCAGCTGCAAAAAGCACTGTGCTGCAGCTCACCTAGAAAGGGCAGTGGTGACCTTTAGGAGTAGAAATGAGTGGGGAAGGTCTTACTCTTTTTCTGTTTTTAAATGAGGGAGTCCCCTCAATATATATATATATATATATATTTAATCTTTTATTTTTTGAGGGGGGAAGGGGGGCACAGCATGTTGTTCAGACTTTACTCACATGGCCAGCAGTCTGGAGTATGAAAATCAAGACTGAAGCAGGTTGTAGACTTCATTCAGGGTGAAGGACTGTTGAGGGAAAAGAAATTGATATTTGAGATGTGTGGGAAGCCCAGAGCTGTGTGCACACACGCACATCTTGCTTCCAGTTTCACAAGCTACTTGCAGTGCTACTGATTGCTGCTGGCTTGCCCAGTGCAGCCTGTAGACTGTATCCTGGAGTCCTTTGTAGCGCTGGGAAGCGAAAGGATATGTAGCTGACAAAAATTAAAATAAAATAAAATAATRGTGGGCTTAACTATTTATAACCTCTTCTCTTTCTGTTTCCTTTTCTGCTGCCTGGATTTCTATCATCGTGCTCTTTTCTTTTCGTTGTCTGTCAAGCTTACCGATTTTGGTAATTCAGTAAAGGTACATAAGCCAATTGTGCAGAGACTTGCTTAAGATGAGACTGAAATGAATTGCTGTGGTGTATTCAACGCTATGAGTGAGACCTGAGTGTTGGGTGTGTGTTTGTTTATTTTTTTTTCCTTCTAGGACTCTAGAGCTTATTTCCACCTTCTCAATCAAATTGCACCAAAAGGGCAGAAAGAAGGAGAGCCCCAGATTGACATTAACATGTCGGGTTTCAACGTGAGTATTCAGGCTGTCTTTTCCCCACGTTCTACCATTGCAAGCTGTGTGTGACCCTATAGGTGCCCGTGACCTCTGGATAACCTGGTATCTTGATTTCAAGGCCATGCACAGTGTCAGCGGGCATGTGCACACCTTGGGTTTGTGCTAAACAAGTGTTTGGTGCAGTTAACATGCACGGTTAGGAAATCTTTTGTGTTTTGCCCCATTTGGGAGAATGCAAGATTCTGCCCTTGAGCCACTGTCCTATGAAGTTTGAAAGCACCATGCTAGGATTTTTTTTTTTTTTTTTTTTTTTTTTTTTTTTTTAAAAAAGCAAATGGCGGACTAGAACCAGTATATCCAGAGTAGCATGGATTAATGTGCACGATTCATCTGTTCCTTTGGTTAGTGGCTGGTGTCTAACGAAGGCTGGCGAAGCGGTGACGTTGCTCCAGACCTGGAGCTTCCTAGCTGCACTGCTGCTGCTCTCTGCCCTGATGGCTCCTGTCCCTTGTGTCCCCCCCCAACAGGAGAAGGACGACTTGCGGAGAGCAGAGTACATGCTGCAGCAGGCCGACCGGCTGGGCTGCCGGCAGTTCGTCACGCCCGCCGACGTGGTCAGCGGCAACCCCAAGCTGAACCTGGCCTTCGTTGCGAACCTGTTCAACAAGTATCCGGCACTGACCAAGCCTGAAAACCAGGACATCGACTGGACTCTACTGGAAGGTGATGGCCGTGTTGGTCACAGAATGAGCAAACAGTTGTATTGCGAGAGGCTGTGCCCACGGGGTGTCTGTGCTCGGGGGATGCCTGTTACTTGAGGCTTTGGGGCTGAAGTGGTCATTTACCCGATCTGCGCAGATGAATAGCGTGTCCGAGGGCCTCTTCAGCTGCCCTGRTGCTGCCGTGGGCTCTGAGCTTGCAGGAAGGTTTTTGATGGCTTGTTAGTGCCGGTGCCAGGACTGGGCAGTTGGGTTTGCGGTTTCCGGCTGTGCGGGTGGGAGCKCTCAGCCCTGCAGCGAGGTGCTCCTGGGAGCCTTTGGCAGACCCTCGGCAGCGCTGTGGTTAGGGCTTAGGCAGCAGTTAACTCACTCCTGGGTGAAGGACCTTACTGATACCTCTTCTTGCCGAAAACGTAAAAGTTACGCTCTTCTGAGACCTAGGAAAATTAATGTGACACCCGGTATGCTGGGGCAGTCCAGTTTTTCTAACGGTAACAATAGCAGCAATAGTCTTTTTCCTGTCTAAAATGTAAATGAGAAACTGTGCCACTTGGAGCTCCCTGTCTTGCAAGGCGGAAAGCCCCATGCAGCTCTCCGAGCTTTCGGGAAGTTCATGTACCCATCTCCTTCCTTCTAGGAGAGACACGGGAAGAGCGAACCTTCCGCAACTGGATGAACTCCCTTGGTGTGAACCCCCATGTAAATCACCTCTATGGGTAAGTGCCTCTCCCCGGAGAGATCCGACAGCATCTGACTGAAGATGCTCCCGCACCAGTGTCCTGTCTCCCACAGTGGCCGAGAGAAGAGCTTGAGAAAGGATGTTTGCGTGGGGAGGGTCAGGGCTCAGTGCACCCMCCCTGCAGCCCTTAGCTTTGAGGTTTCTGAGCCAGGATAGGCAGACCAGGCTTACAGCWTTTGGCTTTTAGGGGCTGAAGGATCTACTTGAGTGACTGTGTCGGAGCAACTGGTCCTTAGATTTCATGTTGCCAAATTTTAGGGCTCAGCTGAGGCCTCCTATTTAGGAGGCTAAGTGCTCTGGGTGCAAAGTGACCCCTGGTAGTCAATGGAGAGAGATGGGCACCTTCTGGATTTTAAGTAGCAACACTGTTCTCTGGATCTGTTGCTCATTGCAGTGCTAAAATCTGCTCTTAACTTAGTAGCCAGCTATGTTAAATGTGGAGTACTTTTGTTCCAGAAGTTACAAAGCATTTTGAAAAAATTTCTTTTTAAGATCGAAGTTGCGACAGCCTGTAAAGAGTAGTAATTGTCCATAATGCAACAAAGTCAAAGTGCACTTATGTTTTGAAACATCAAGGTTAACTAGTATGTTCCTTTTTAGTGATCTGCAAGATGCACTCGTAATACTACAATTATACGAAAAAATCAAAGTTCCTGTTGACTGGAATAAGGTTAACAAGCCTCCATATCCTAAGCTTGGTGCAAATATGAAAAAGGTAAGCATTTCAAAACACCTTAGAAGATGCCGTGGACACTAGGAATCCAAGTAAATGCACGGTATCTAGAAATTTCTATTTGAAGCTTCTAGTTGTGTGTATCTGAGTGACTGTTGCTGTTTGAACTCTTTTCATGTGCAGTTAGAAAACTGCAACTATGCTGTAGATTTGGGAAAACATCCAGCTAAATTCTCCCTGGTTGGCATCGGAGGACAGGATCTGAATGATGGAAACCCAACATTGACACTAGCCTTAGTCTGGCAGTTGATGAGAAGGTAAGGCCCATCTCAAGCACACGACACTTATGAAGGGAGTACGAGGTTTGGGAAGACTTGTGTTGCTGGGCACCCAGAGAGGTTGCAAAGACTTCTGTCTTTGGGGGTTTCCAAGACTTGGCCAGGCAAAACACAGTGAAGATGATCCTGTGTGCATGTGAGAGGTGGACCAGCAACCTACAGAGAGCCCTTCTGAGACGTTGTGAACATCCTGGCCCCTCCAGCCCACCCAAAACTGATCCATGTGCTGATACCCAAAGCAGGAAAATTACACATGTTTATGTGTGTATATCTGTTTTATGTAACTATACATATATGCATGCATGCATACTTACGGTAGTTTGCTATTTGGTATTGAAGTCGGAATACTAACTCTTAAATTAATCTGCACCTTCTAGCTATGTGTTACCTCTCTGAAGCAAATTATATCAGTAGTCAAACGCTTTTGCAAGTGACCTGAGCCCAGGCAACTTTGTGACTCACATTAAAAGGCTTGAAAGGCTTGTAAGACTAAATACTTCAATGAAAATTTTACTTCATAGAAGATACCTAAGTCTTCCTCTTTGCTACAGCAGTAAAAATGCAGAGCAGAGGCTGAAGACTTCTGTGTGTTGTCATGGGCCTGTCTTTCACCCTGCATGCATGCTAGCTGGGACTTCTTAAAGCTCTGCCTAGTCTTGTTTCTCTTTTCTGGTTTTCAGGTACACGCTGAACGTCCTTGAAGACCTCGGTGATGGTCAAAAAGCAAATGATGACATTATAGTCAGCTGGGTAAACAGGACCCTGAAAGAAGCCGGCAAGTCCACTTCCATCCAGAATTTCAAGGTGCAGGTTCCCCTCTTGCATCCAAAAATAAAGGGCCTCATGGGTGTGGGTCCTCTGCACTGCAGGGCAGCAGCACACACAAAATGGGTATAAACAGGACAGGATTCAGCCTTTGCTGATAACAAAGTGGTTTCAAGCTTCTAGAAAGGAGACTTTTTGGACTGCCAATGTGGGGGAATAGCAGTGGGGTAGCCTAGCTGATAGGGGAGAGGATGGATGATCAGGCTGTGCTGCTTGCAGGTGCAAGGGCTGGAGCTGGTGAGCCTTGGTGGGTGGGAAGTCCCTTGGGACCTGGTTGCTGGGGCAGACCTGCCAAACAGTCATTGTTCTGCATTTTCATACTCCTTGCGGCAAGCTGGAGTAATCATCTTGTTGTGTTGCTGAATGAGAAGCAGCAGTTTGGTTTGCCTGTGGTCCAGCTGGGAATAATCCCTAATAGCACTGCTTTTAAACAGCTTGCTTAAAGTCTGTTGCACATTCCAGAGCTGTCAAATTAAGGTGAGACATGTGGTAAGGATTAGACAGGTATCTTTATTTGTATCTTTTTTTTTTTCCTTTTTTTCCCCCCTAGGATAAGACTATCAGCACGAGCTTGGCAGTTGTGGATTTAATTGATGCTATACAGCCTGGTTGTATCAACTATGACCTTGTAAAGACTGGTCATCTATCAGAAGATGACAAACAAAATAACGCTAAGTAAGTCTGCTGGCTTGAAAGCTGCATTGCATCAAAAGAGTGCAACTTCTCTGCCCTGTCCTTAAGCTGCAGATGTTTTTCTATATTATTGTGGCTTTCAGTTTCTGTTGAGCCAATGCCTTCCAGACAGGCAGCACTTCTTGAAATCTCATTCCTCTCCTTGTCAGTGACTCTGCAGCCTGCTGAGAGAAATGCAGAAGAGCCCAAGCAGTTCTTAGCAATCATATTCTGCTTCTCGTATTCTGCTTTTCTCTCTCTCTCTCTCTCTCTCTCTCTCTCTCTGTGTGTGTGTGTGTGTGTGTGTGTGTTTTTGTTCAGGCATATGAAGTGCTCAACCAGTAGCTCAGGGTTTTGAAGTTGAACCTTGGGTTGGGTTTGTACATCTCTTGTTGAATGATCACAGGTTTTGAAGTTTCAAGTATGACTGTTAAAACAGGGCTTTGGAATGTTTTCTGTGACTGCTCTGCAGTAGCAGAATAACAGCAATTTTTCTTGCAGATAATAGTTTTGCTTGATTATTCCAAAAAAGTAAACATAGAGGAAAATGTAAGTATTAGTTGATTAATCCTTGGTTGTATGTGCTATCTACTAGCTCTAGGAAAAATCAATTACAGTTTTTAACTATTGATAAAATGGACTAGACATTCAAAGGTGAATTTGTGCACATTAAAGACACTTCCCTGTACTCAGGAAAAGAACATGTCAAACGATCATGATGCATTTTGTAAAAACAGATTTGGTGTGATTGGACTATTGCACATCTAGAAGCCTTCTCTGAATCTTAATAAAGAGAAGCGGGAGGTGAAATTCTGGTGGACAGAGCTGACTTGTCRTTTAAAGGCAGCAGTCTAAGTGCTGACACACTCATCTTTTCATGGCGAACAGGTATGCCGTGTCCATGGCAAGAAGAATCGGTGCCAGAGTTTATGCCCTTCCAGAAGATCTCGTGGAGGTGAAACCGAAGATGGTCATGACCGTGTTTGCCTGCTTGATGGGCAGAGGAATGAAGCGAGTATAAAAGGGTTGATACATGTGGAAAAAAAAAAACAAAATGCAACAAAAAACCCAACCTGCCACCCTGGGTGCATGAGTAGCAGATCAGCTGAGTTCACGTTGAAATGCTGTTGGCCTAGGAACTGCTGAAGTTCAAAGAACTTTGTTTTGCTTTGCAAGACAAACTCTTATCAAATTCTCAGGGAGAGGAGTTTTAACCAACAGATGTGCTCTTTTCCCTAAGGAAAGTTTAACTTATCAAGAGCTCACAGAAATGCATTCATAACAGACCAGCATCTTGCAATAATGCTCTGGAGCTGTTTTCACCTCATTATTTCTCAGCTGCTTGGTGCGTGTTTTTTTTTTTCTCTGAGGGCTGTAAGGTGGTTGGTATGAGTTGTGATGGAAACAGGTCTTATTTCTGCCTGCAATCCAGTTTAATACGTATAATTTGTATTACATGGTCCAAGCRTAGTCTAGGTTTGACCACTTCCTTACCTTTGCAAACTATAGTACAAGTTGGGATCTGCAGGCTAGCTCTCACTGTTAAATGAGAAATGTGTATAATTTTGAAGATGGATCTTCCTATGGTATTCTCTGTACATGGTGCTTTTTTTATAAACCTAATTATTTTGATTACTTTACAAATAAAGCATGGCAGTGTTTTTCTCTTACTGCTTATATAATTTTTTTAAGCTAGACTATATACGAGAATACCACCATCCTTGGACCTCTCRTAGTAACTCATGATATCATGTTGCTAATGGCACGGTTGCACCTGAGAATGGAAGTGAATGCATTTTTGTATGCATCTTGGTTCAGTTGTGTGCACCTAGAAAGTAATTTTTACAAAAATCTGCATGAAAACTATAACTTTTTTTTTATTTAAAATGCTGTTGGATATAAAACCATAATCCATTGTGGGRAGGTTTTGTGCAGGGAAGAGGCAAATGTTATAAACAGCAGGGTTCAATAAACTGAATGGCAAATGTGCTGGAACATAAAACTATTTTTACAGATTAAAAAAAAAAAAAGTGTTGTCGCCAAAGAAGGAAGAYGCTGTATCCATAGGAGTTAATATTATCTTGCTTTGGCAAGCTGTTTGCTATATTTTGAGAT
Organism: Rhea americana; assembly: GCF_003343005.1. NCBI lineage: Eukaryota > Metazoa > Chordata > Aves > Rheiformes > Rheidae > Rhea > Rhea americana. The sequence goes on along the minus strand of NW_028187177.1, from coordinate 2,645,234 downwards.
CATATTGCTATTCTGAGCTATTCAAAGTGATGTAATATGGTGGCAAAGCATTAGTTGAAATAAAAACATTTAAATACAAGTTTCCCTCCTTATTTACATTGATCCAGCAATTACTTTTAGGTCAAAGCTCTCTTGCTTTTAGGTTAACTTTAGTTAATCTTGGGGGGTTTTGTTTGTTTGTTTTTTGCACTAGGTCCACTGAGCTGTGCAATTGCCTCAAGTCACGTCATGGTGTTGAACAAGTAGTCTGCTAAAGTGACTTTTAAAATGGGTGGTGGTGCTGCAGTTATTTGTGGCTTGCTTTTTTTTTTGCCAGRTTTGCCTTTATAACAGCTTCCTGAAGTCATTGCTGCTTGTGTTGGTGTCTCAATGAGTTCTCAGTGGTGATGCCCATGGTAGGGGCCAGCAGCCTCTTGTTGCAGCAAAGCCTGGGAGCACAGGAGGGAAAGCTGCTTCATGCGCTGCCAAGCTGCAATCCAGCCTCGTACCTGGAAACTGCAGGACTGTCAGAACAACTTGTGTGCGTTTGGTGTCATGCAAACAAACTTCTGTGACCGTAACTACTTGGTTGTCACCCTCCTCCTGACTTCTCTGCTATAACAATGAATTTTTGGGCAGTGAAAACAAGTAGGTGCATGTTGTGCAAGAGGCAGGCTGTAGCTCATCCGTCGATTAGCACAGACGGCACGTTGCTGCCGAGCCTTCACTGTGGGCATCATCGTGGGCAAACAAGGTGGTGCAGCTTTAGGAGTGGGTAGGAGGTTTAAGTGATTAAACAGAGTCAAATGCTTAGTGGAGACTGTGGGAACCCTGTTACTAAGTATGTCATTCTCCATGCTCCGAATCATCCAACCATGCTGCTGGCATGAAGGAGCTCCGCTCTGGTAGTGGTGTTCAGGTCTGTGTTCCTGAACCATGTTGCATAGTTGTATCCTTACATTTCCCTTGTGACTGGGGGCAGGGGAAGACCAGAGGGCACCTCTTTACATGATCTGGACCTCCAGGAGGAACTGCAGCTGCAGGAGTTCCTGTTGAAAAGCAGTTTCTGTTGAAGTAGGTGGTAGCTAGAACAGCTGAAGCCATTGGCAAGAGTTGCATGTCTTCCTTTCATTTCCCCTTGTTGGATATTTTGGGTAATTGAATGCCAATCATATTGGCACAGTCATTGGCACCTGCAAGGCTTTTCCTTGGTAGTGTGGCAGGGAGATACCRGAGATACCTGTGGCACCAGCATCACCCTCATTGCTTATAGACCATGATGTACTGCTAACATGAGCATGCTCTTGTGTAGCTTGTAAAGCAGAAGCTCCTGCAGCACAAGAGCAGTACTGTGGCCGTTGGAGGTGAGAGCGCTCCTTGTGCAGTGGCTGGTGGGAACGTGCCTCGATTCTGGTATGTGAGCCACAGGCTGTGCAAAACTGCTCCGGAGCCCCTAAGCAAAACTGCAAGTGGCCTGCCTGGCATGAGGAAATACAAAATGTTGTTGCTGCTTGCAATTTTTCCCAAATACGGCACATACGCCTGCTCTTTAGCCCATGGGGACCTGCAGAGCGCCTGTTAGAGCAGGCCTTTACTGCGTGATCCCATCTGGTAGCTGGGATTTTGGTGCCATCCAGGGGCAAATGCTTGGTACTGCAGTAAGCATCACCGGGGGTGGGGGGGAGAACAGTTGACCATGGACATGTCGACCAAGTAAGTGTTCTCTAGGGTACTTGAGTACTGTGATGAGCTGAGTGACCTGCTCAACAGCTGGAAGTTAGAAGAATTGGGAGTAATCTGTGTCCCGAAGGCCTGGGAGTCACAAATGCCTGAAAGCCTGGAGGGCCTTTATGCTTCGGGAACTGCAAATTTGGGATTAGTGAGTGTGGAGATCCAATTTTTTTATGAAAAACATTTGACTTTACCCTCYCTTCCCCTCCCTTGCAGTGCAGTGAAGGAGGTGGAGAAAGAGCCTTGCCTCAAGCTGAAATGAAGTGCCRCCTTCTCAGACCTGCTCCCTGGCCAGAGCCTTCCCCAGCCTCTCCCAGGGCTTGTGATGCTCCAGCAACACCCTTGCCCCTTCTYGGGTCCTGTTACATCACCTAGAAACAAATTTTGGTAGGGGTTTGGGGATGACTAGAGCAAGTCAGCCATCAGGTGCTGGTCCTTGAAAGCAAGCTGAGAGCTYGGCGAGGCTGTGAGCACAGCAGGGAACATTAAATTAAAAGTGAAGGAGGAACCAGTTTATTTCCAGTGCTAGTTTTTTCTGGAAGGCGCAAGAATAGACTAGAATTGTAGCTGCTGCTACCATGAGTGCATCTTGCTGCCTCCTGGTGCCTAGTTAAAAGAAGGAAAATTAATACAGCTCCCAGCGCTGGCCACGCTTAGTCAAAAGTGTTTTTTTAAARAGATTTATTGTCTATGACAACTTCTTTTGTGGAAAAAGTGATGATTTACCGCGTGCTTTAGACTTGCTTGTGAGTGAGTTTTCTCCTTAACCTCCGAGATCTCCTCCAAATGTCTTTCCAAGCCTAGGATCTGCTCTGAGGATGCAGGCTGTGTATTTTGATGGATGTTCTTCTGGTGTTCCTTACCAGCTTCATTCTTTTGTGGATTAAAAAAAAAAAAGGCAGCCACATGTTCTTCAGGAGGGTGCTGCGTACAACTCGCCAAGTATTTTGATCACTCCTTCATTGTAGCTCGAAGGAGCAATTTGGAGTTGTGCTCCTGTTTGGTGTTTAATGAGGTGGTGGTTTAAAAGGGTCAGGCATAGTTTCTGCAAGTCTCCACTAGAGACAAGTCTGTCTTTCATTTATAATGCTCACCAGTTAGTATTTTTTTTTTTCAATTGAAAAATCTAATTTTGCAAGGACTTCAAAAAATTGCTGATGCACGTTTTGTTTATTTTTTCTACCTTTTTCTATTCCTACCTTTTTCCACCTTTTTCCTATTGCAGCTAGATAGAAGAGAGGAATGGAAAGCAAGAGCCATCCTAGAGATATTTTTCACTGCATCCTGAAGTGTTTCAAG
>NW_028187177.1:2585518-2641393 GCF_003343005.1 Rhea americana | reverse complement strand
GCTCGCCGCGCGCCTCCAGACCCGGAGCGTGTGGCAGTCGCACTGCCAGGGGTTGTGGGACAGGAAGAGGTGCTTCAGCCTCGGCAGCCGGGCGAAGAGGCGGGCCGGCAGGGAGCTGAGGTTGTTCCGGTTCAGGTGGAGGAAGCGCAGCTCGGGCGAGCGGGCGAGCGCGGCGCCGGAGATGGAGGAGAGGCGGTTGTTGTTGAGGTAGAGGTGCCTCAGGTTCGGCAGCCGCCGCAGGGCGCAGCCGAGCCCCGTGAGCCTGTTGGCTTCCAGGTGCAGGGTCTTGAGCCGGATCAGCCCGTCGAAAAGCCGATTAGGCAAATCGGCGATGTGGTTGTGGCCTAAGTTCAACACGCCCAACCTGAGGAGCTTGGCGAAAGCGCCGACCTGGATGATCCATATCCGATTCCTCCTGAGGTTCAGCTCGTACAGGGCTTCCAGGTCCCTCAGGGAGTCCCTGCCCACGGCTTCGATGCGGTTGCCCTCCAGCGAGAGCGTCGCCAGGCCGGAGAGGTTCCCGAAGGCTCGCGGGACGTAGCGCATGCGGTTGGAGGCCAGGTCGAGCCTGCGCAGAGAGGGCAGGGGGGAGAAGAGCAGCGGGTGGATTTCGAAGATGTTGCAGCGGGATAAACGCAGGCTGGTGAGGGCCCGCAGCCCGCGGAAGGCGCGCGGGTGCAGCGAGGTGAGGCGCGCGTTCCCGCTGAGGTGCAGCTCCCGCAGCTGCCCGAGGGCCACGAAGGTCCCCGGGGCCAGGAAAGTCAAGTTGTTCCCGTCTAACCAGAGGCTGCGGAGAGAAGTCAGGTTTCCAAACGCGTTGGGGCTCAGGATCCGCAAGTAGTTATCGGAGAGGTTTAGAGAGACGGTGGACGCGGCTATTTCTGCAGGGAGGGCGCTCAGTCCGGCTCCGTCGCAGCGGATGACCGCTTCGGGTGCGCATTTGCATGCGCTCGGGCACCAGTCGGAGGTATTCGGACTCAGTCCAGCCCTTGCTGCACAGGTGAACACCGATACAACAAGAAGGAACATGACCAGCCACGAGCCAGATCCCACATCTAATACCCGAGAGGTGCTAGAGAARGAGGCAAGAAAAACAGCTTGTTCCTCTCGGGCAGGTGAACCGCAAGCATGCCCGAGACAGCTGGGCTGTTTTTAACACAGTGAAATTAAATTAGCTGGTTATATCTGCGGCAGACCAATGGGGATAAAGCCTTTAGGCGGATAAAAGCTGATTAAGCGCCGCTGTGCTGTAAAGAGCATTTCTGGGAGATGGGGAGGTTTCTCAACCATGCATCGTGCTCCAGCCCGGACGTGTATTTTCCCACCTTGCCCATGCTCTGGCTCTCTTCCCAGCTCCTCTGCAGCYGAATGGGAGGCTCATACTGGCTGCRGGAGGCTCATGCTCCCYGGGATGCTTCTGGGCTCTCRCWGAGTTGACAARTAAAAGCCTTCGGCATAAGGCAGAGACTTTCTGCACAAACCTTCCTCTGAGTCTGCAAGCTTTCAATGCAGCCTCCGTCCAGCGGCAGTGCCTCCCCGGCCAGGCCCATGGAGTGCACGAGTGCCTTGTGCTCAGTCCCTCTGCAAAGCAAGAGTTTCTGTTTGGATGTCTCACTCGAGCAGGAATAAGAAGGTGACTGGGAAAGGCCAGCTCTTTGCCCTTACCCCTGTGGTCTTTCCAAAGGCATCCAGCTGCTCTGGCTTACTGGAAGGAAACGTAGCTGGACACTGAACCCAAGCAGCTGAATATCCTGGTGGAGCATCTTGACTGAAATAAGGCTTGAGCAACCTCCATCTCATCTAAGAAGGGCTGTCYACCCTCCCTGGGCACCAGTGCCATATGCGGTCCATAGCTGCTCTGCCCTGAGTCCCACGACTCCTAGCTAGCTGCTCCTGAGCATCCCAGCAGGGTTCCGGCTGTTTGGGAGTACGTCCCAGCATCCAGGCTCCTGGCAAGGTTGGCACCTTGGGCTTCAGGCAAAGCAGGTGCCCCCTTCTCCAAGGTGGTAATGGAGCACCYGTGATACTGCCAGGGCCATGCTGCCTGTCTCTAGTTGGTCTGATGGCACCATCAAACAGCCAGAGCTACTCTTAGGGGCCTAAAGGCTCATGTGATTGGTCCCCTGCCTGGTTTTCATCCCGTATCCAGAGCATAAAGGAAAGTATCTGTTCTCATTTATAAGATCTGATATGTATTCACTCTTCCTATGTGGATACTGCTTTCTGGAAAGGAGCAAGCARCCAGACCCATATGAGAATGTTCCTGAGTCCTCCTCAGACTTCCAAGTTCTCCTTCGCTGCYTGCATCTTGGAGGAGGTATGATGAGCCTCTCGGCTTGCTAATGTACCTGGCAACCAGGGACTGGTGATCAGCAATCTGATTATTTTGTGTGTGACACCAAGAGAACTAGAGCTGGGCCTTGCAGCCTATGTGTCAGAAGGATACTGGTGGCACAGCTATGGCTCTTCTTTTTTTCTTTTCCCTTTCTGTTTTTCTTTCCTTCTCTCCTCAACATTTTTGTTGTTTCCCCCTCACTTTTCTATATCAGAGTTCTCAAGTTTTTGGTACATTTGAAGCACCTTCTCCCAGTCCTCACCCCCCTTCAGGTGCATTTCCTTGCTCTAAAGTGCTTGTCCTGCCTCAGTTTTTTCTTTTGATGTTTTCCCAAATTTAGATTTCCTCTCTCTCCCTAATGCATCTTACTGTGGTCCTACGCTTCTCTGCCCAGGGAGTGACTGAAAAAGCAAATAAGCCCTGAACCAGAAGTGAGTATGAATTGGACAAACTTACAAATCCATTGTTTTCTCTGCAAAAGCAGCTTAGGCTTTCCTATGCCATCAGATAACTACATTGGCTTCAACTAATTCTGTTTTGCCTCTTGTTTTTTTTCAAGCAGTGACCCTCCCAAAAAACAGCTTCTCCCTGGAAGCTTGGCTGGGACTGTAGTGTTGTGTAATGGGGATCATCTTCCAGCTGTAAACAACATCATTTATTTAGCTAGACAGGCTTTGCAGTRAGGAAACTAGGGCCCAAACTCTATTTGTCACTGTGAGAGCAGCGGTACCACGGCCTTGGCAGGAGGCATCTCCAGGTAGTGGGGTGCTGGTGGCCRTTGCTCTGGAGGAGGGTGGCAACGTGCACTGCCAGGCCACCATGTAGCCTGACTGGCTGCTTGCTATCAGAGCCGTGTCTGAAGTTTGGGTAGGAGATCCCCATGGTTTCTACTTCTAGCTTGGATGGGAAGGTTGCCCRTCCATAGCTCAGGCTGAAGAAGACAAATTGCTCTCTCTCTTGTCGTTTTTATTTGATGCATACTTTATTCATGGTCATAAATCCAGCAGTGTTGCCATGTTTCAGCCCYTTTTTAAGCCCAGCTCTGTCACTAATTCTGCTTGTTTTGCAGCTGATTTCATACTGGAGATTGTCAGAGAGCAAAAGTTTGCAGTTCTCAGAATTCCTTGTTGCCAGATGTTGCTCAACAGCCCTAAAACAGCGGCATAACACRCGCATGCAGCTGCACAATGTCTCCTTGGTTCAGTGTAGCCTGTAGGCCCRGGAGCCTGGGAGTGTCAGACTGGTCAGATTTTTACAGCTTGTTATGGGCTTGGCAATTCCAGCTGCTTCTTGGAACGATCCCACGATGTGCGAGGGGCAGCAGCAGCCTTGCCGGGATTTTCGGCTGTGCCAGCTGCCTGGAGCACGCTCACCAAAGGCAACTCTGGTTGCAGCTGCTGTTGGATGGAAGCAATGTGGTCATGGAGGTCCATGCTCCAGGCAGCGTGGACAGGTCGGGGCTGCCTTCATCCTCCTCCTGCTCCATTGAGCCCAGTGCGTCACTGTGCTCCCTCCCAATCTGCKCAAGCACAGAGGTTTTGGGGCAGGGAAAGAGCCTGCAAGAGCCGCTGCTTGCTCTCTGCTGTCCGTGCCCGATGGCAACGCAGGCAGTTTTGCGAGGTGCCTCCTCTCCATCCTTCCCTCCTGCCAGCCTTGGCTGTGTGCGCYGCATGCCTCTGCTCAGCACAAAATGGCTGGGACGCAGTGAGCCCTCGCAAAACGCCACTGAGAGCTAAACTCTGTGCTGGGGGCTGCGTGCTGGTTCGGGATAACGGCACAAATCCYGTGCACCTCGCACAGCAGCTGGTTCTGCCTTTCCAGCCGCTTGTCCCCAGCTGCGAGCGGCAGTACTGCAGGCATCCGCAGCTGGTGGCACGGCAGGGATCRGTAAAGACCAGGTTCCTCCAGTGAAGACCTATGGGGTTCTTCTCTCTACATACTTTTTTAGGAAGTACTTTCTCACTATGGTCCACTCTGTTCTGGCCATTCAGCCCCGAGGCTGTATTCTCCAGGCTCAGCTTGTGCTCCGCAGTTAAAGATTTAGCTTGTCTGCTAGGAGCATTTATTTATTTATTTATTTATTTTATTTTTTATTTTATTTTATTTTATTTTGCACACACATCATGTGTTTTGGTTATGGTGGCTCGTTCTTCTGCGTTGAAAGGAAAGGATGAGCTACTGCATTTCCCTGTTAAAATACGGTGCACTCATTGCATGACCATGGTTGCATTTTGCCTTTTCCTCAGGCAGTGATTTATCTGATGTCTGGGATTTATAGCCTAGCACACCCACTTCAGAGATTGCTTGCAGCTGATGTCAAGGGCCTTGTCTAGTACTGTAGATTTTTAAGGAGTTGTATTTTCTTTCCAGGGTGGTTTGATGCAAGCAGCCCATGCATCTGCTATGGGATGCTTGGCTTGCTGTCCCCATGCCGAGATTCTGATGCTAGCTGCTCCTTGGGTTTTTGAAGGCTCTTCTGCCACAGCACGCACTTCATTCCTAGACAGACAGACGTCTTTGCATTACTGCTCAGAGGTCTCCTTTGGTGGTGTTTGGTAGGAAAGAGGTAGGGACAGCCTGTCCTGCTTTCCCGTGCTGTGCTTAGCTTCTCCTTTCTGAGATTCTGTTTCTCCACTGCTTCTTTGGGCATTTTCCTTCCCTTCTGTCAGATTGTCCCCTGGTTCTCTGGTAGGACTGTAGCAAGCTACTGCTCACATTATTCCCATTCCAGCRTTATTGATACAAATACCCTTAATAATCCCATGGTATCATTGCTGTTTAGTAACACTGCCTTGCTAGTCTATTACAGTAAAACAGCAAGGTTTGTTTTCTCTAAACTCCCCAGTGRGTGAAGGGAATGTGAACAGGATTGCTTACTAGCTTTTTTGGTTTGCAAGGGGGATGAAATAAGCTGGCACRCTCAATATCAGGAATATTCTGGTTCTCGCCAAAGCTTTATCTAGCTGATGACCTACCTCCTCCATGTTTGTGTCAGCATTTCTGGTACRTAAGAGAAACTCCTGGTAAAAGCACTTAAAAAGTGGGAAATAACGCTTACGATGGGTACAGCTCAAAACAGTAAAGGAGAGAAGACCTTTTATTTAGAGGATATCTGGGAAGATATCGCTGTGCAGAGTTATCTCTTGGAGTCCTGTCTCGCCCTGGAAAAGCACCCTAAAAAGAAAAGCAGTGTGAAGTACACTTGCTCCCACATCCTTCAAACGCCGGGCTATTTACAGGTGTGTTAATACCAATAAAGCAGCTACTAGACAGGAGGGAGCKCTCTCCCGTAGGCGGTTGGCGTCCGTCTCGCCTCCTGCTGCTTGTCGCTGCAAGAGCTCGGGAGGAGAAAACTAACTGCGATAAGAAACTGCTCTTTGAGAGCTGAGCGTGGCTCCCGCTGGGCCCTTGGGCGTCAAAACTAGGCTTCGAGCCCCAGAAACGCCGTGCTTCCAGCCAGCAGCGTGCCCCGTGCGGGAAAGTCGCTGGTGCCTGCCGGTTTCCCACCCCATCCGGCCCCAAGTGCTGCAGGCGTCAGGGGCACCGGGCGCGCTGCGGCTGTTGATAGCAGTGGGCGCAGTGTGCTTCCAAAGTCACCCRTGCACTTGTTTTCTTTACAGCTTTTAGTAACTTGTAAAATGCCTAAGGCCGATTATTTGAACTAACAACGTCGCGGTGGATAATCATGGTCTTGGCAGCGTTATCGGCTTGAGAAAAGCAACTTGTAAAGCAAACGCCTTGGAAACCTCTCCTCCATGCCGGATGCGAGAGGGGCAACCCTCTTCCTTCTGACCTGCCTCTGCCRCGCTCTGCGCCCCGGGGCTGCTGGAAAGCCAGCGATCCCCCCAAACCTGCTTCCAGCTGAAATCACACTTCCAGGTGAGAAGGTGAAATGCTAACCAATGTCTTTTTTAAAAAATGCTAGTAGTTCTGCGTCCTGSCTGAAACACTGAGTTGGCAAAGAGTTACCCACTGTCAAAACTGGTGGTGCTGCAGAGGTCTGCAGGATGGTGTGAGGACCCCAGCTGCAGGCACCAGCTGCACATGGGACTCGCTGCCTTGGGCACTGGTCCTCCGCTGGGACCTGCTTTCCTCCTGCATTGACCAAAYGAGTGCGAGAGAGCAGCCTTCTCCATGGCCCAAACCCTTAAGCAAACAAAAATGGGAAGGAGAAATCCATATCCAAGCTGATRGAGTGCTGGGGGAGCCCCGTTGCAGGCAGGCTGGTTTTGGGGGGTGTTTGCAAAACATCCGGTGCGGTGCAAACGCGCCATGCGTTGCAATGCAAACACATCACTTGGCCCGAATGCTGCCTGGAGAGCAGGTTTTCCTTCCGAGTCAGAGGTTTTTATGTGAAGTTTTTCCCTCTTGCTTTCTCCAAAGGAAACAAATCAAGACTATGAATGCTCTCCACAGCTGGATACCGCACCGCGCTGAGAATTTGGCAGGCTGGTGAGGTTTAGCCACCAGAGCCTGAGCGGTTTGAAATGCTTCCTCTTTGGAATATTCCATCCCAAACAGCAGCGTTTCCCTGTGGAAAGCAAGACCTAGGAACCTGCATGTATTGAGCCATTTTAAAAAGATTATACAATTGATTGGAAGTCATTATTGTAATGTTGCACTTTTTTTTTTTTTAAGTACTTCTAAGGAGCTCTTTAGATGTACAGGCATGAGGTAGAAGGTAAGTCTGAGTGCTGCAAGAGAGCATGCAGTAAGAAATCTTCTTGAATCCTTTTCTTTTTCTTTTTTTTTTTAGTATGAAAGACATGCATAAAATCCTTCTCTAAACACATGCGCCAGGAAACAGCAGCTCCTTGCGGTTTAACACCAAATGAGTCTCTTTCCAGTGAAAACTCCCCACTTTGGTGACTTTCCAAGCAGAGGAACAGTAAAAAGCCTGAGGTCTCTTCCTCTGTGCTTGTCCGATCTGTGCTGAGCCCTGGTGCAGCAAATCCAAGGTGGATTTAGGAATCGGGCCCTGGAAGTGGGACAAACGTGTCTTGTGTGCGCCGGCGGATTAGCATAGTGCTGCGTGGGACGAGGAGGCTCCGTACTGGCAGTGCAGACTTGTCTTTTCTTTCCTAGCCGTTTCCCATGCTGGCAACGTATAGATGGAAAGAGGAGGGGGAAAATATTTGCATGTGGCTAACTGGAGCTTTGGGACAAGAACGTGGGATAAGACAGGGAACTGTATGTTCTGGAGCGTGCCGGGGAGAAGGGGACCATCCCAAGGTGTGACCCTGTTGTACCTGCTGCACCGGGCCCATCTCCGTCCCACCAGGAGACTTGCACAGCCAGGAGAAGGTTTTGAGCAGCTTTTGAGGCACTGCTAGAACAGAGTAGATGTAGCAAGTATCTGCCAGGATCAGAAGTACAACTGGAAGGGAAAGCTTTAAATCTAAACAACAATCTGGGTTTGTTATCATTGCGAATAAACATTCTCATGCTATTGACTTTTTTCCTTGCTTACAGAGCTCACTGGACGTTTGATGAAGGATGGAGTGGTATCCTCAACTAGCCATTTGCGTGTAAAGCCAGCAGCAAGAACTCTTAGCTGAGGGTGGCTCATTGCCACCCAGCAATAAAAAGTTGAAGGATGCAGGTCAGAGCGAGAGCTACCGTCTCAAGTCACTCAGCTGCATCGAGACTGCAGCCCTGCGGACCTGGAGGCAGGTTGTGTGTGCAGGGGTGSTTGGTGGCAAAGGATGTACTTCTTCCCCTTTGCAGGAGAACATGTGACTCCTGCACTTACTCACCTGAGTGTCTTGCTGAACTGCTGGGTGCACGTTTGGTTTGAACGATGAACAGCATATTTGCAATGCATCTCTAACAGGCACGTGGACTCTCACCGGGCTGAAAGCTGAACCATTCTCTGCAGCCTTCTCATCCCRGGGTTTCTCCAAAGAGGCAGGTAAAAGGCTATTTTCCTTCTAGCAGCTCCCTCTTGGGTYGCCATGGCATAAGCAGAGCTTGCTGGTTATGGAGCACCAAAGCAGGGCAGGCATTGGGGTTTCCTGCAGCTGCAGTGGTAAATAATCRAAGATGATGATGATCTTCGGCATGGGAAGCAGGCCCATGGCACCTGCTCCCGCAGGRCAGGGCGGAGCTGTGGCTGTGAGGACTTTTGTGGCCACTTTCCATGTACACAAAAGCAAGGGCAGCCACCCCAGGGGAGTGCTGCACAGGCATCCCCAGCAGATGGGCTGGTGCTGTGTGGAGCTCAGATTCGGGATAACTGCAAATGTTCAGAGCTTCTGGAGGTTTATTTTGCACCAGCAGTTGCTCTGCAAGAGTTGCATGGGCAAGGCAGCAGCTCCATCCTGGAGGAGGAGGAGGAGAAAGCTGGAGCCTGCAGGRGAGGCAGGCTGCAGCTGGGGCAGCAGATGGGAAAGCTCAGCTGTGTGCAAACGGGCTGTTGGCCGAGCGCACGGGCTTGCCGTGCTTTAACCGTGTGCTACCCCGGTGCAGCCCCTGAGCTGAGAGTCCCCTGTGCCACGTCGGCCTCCTCTTCGGCGCAGGGTGCGTGCGTGGCTCAGCCCGCGCTGGGACAGGGGCTCTCCCTTGCTGCCGGCTGGGAGACRGGATCAGCCCTGCTGACACTGGCGGTTTTGGTGCGAGAGCTGCAAAGTTCCTCCGCTTTCCCTCTCTGCGTGCTCACGTTACAGTCGGTCTCGCTGTAACAACCTCTTCCACTCTCAAACATCTGAGCAAACACCGGGACTCCCTAAAGTTCATGGAAATCCCCCCGCCTACCGAGATCCTTGTGTTGTGCATTTCTCTGCATGTGTGCATAGAAACTCATAGTGATACTTGTCTGAATTTCCGTTTTCTTTCCTTTTTTTCTTCCTTTTTTTTTGTTGTCTTGTTCCTCTCTCCTGATTTACTGCCTGTGCTCACGTGGCCTGGGAAAGGGGGGCTCTCAAACTGCTTTGCTTCCAAAAGGAAAAGACGCTGGCAGGCATTCATATTTCAGCCCTCAAGTTACGTAGGTTAAAGTCTTCCAGTGGGAAAATGGAGCGCGTAAGAGAGCTGGTGGTGATGCTCGCTAGAAGGAAAGCAGAAAAAAGGAGCGCATAATTCCAGCCAGATGAAGGTGAGGTTTTAAAGGTATGTTTTCTATCTGCTGTTAGAGCATAATTTGATTTGCTTTGTGATAAAATCACTCATCGTGTCTTAGAGCAGGAATGGCTGTCTCTTAGAAGCAGATTTGAAGCTACCGCGTTGTTCCTGTGCAGAGGGGGGAGCATGTCCTCAACAATATAGYGACAATTAAATATCATATCGTCCCTCTACTGAGAATAAGTCAAACGCATAAGGCTTTGCAACTGCTTCAGAGATTTCGGCATCTGTGGTTAAAGTGAAGGGTTCAAGGCATGAGAGTTAAGGGAGAAAGGGGGCTCCAGACGCTCCCTTGAATCCCTTCTCCTCTCCCCAAGTAACACTCTTGCTCTGGTCTGAGATCTGTCCGATTATGGCATGGGGGCTTGTGATCTGCTATGTGGGGCTTTAAATACGAGCAGAAATGCGCGTTAATAGTCTCCTCTAAAATTTTCATTGTGTTGAGCCAATATAATTAATATTCAATTTTGTCAGACTATGCAAAGCTCCATGGTGCATATTTTGCAGTGAGCAAACGATAAGAGATTGTACACTAAACTGTTAATATAGAAAAATACTTCTGAAATGATCAGTTGCCCTCTGTAAAATGAGGGAGCATTACTCAACTTTGTCTTTACTTGGTCAAAATCTCAGTTGCTTTAGAGCCCCCTGAGAATTCTTAAATGCCTGACTGCTTCCATAAGGACTTAATTAAAAAGGAATTGTCTTTCTATTGAGTACATTAGAATATTTGGATAKGCTGGTTTTTTTATTGGCTATAAAGTCTTGAAGTTTGAAAAAAGCTCGGCTCAGAGTGCAGACTCGAGAGACCTGAAACAAAGTCTGTCCGAGGAGCCTTTTATTTGTGCAATTCCCATACTGAAGCCCAGTCCTGATCTTTCTAAATGGATGACAAATACTACTGTTAAATCCAGCACCTGCAAGGACTAGATACTTGAGCATTTGTTGCTAATATCCACATTGGAAAAAAAAAAGTTTACTCTTCTGATTAAAAGCCATTAAGGGGGCAGGAGGTGCAGGTGTGCTTTGAGAAGGAATCTGTCAGTGTGTGATATTCTGCAAAGGCCCTTCAGCGTTTCTGTGTCCAGCCCCAGAAATTAAARAAACCATGGCTTGCTGTCCTAGTAGCCGTATTAAAAGGCTGTATTGGTCCCTGTGAAGTGCCAGGAGATCCGTGGGTGTGAAGTGCTTGATCCCTGCTGGCAAGTGCTGCTGTTCTGCTTTATTTTAACTACACAGAGTGCTGGAAATAGGATGAGAAAGCTGAGGAAAAGGATCGCGAGGAGCCTAGGTGTTGCTTTGGTCTCAGAAGTCCCTTGAAGAAYCTGCGCTTCCTGAATCAATAATCTTTCTGCTCTGCTGTCTGCAGAAATCACTGTCTAATCGCAGACAAAACCCAGCYGTTTGCTTCTCTGCCAGGCTGATTWAAACGTGCTGTGACCTTCCTAATGCTAGTTGTGTCCTGTTAGTAGGATGGAGGAAAGTAGTCCTGCATGGCTGTCTGGTATTTCAGCTCTCAGCTTACTGGCATCGTTTTAAATGATTTTATTTTATTGTGCCTGTGTGATTCCAGATCTAAGACGTCTGCAGAGTGCGTGTCTAATGTGCGGTTTATGATCTGCAGGTGAGCGATGCAATGGAAGAGCGCTGCTAGCACATGAATTTTCAGCAGAATATTTCTTTCCAACAGTGTCAACATGCAGAGCAACTACTCCCTGGCCATCACCACCGGAGAGACTCTCCAGGCCCTCTACACGGCGCTGACCAACACGTCGGCTGCCCTGCGCGGGCCGCCTCCCTGCCCTCTTACCTCTTCTGACTACCAATTTTCACTAATTCCAGTGCTCTTCTCCATAGTTTTCATACTGGGGTTGGTTGGCAACAGTGTGGTGGTGGCTGTACTCTGCCGTCAAAGTGGCCCCAAAACAGTTGCCAATATCTACATTTTCAACCTGGCCATGGCGGATTTGCTGTGCCTTGTCACCCTCCCCTTCTGGGCTACATATTACGCACACGGATACAACTGGCTTTTTGGATCTCTCATGTGCAAAATCTCCAGCTCGGTCCTTTGCCTGAACATGTTTGCAAGTATATTTTTCATCACCTGCATGAGTTTGGACCGGTACCATGCTATTGTCCATCCTATTCGCTCTCAAAGGAGAACGCTGCAGCAGGCATACGTTATAGCACTGGTTGTGTGGAGCCTGGCCTGTTTCTCCTCCCTCCCGACTTTTTATTTCCGTGACACGCACTACATTAAAAGCTTGGGGGTAAATGCTTGTATTATGGCCTTTCCTCATGAGAATTATGCAAAATGGTCTGTGGGAACAGCCTTCCTGAAAAATACAGTTGGTTTCTTCATCCCCTTGATAGTGATCACCACGTGCTACATCTGGATCAGGAGGCACTTGCTAAAAGCACAGGAGTTTGGGAAAAACAAGCAGAAAAGGGACAAAGTCTTAAAACTAGTGGCTGCTGTTGTTGTGGCCTTCTTGATTTGCTGGCTCCCATTCCACATTTTAACATTTTTGGATGCGCTGGCTCATATGGACATCATTAATGACTGTGCTGTGACAAGCATCATCGACACGGCACTGCCCTTTGGCATCTGCCTGGCRTTTGCTAACAGCTGCGTCAACCCTTTGCTGTACTGCTTTATTGGGAACCAGTTCCAGGAGAAGCTCCATCACTTGTTCAAACGCCAGGTTTATCAGTTCAACAGCCATCGAGAGAGCTCCTCTTTGCGAAAAGGGAGCTGCTTCAGAGATGCTGAGGCTTTAGGGGGTGCTGGAGAGAGTCCTGGGCCCATGTAGTAGGTGCCTGGCACGGCACAGGGCTGCACCGGAGCAGTGGGTTGCCCTGCAGTGACGATGCTCTTCTCTCCTCTTCGCTTTGCATCTGCTCACCTGCCAGCTGTTTGGAGGAGAACTTGTTTTCATCATACATGGGGATTTTCTCTTCCTTTCCACAATGAGCAGCAAAGTTTTGCATAGAGGGAAGTTTCTGGCAAATAAATATATCAATGGCATTTTAAATATCAGCTTGTGCGTGGCTGAGATTGTGTGAGTGTTTAATGTAGCACGGAATGACAAAGTATAGTGAGGGAGCAYTGCACCAAAGCTACCAGGACCCGAGTGCTGAGTATTGCATCCTAACTAAGCTGATTTTCTCAAAGACATGCACACTACGAAACATGTAACTAAAGCAGAGCACCTATCTGCACTGCTTTACCTATCTGCAAGAAAATATTTTGACTTCTATTTTATATATATATTTTTATTTAAACATATATATATACACACACATTTTTGAATGAATGGGTATATAAYTAGAGATAGCCTACATTAAATGCATCAGACCTATGTTCTGTTTCCTGGCCTGGGAAGATCGAGACATGGGTATACAAACTGTTGGAGGCAGGAGAGTACTGTTTGGGGAAAGTACTACTATGTGCTTCCTGTGATTTTATACCTTTCTCTGAGCAGGTAGCAACTTCCTGGTCTAGATGGTCCTTTGCTCTGAGGCAGTGGCTCAGAGTCCTTKGCTCAGAGCCCAAGTGGCTGCCCTGACACCTAGAAGTGAAATTATGGGCCAATTCCTAAGCCACATCCAGTTCCCAATATTTAAGTTTACCTCTTTGTAAATAAAAAAGTATAATTATTTGGCAAATAATTATTCTATTTTGAGGATATTTTTGAACATTGGAATTTTTCTTTTGTTAAAGCTGATCCTAAATGCCATTTTGGGCCCGTAAGAAAGGATCTGTCTAAACCTTTTCAAGTCTGATAGGCTAAAAGAGGGATCCGTTAACACCTTGCTTGGCTCCTAGCAGGCTGTCTCCAGGCTGGGGCACCCGGCGTGACCGAAGGATCATCGCCGTCAGGGAAGTTTCCCTGACGTATTACTCTTGAACCTTGCCTGAAGACACCTGGATCTGCAGGTCAGAAATTCCACATCACCTGGGGGGCATCTGAGGGCCTGACCCTGGGACACCCTGACGCCTGGGAGCCCTGGGGACCTGGCTCCTTCATTCACTGCAGGGTGGTGGCAAAGCCCTTTGCTTGCTTCCACAAAAACGGGATTTTGCAAGAAATGCTTTGCTTTGGCTGATATATGCCAGCATCGGAGTGATGCAGGATGAAAAAATTTGCACAGAACAGGGCAGAATGGGGACTTGGCCGYGAGTAACCCCCGGCTCTGGCCCAGTCTGGTGGTCCAGAAAGCGGGTGCATAGCTGGAGAGACGCTTGTCCCAGAAAGCAGAAGAGGCGCCAACACATGCCCCGTGGAATGTTTTTGTTGAAAATGCTCCGGCGGGTGCTAATAGTGTCTGCAGCGTCAGATATTTCTGGAAAGACAAACTGTTAATTGCTTAGCAATAAGCATAACAACGCAGTCAGGCTGCAGCAAAACAAATAATCTTATTAAGAAAATTAGCAGGTATTCAAAGTGGCAGGGTCAGAGAACTAATAAGAGGTTGCTGAGCCTTTGTGCCTTTGCTGCAATACAGATTAGGGCAGTAATAAGCACAATCGTGCCACTAATTGGTATGTATGTAGGCTGTAAACAGTCGCTGAATTACATGTGCAGCCTTACCTGACCCCTCTGCTGCCTCAGCTGTATTTGCTCGGAGCGTAAGCACAGATGGCACATTTTCTTTAGGTCAGGCCAGA
This sequence comes from Rhea americana, assembly GCF_003343005.1. NCBI lineage: Eukaryota > Metazoa > Chordata > Aves > Rheiformes > Rheidae > Rhea > Rhea americana. Next base: position 2,627,267 of record NW_028187177.1, on the reverse strand, counting down.
TTTGCTCAAAAAGAACATTTTTTTTTCGCAAGCATTATGCCTTCTCTCTCATGTACAAACCTGTGCGAATAGAGAAACATCACTAGAATGTGAAATGTGACTCTAATTGCACTTAGGTCTGTAAGGGGTTAAAAAGAACTGAGGAGAAAACTTTTGAGATGAGAGGGAGCAATGTGGGATGGGCAGAGATTTACCCGCTGCCTCCCAGGGGCCGAGGCAGCCACGCTCACTGTTATCTTAGAAACAAGAAAACAAAAATATGTATTAAATGGGAGGCAAAACYGAGAGTGGGGGAAAATTCCTTCCTCAAAAATGCAATTGCAGAAGAAGTCTGTCCAGAAGGTCATGTTCTGCGAGAGTGACAAACCAAGCGACCCTGTGAGCTCGGCAACGTGACATTTCTTTTTGCCAGATCTAGCTGATACCTCTGATAGATCGTGACTTTGAGGAGCCTGGACAAATATCAAAAATGTCTGTCTGGAGAGGAACTTGAGGTAAAAATGGGGGGCATSCAATGTCAAGATGTTGCTTCATTTTTTAGAGCACATTGGATAATGTTGAGCTCTTTGAATTTCTTTCCTAATGCTCAAGTGTCTCRTGAGATTTTTCAGGGTTTTTAGATTGGAAAAGGTGATTTTTCACATTTCCTGTATATTATGTTTATTTTTTTCTGGATTTTCTGCAGAAGAGACACTATAAAAAGGCAGACAAAAGTTTAAATAGTGCTCTCTTGCAAATTTATAAACTGTTCTTTTTTTCTTTGGAGGAGAACACTTCACTGGCATTCGCAAGCCATTCTAATAACTCTACAGCACTACAACCTCTCTTTGTTAGGCCTCCAGTTCYTCCTCCTGTCTTGGATTTCCTTAGACACCCCTAGAAAATGCAGACAGCATCTCAGTGGTAGGAGCCTTTGATGGAAGTTTTGCAAGCCCAGGAGCCCTACTCCAGCCTGCCTTGCCACCTGGCAGCCCCTGTGACCTGCCCTGGGATTTTGCTCTGGAGCAGTTCACTCAGCTTTGGCAGGGACGTTCTGGAGCATGCGTGGTTGCTCAGTGACTTGTTTGCTCTGCAAATGTGATTAAATGAATTTATAAGTGGCAGCTGGATTTTGCCCTGGGTTGCACCCGTTCTGCCCTTGCTGGACTGCCGCGGTGCGGTCCATGCTAAGAGCCGAGGAAACCCCACTGTGGAGATGGTGCGTTGCACTCTTGTGCGGGCAGAGGGAAATGCTGATGGCTCTGCAGCAGATGTGATGCGCCTGCTCCCACGCTGGTGTACGTGGATACTGCAGGGGCAGAGCAGAAGCAAAATGTCCGTGGCCGATGACCATGGGCCAGATCCCCTGGGAAATAGAGCTACCAACAGGTGACACATGGTACTTTTCCTCTTTTTCCCACTATGGGCAGATGTCCTTCTCAAGCAGCAGCAAGGTTTTGGAGCAGCAAATGCCCCAGACCATTTCTGGGCCAGTCAGCAGCTTTTCACTCAAGAGGGTTTGAAGACCTGAGCTGCCAGAGCGGGATTTCCCACAAGAGCACGGTCTGTCCCTGCCACACTTGCACAGCAAATCCTATTTGCAGCTTCCTGTCCGAGCTGTCTTTGATTCCTATCAGCTTTAATGAGCTGTAGAAACAGTCTCGATCTGAACTGAGCATCCTGTGTGTGTGCCTGAGCTGGATTTATTATGTGACCTCAGTATATGGAGCAGAGAGCTGCTGGCATTTATTAGTACAAGCAAGTGCTGGGTGGTGAGCTCAATGTGTTGTTTATGTAAGATATACAATAAGAAATGTTTAGTACAGCATGTTCTGCCTGAGAAGTCAACACAGCCTGAGCCTGGCCTGGCACCAGCTCAGCACACTTGTCCCATTGCTCAGGATAGCTTTTGGGCAGCAATATCCTTTTGCCACCCCACAGCTGACGGTCACAGCGTGGCAGCCCATTGCAGCGCGTCTCCTTGCCCTGGCTGCAGGGCAAGGAGGTGCCACGGGGTGAGCTATCTGCTCACGCTTCCCATGTGGATATCATAYGGGAATCCTCCTGGAGAGAATGCAGGAAACCTGAAGTGTGGGGATGAAGTGTTTTGGCAGCCTTTTCTTGATGCTGGCAGACTCGCTGCTTTGGTCTCAAAGGTCCTTCCCTCAGAGGCAGATGACTGATGCTTTTGGGAAGGGCTGCTCCATTCAGCAARGCCTTGAGATTTACTTTCGCTGTGTCTGTCTGCTGTTTGATCTAACTGTGTGGGACAGAGGGGGGCCTGTTGCTTTGGCCAACAGGCTCTGCCAGTGGCTGTGGGCAGGATTTGTGGACATGGACATGGAACGGCTCATTAGCTTGAGAGGCCTCTTGGGAAGGTCTGTGAGTCTCCTATTGCTTTGTCTGATCAGGTATCCATCTATGGAAGGTATCAAGGGCTGCTACGTTCAATATCATACGTCCTCTGGTCCTGGTGCAGTGGTTGGCTTCCTGCCTTGCGTTTTGGGGCAATGTCTGGTGAGATATCTGGCTGAGAACCAACACTCCCACAGTTTGTTAAGACGTGCTGGAATACAAAAAGGAAAATCAAAAAAAATGGGAAAAGAATCAAAACTGAGATTTTCTTATGGGGAAATTGGACTTTCTAATTTTTTTTGAGGTGAAATACTGCTTAACTCTACTGGATGCTTGACTTGCAGCAGGAAGCCGTATGTGCATTCACATCTCCTAATGAGGTATTTGCAGCCATTCTCCCACACTCGTATTTCCACGTCTGTAATCACCACTCTGCAGTACTGTGGTTCCCGCTGCTTTTCACAGCTGGAAACGGGCATGCTGGGTGCTGCTCTGTGTTTCTCGGGGGACACGCCAGCCGCTGCAGCTGATGAGGACTGGAACCATGAGGACTTGCACCTCTTCTCCATAGTTGGCACGAAGCCACCTCCCCACAGCACTCCCATCCTCAGTGAGCCGTCAGACACCGAGCCGTGCCTGCGTGCAAGCTCTGGATGTCAGTTGCTATGTCTCTGAGAGCGTGCAGACACTGGCATAACTCCTTCAGCTTTGAGAAACCTCTTTCCCAGCTTCGCTGCCTGTCTGTTGCTGGGACACGAGCAGGACTTGGGAGGCCAGCAGACCAGGAGTGCTGGAAACCATCTCTCCTGAAATCTAGCCACAGACCTGGCTAAATTGTTCCTGGGCTTGGAGCGGAGCGACCTGGGATGGAGAAGGAGCCAGCCCCTTGGAGCTGGCCGTTTCCAGTGTTTACTTTCCGTTTCCTCTTCAGCCAAGAGCCAGTCTGTGTTTGACRCTATAAGCTCTGCATAGGACTCTGTTGATCCCCGAAACATTTCACAGGGACAAACCAGATTAATATAGAAGTAGATGAGAGTCATGACTGACTTCCCTGTTATCCTGAATAAAATCCCTGGATTTATAAGGCTCATTCTCCCCTGCTGACAACCAGTAGCTCTTCAGTTGATCTAACAAAAGTTTGCAGAGCTCTGCTCCATGCCTGTAAGGCAAGGAAGCCAGATCCAGTGAGAGTTTTGATTTTAAGAACTGTAAGTTCAACTCTTTTATTGTTTTTATAAGAAATAAGAAAATCACCAACAAAAAAACAACCCGATGAGTTTCAAGGCTACAAATGTGACTTATCCAGCACAGATGCTAAGTCAACTTAACAGAGAGCTAGAACGAAACACAGGATGCGTCTGTCTCTGGAAGTCAGCTCACTTGCCAAATGTTAAGAAGCTTTCTAGCAGGAAGGAGAAGTAGGATAATCACTAAATGCATTTAGACACAGATTTATTACGGCTGTAAGTTGCAGTTAATGTTGAATGTGGGGGAGAGCTTGCACAGACTTAATGCAATGACATGGAAAGATGTCAAATCCATATAATATATCCACGAGGAAGCAACAGCAGTATGTTATTACTGGTGTTTAAACTGTGGTTTAACAGTTTTTTTCTGCATTCCCCAGAGAAGCCTCTGACTGTGCTCTGAAGCTATCTGCTCATGCAAAAGGAGGTTGTTCGTCATGTAGGAAACATGTGCATGCAGATGGGTTTGGTGCCGGAGACACTGGTACTGAACACTGCAATCATTTTCCTGTGCCCTAAACCTCCCTCTTGGTGCTTTGTCACGAGACAGCCAGCTGGCATAGGAGCCCCAGGGCTGGCAGCGGGGAGCCGGCGGCCAGGATCGGCCCCGCTGCAGGCGATCCAGGCTGCCCTGCCAGCAGCTGAGACACCCGAGACCCGGGTGCACGGTTCACAGCCTTCCTCAAAACTCAGACCGAAACATTTGTGCTGAGCGTTAGGACACGCAGAGCATCRGCTCTTTCGCAACGACAGGACAATGAAAATTATAAATGCAGCGTGTGCGAGGCACGCAGCTGTGCCGTGACAGAGCAGAAAAAATGTATCACTACTGCTGTCTCTGGATAAAATGAAGCACTTCACCTGTAGCCTAAAAGCAGCTGCAAATCTGTTGCTTTTGAAAATCTTTCATGGAGATGATGATGATGTAGCGGGCAACTGTTCAAGGTCTTCCTTTCCCCTTGCAGGAGAACATGTGAGTTTTCTTTGCAGATGCTGAGCACCTCTATTCTGTGTGGTTTGACTCGCTCTGATAAGTGATGTAAGGGATTTTATACAAAATGAAATAGATCTCATGATCCTCATGCTGCTAGCATCTTACTCTGCAAATAGCTTCACTGATTGCAAAGAGATTTCTTCCAAAGTAATGATAGCAAAATTTGGCTTTCTGCAGTCACAGTCAAATTCCTATAGTTAAGATTTTACAGCATCATAGATTCCTTTTTTTTCATAAAGTTCTGTATGTCCTGTCTTACTGCATTAATAGTCTCCTTTAAGAAGACTAAGGTGTGCAGAACTTGCTCTTCAACGTGTATACTTCTTTGGAAGAGGATTCTTCCACGTGCAATTCAGCTGCAGTAATTATGCTTCACAGAGGTCTATTTAAAACTATATTTTCAGAACCAGATATAATTCATAATGTAGTCAATGTACTTATTTTTAATAGTAAAAAGATTCATTTTTCTTTTAAATCTGTGGTCATAGACTGCTGCAATTTGGAACACTGTGGGCTTTTATTAAGCAAGTAAATGACACAACCCAAGGGAGTTGTCTCAAGGACAAGGCTAGSAAAAAAAAGACTCTAGGGTGTGATTTTAAATGTACTGCATTAACTGGGGAGAACTCCAAGGACTTCATTGGCTCTCAGCCTGGGGTTTGGCCGTCTTTCATGTGATTTTATTTTGATCCTCATCCCCTGCAGGAATGTAAAGAGATCTTTTTTTCAGCCAGTGGAACAGCCAAGAAAGAAATTCCCCCCAAAAGCCAGGAATGTTTTTTTTTTCCCTTCAGCTCTGAGTCCAGCATGGGTCTGAACTCTAAAGCTACCTGCTTGTCAGAGGTGCTRAACTTCTGCTGCTGAGATCTGATGCAGCTAACTCTCTGTAGGATGATGATCAACAAACAGTTGATGATAACAGATGAAAGTCCCCAGCGCTGAGCTTGCTGTAGAAGCCTGCAGCTAATTCAGCTGCAGGAGTATTCAGAGCAGGCTTCACAGGAGGCAGGAGCAGATTCTATCCATACCCAAGTTGGGTGGGAAATTATGTTGTTATCGATTGCTAAAGACAGTGCTTGGGTTAAGCAAGATTCTTTTAAGGCATACCATGGGGAAAAAAAAATCTATCAGGTGAAAAAATGTCAGAAGTTCATGTGGAACGAACAGGGTGGATTCAGCATGAGGGCCTTTTGAAAGCCTCCAAATAATTACTTAGGAGTGTTCAAGGGGGTTTCCTTGGGTCGCAGAGCAGGTGGCAGCACTGAGAACTTGTTCTGGTGCATTGGGACATCGGTGACACGTGGCCCAATGAACCTAGCTGGATGCGCTTGGAGACTCACAAAGAATGAGAGGTTTTTCATGGAGCTCCCTCCCACTGCGGTCCTTGTCATAAATCTTTGCTATGTTCTTGTTGCCACCTGTGTTTGTCCTATAATCCTGGCCACAACATTACTGCATGTAAGACCAACTTAAAGTATACCAGTGAAGCAAGTTCGGTAATATTTAACATCTTCTCTGAATAGCTCACAGTGAAGTAGTGTAGCAGTTAACATCTACAACTGTGGTACAGAGCATTTCCTTTGCCCACTTCATGTGTGCAGGTTCTTTATAGACGCAATAATTAAAGAAAGCACATAGAGAGAATCCGTTTTCAGCTTCACTGGGGTCTTCAGCCCTTCCTGTCACCATTTCAAGAAGAAAAGTACTCAAACCACGCAGARAAGCTGAGCAAAAGGTACTGCAGCATAGCAGAGCGAAGGGAGAGCTACAYGTTCCCCTTCCTGCCGTGGTTAAGGAAAGGTAGTGATCACTTCTCCCTTCGTGCAGGTGTCCATACAGCTCCCCAGAGAAGCAGCCTTTTGCAGCTCACCTCATGTTGGCTCTTCACTCAGTGTCTTTTCAGGCTCCAGTCTTTGCTCCCTGCTCTGCTACTCTGGCATGGAATATGTGCCTGTTCTATAAAAACATACTTCATTTCCTCGTACGATCTCACGTAACAGCACATACTGCTCTAAAGGCTGAATGTGCTTGCAGGCGTTTATTTAGCACAAAGCTTATCCTGCAAAGGCACAGCGATTTTGCAAGAAAGTGATTGTGCCCTCTCTGGTTGGGAAATACTGAAAGGCAAATTAAGAACCCCTGTCCTCAAGTCATTTTGCCAGGCTGCACCCTTGCTGTTAGCAATGTCTCATTTSCTCGTTAGCCTCCTCAGGGAAACCTGAGCACTTCCATTAAACTATTACATACTGGTATCCATGTTAAAAGCTGTAATCCCACTAGGTTCTTGTCATCCATGAAAGTGTTTTGAGTGTTTTCTTATTCATCAYTGGTCTCTGCTTTTGCAACTCAGTCAGCAAGAAGACACCCCTTTTGCAGGGTGTAAGTCTGGCTCAAAGGGAGAGGTGAGGCTCTGACTGCTTTTTTGGAAATCAGCTGGGAATACCTCAGCAGAGTAGAAGAGGGTAACCTTTCCCCATCCCTTTCTCCATTCCTTTCTATATGTCCTTATAGCTACGAGTTAGATGAAGAAATTTAGTCTTGTTTTTCATACAATGTGTACCTCCTTGGAGGCTGCCAAGTGTCAGGCTGCCAGCCAATACATATATATTCAGCCCTGCATTCTGATTTACCGTGAGTGTATCCCAGTTAGGACACAGAGGGCTGTTTTGCAGTGTTGATGTTAAAATGCTGCTGGATCAAGCTCTGTAGCTTTGTTAACAATCATATTTTTTGTTAAGTCCTTAGGTAATATGATATACCAGAACTTCTCCTTTGGTATGCTGAAGTCAAAGAAGAGGCGACCTAGTGCCTGCTGCAGTAGAAAAATGACTCCTTGGAAGGTATGAAAACATAGCTTGAATGCAGTAATAATGTCGTTTATGAAAAAGAGAATGAGTGCCAGACCACCCGCAAGTGAGATGCAGAAAATCCTTGTGGATTACTGCACCTGCGAGCAGAGATACCACCAACACTGCCAGACCAGGGCTCTTCTCACGTAGYACAGGCACTGACCTGAGACGCCCACATTTTGAGTCCCATTGCCTTTGGCTCCCCTTATACTCAGCGGTGAGAAAGGTGCCCCGCCAGAGATTGTATCAAGTCTTAAATGACTGAATTGCCCTCTGGTATTGCTGTTCTCTATGTTGTTTTTTTTAAGGGAGCCTAGAACTATTGATGTGATTGGAAGAGGCCCTAAGGTTTTGATCTAATGCCCCTCCTTTGTCCTTTGGAGACATTTAGCTTTCCATGGGTTGTCTGCACATGGGATTTGGGCTCCTACCTGCTTGCTTAGATGACTAATGTAGGTGATATGAATAGCTCCCCAAGGCATGTGTCTCAAGCACCTCTGTTAAATACTGGTCTTTAATGCTTTAGGTGCTCAGCCAGGCTTCCAGTGACACTCTCGCCTTCAAAGGGAACCTGTTGTCTAGTGGGTTCAGCGTAATCTGGATACAGACATTTCCCCGTGGAGGTTGTATGTATTTATATGGAATGAGCCTGTCTAATTTACATGAAACAATCCTACCAGGAAAAGAAGCAATGCTTTTCTGTGTCCCTTTCTGAACCACGGCAAGATGACCATGTCATATTGTCCAAAAAGCTTGCTGAAACAGTTAAAGTTCCTAAATTTTAGATTCCTCAATATTTGGGTGCAATAGATGCTTATTACAGTAGGCAACTAATGCACCAGTTAGTCAGTGGCAACTGGAACCTACTTAAAGTTCTGTACTTTCCAAAATCAGACCACAGATATCTCATATGGAACATGCAGAAATGGAGGTGCCCAAAATCAATCGCCTGTTTTGTGCATTTGTGCCCATATTGCAGTATTCAAGCAACATCATTAAAACCTTCCTCCCTACAAATATCCGCTATATACATCAAGACTTTGTCGTAGGAGTGTCTGCAAGCACAGGGAATACTAGCGTAGGAATACTTAAGTATTAACTTAACCAGAACAGAAGTGTTCAGTGGTCTGGCTTTATGCCTCCCAGTCGCTTGGCTCTTACAAGTCTATYCCAGGTGTGCTGCCTACGTATGCCCTCTGATAGGGCAGTTCACAYGAGCCCTAGTGATAGCTACAGTTTGTTATTGTTGTTGTTTTCTTTTTACACCTCTCTAGTATCTGAAATTCCAAGATTTTAAGGTCAGAAGGGATCTTTATGATTGTCTACTCTGATCTCCTGCATAGGAGTCTCACAAATTAATTCTTGCTTCAGCCAGTGCCTGTGGTTGAGCTGAATTGGTGGGTTTCTACCTTTTGGGATATATGATGTCTTCAAGATAAATATCGATCTATTTCATTACTCCRTATAAGTTTCCTTTCTGTGCTTTAATCTTTCTCATAGTTCTCCTCAGAACCATCTTTCTCATTGACCTTGTACTGTTGCATTCAGAAGACCCTTACCAGGTTAYACACATTCGTGCTGTATAATAAGGCATAAAAGAGCAAGCACTTATTTCATAGGAAACCTTCATGTATGTGGACACAAGGATGCAAGATAAATGCCACACGCACAAAATAACTGGGCCTCAGACAGTACCTGAAGCCAAACACAGCATTTACACAGCATTTCATGTGTTTTTTCTTAAATGTCTCACACAAATCCCTCCACTGATGACAAAATCACATAGTGATTCTCKCACTCATTTCAGAGAGCAAGCAGCCAACGTTTTGGTAAGCATGAAGCAGAGAGCATGGGGTATGCAGTGGGCATGAGGCAGCTTATTTGCAGTCATTTGCCCCAAACAAAAGACGCTCTCATATTTAACAGATTGTTAAGATTCTTCCCTGACAACTGAATGACATAAATRTTCAAAAAAAAAGAAAAAAAAGAAAGAAAAAAAAACCTCATCACAGAGTAGGTGACATTCACTGCAAGGAGGCCATCAGAAGCTCCAAAAATATTTCAGTTATACACTGCGGTCTGTGATCTTTGCTGGTGGTGATCTGGAAGGAACATTTGTTGGTTTTACATCAACTTTGTTTGAAGGCAACAGCGGACTGCATTTGCAAGGCCCCTTCCAGAACATGGCCCAGGAATAGGGCACTATAGCTAGAGACTAAAAACAACGTGTCTGCCGATGTGTTCGTCGTAATGACTGAGATCTCCTCTGGGGAACTCCTGGGCTGTCAGGCTGAACTAAGCAGTGTAGTCCTCTTTTTGTTAAGTACAGTCACGAGCAGTAAGATTGCTGTTATACTTTGAAACAAAATGATTTAGTAAATGAATACTACTTGGCAGTTTTATCAGCTCCCTTCCCTATGTAATTCCTGCCCACAGAGTCCTCCAGCATTTTTGTACGGTTGAGGAAATCATAAGGGTTCATAAACCCTTAAAATGTGAAAACTGAAGGAATGCTCCAAAGCTTTTCTGGTAAGCCTCAAAATTCCCTGGTAGCACTAGTGTTGTAACTTTCCAAACCAGAAGAAATAACACAGATAAAAATTGTACACAAAATGAATACACACAGAGAAAAACACCATGTTTCAGCCAAGAGGGAACATTCTTTTGTAAGTTTTTTTTTAACAAGATATAGATTTATTTTTGCCATTTCCAACACAAACAAAGGCTAAGATTGAGATATCTGTAGCTGTCCACCAGCATTGTTCACTGCAATAACTCCTGCTGCAAGACAAAGCATCCCAACGCACCCAAGTCTTCACTTCACTTTCTCCTTTGCTTTTCCAAGATCCTACCGAACCCCACTTCTAGACATTCTCAGACCAGTGTTTCCCTGTCCTGTGCTCCTKGTTGGTTCCTGAATTCCTAGGTTGGAATCAGTCATTCTTGTTAATAATGAACTTAYCAGTTCTATTTTTTATTTTTAAGTTTATCTTTTCATTTTGCAAATCTCTGGCCAGCTCTACTCTAACATCTTCCTATCCAGTTTACAGCTCTTTCACAACTTCAAGATTGCATTCCTCAGAGCTGAAAGTAGATTTTTGTGCCAGATTTTATTTCTCCTCTCTCTTGTGTCAGGGTTACTTCCTCTCTCCTGACCTWCCTTGCTTTCAGTAGAACTGGTTAAATTGTGTTTTGTTTTTCATCTGATAGAAAGTGGCAACAYTTTGCTGACAGGCATTGACCTCATAGAATACCAGGTCACATGTAGCAGCACCCAAGAGATGTTTGTTTACATTCARTTTCTTCCAAATTTGGTCCCCTTGTCTTCTTCCTTCCCTCAAACCCCATTATGCAAACAGGGATGCGACCTGGCAGTTTCCAGTGGCAGTCTGTCCTGTTGTCTAAATCGTCGCAGAAACCCGCCYTGTCGGGTGCTTGTCATATTCTTCACTAAATAAGCAAACCTACTTCAGCTGATTCAGCTTTTGGGGGTTGTTGCTTGCTTTACAAGGTGGGAAGTTACGGCTTCTTTCTGTTCTTTACTTCTTTCTTTCATTTCAGCTTCAGAAACTGAAGTCTCTCACTCTTGGGAGCACTTGGTAATACTRGTAAAGACAGTAAGGTATCTTCTAGAAGAAAAGGTGTAGATGGGCTGTCAAGGGCACCTTCAACGTTCAGCATCAAACCCCCCCTTGCCCTCTTGCTGACCCTTCCCACCTGAATAAAAATGTCTTATAAATAGCATTTCCTCAGGGAAGAGAATCTGCTTCGAAAGACTTGGAATGGGAATTCTCTTCCCTTACAGCAAATGTGTTTCTTTGAACTGCTGCACTGCACGCAGGAGAGAAATCCAAGCCACAAATTCAAATCACCAGCCACTAATTATGCCTACATTTAATTTTATGTCTCAGTCTGTGTACTGGACACTTTCCCACAGGATCATTCTTTAGTTCCTCTGAACTGTCTTTCTAAGTTTCTTTTATCACTGTCTGATACAGGAAAACTAGTAGTGCGTGTCCAAGATTTCTTGAGCTAGTAACTTCCTAAGGCTTAGCTCCTTTTCGATGGCCTTCTGAACTTCCTGTGTGAGTAACAGCAATTACTTGTTTAGAGCTGACTTCATAAATATTCTCCTGGGTTCCCATATAGACAACGCAGAAAAATTACACACCAAAATATGCTATGAAAAATCTGTGATGCACTTCCTGAAAAACTACTCAAGTCTTAATGCAGCGTAATCCCCTAACTTTTTTGCTGCAGGGCTTAATCCTCTAAAAAGGTGCTTCTCTAATTCTCAGTAATGCGCTTTGGGACACCATCCAACCCAATTAATGACAGTGCTTCCTTTTCTTTCTCCACCAGGAGGCAAATTGGAGGTTTTACTGTCTCTTTTTTGTTGTTGATGGAAGGAAACCATTGCTGAAAGCACCTGGAAGGGGGCAGAGGGAGGGGAAAAAGGCTGCTGTTGTATTTATCTTTGGATGAAGGGAGGGAGAGGGACTGGTCACTATTTGTTTTTGCTCTGGCAGCAAACAGGTTCCTGGTTTTGTTCGGATTCCTTGGAACCTTTGTCTCATGCCTTCATGAGACTCTTTCTGTTGACCAACAGGTTTGTTGCTCCTCAGAAGCACAACTATCTTGCAAAGGTCCAGCTGAAGCACAGAATAATAGGGCAAAGATCTACAAATCTGGCATCTTCCTTGAACTACTAAGTGGTGAGATCCGCTCAGAGCGTTTTGGAGGAGAGGACAGGAAGTGGTCCATGCCTGGTTGCCATGCTGTGGGTCTCCCATGAGAACTGTGCTCATCAGCCCTGCTGTTGTGAAATCAGAGTCTGTTCTGATGGGACTGGGGCTTTCCCCRGGAGGCAGTACCCTGGCCAGCCCCAGATGAGTGTGAATATTTCTTCCCAGTTGCAGCTATGTGGGAGTGAAAGAAGATCAAGGGTGCTCATTAGCTGAGAAATCTGAGTACAGGAGCCTTTAAGGGCAGGACATTCATACGTAGGAGGAAAGTTGTCCACATTTTTCTGCCTGTTGCCTTWTAGTGGGTAGGATACTCAGCCCTGGCAGTTCCCAGTGCACACCGTGCCAAATGCTGCAGCAGTTATTAGACCTGATGTCAGACGCAGCCCACTCAGGCTCCACTCCAGCAGAGGCAGGCTGTGGGGCTTTAATTTCCCTAAAGAGAAGGGCCAGAGGGGGCTGCYGGAGTCCTGCGAGGGGGTGGATGTGATAGGATAGGCGACTGGGGAGAAGGATGCAATCTTAGCCCCCTCGCCACCTTCTGCTTCAGCCTTTATCTCGAGATGAAGTCCTCCTCCACCCTCTCTTTGAGGTCAGCACAGCTGAGGAATGTGTGTATGAGTTTTGGGAGAGAGAAAAACACCCCCCTCCCACACCCAGGTATAGCCCTCGCAGCCTCCACCGTCCAAAGGCTTAATAGCATGTTACCTGCTGGTATCATGATGATTTAATGAAAGATTAAATAGTATCATCGGTTACTTGCAGCACTCCCTAGTCTCGTCTTAGTCTGTCATCAGCTTCGGAAAGGCTGCAAGTCTGGGGCTGAAATTATGAATTTCAGGGCACATTTACAGGTGGGGGAGGGAGATTAAGAAGCCRTAACTTTTGGACATCCAGTAGAGCTGGATCTGTGTTTTTTCCCCATTACACTCGGATTCTGTAGCGGATGTGGAAAGAGCTCTGGGCTTGCCTGTGTTTAGGTACGTTAGCTGCTGGGACCGAGGAAGACGCATACTTATGCAAACAACTTTTCGGAGTAACCACGCGTCATCTTCTGCTTGATAAATCAAACGATGCGAAGTCCTGCGGGACTCCTGCACGGCGAAGCGCTGTGCAGGGATAATCTCAGGTTACTACGTACCTAAGCGTTGTCATCCCCATCTTATACGGGAGGAAAGAGACACGGGGAGTCGGAGTTGCCCTGTGGAGCGGCGCGGCTGCATTCCAGGCATAGCGCAGCCTCCTCYGGGCTCGGGCTCGCTGCGAGCCGAGGAGACGGGAATCGGCCAGCAGCGAGTCTCCGGCAGAGTCAGCCTGGGTGTTCTCAGTTTCGAGTTCCCTGCTCTGCCTGGCACGCTGTACGGCCTGCATTTAAAGATTTGTAAAAGCGCACTGTAAGCCCTGGGGAAAGTGGAATTGTGCCAATAATTCCATCTGTTTCACCTTCTTTTGCAATCTAATAAAAACCRGAAAATTAGTCTATGCCGAAATTCTCACGTTCTGAGAATTCTTTATTTTGGAATCATTATGAAAATCTGAATGTTCTTAGTTTACTACAAAATACACTTTCTGATAGGCTTTACTTTCAAAATACCAAAACAACTTAATTAAAATGATTTTTTAATTAGATCAAGATATTTGATGGTTTTATCATTACAGACATGCTATAGTCAGGATTTTGAATTAGCTATATTGTACTGAATAGAACATTAAAATTGAATTCAGTTTGTTTTAAATAAAATATTTATGCAAAGAACAGAAACAAAATCGATGCTGCCAAACACACTGTAGGGTTCTGTGAAGTTCCTGCTTTCAGAGAATTGTTCTGTTGGCAAATTTCAAGCCTGTACTAATAGCAATTGGAAGAATGAGACTAATGATCATCATTCCTAATATTTAAAGGTAAATAATTTTTATAGGAACATAGAATTAGGGGTGATTTTTAAGGAGAAGGCTGYAATGTGGTAAATATGAAGAGAATAAAATTGTTAAGCGAGAAGAACATGTAGTTTGGAGGTTTTAGTTTGGCAATTGCCAATTATTTTTGGAGTAGTTTCTGAATTCATCCTTGAAACTACTAGGGGCATGGCATTACTGAGAGCCGTCCGTATCCTTTACGGGAAAGGCAGATGAGCGGCTCCTCACCTTACAGCACACGTCCTCTGCAATTGCCCTGGATTCAGTTGTGGGGCAAGAGCCGCTGTTTCGGTATTTCCTGAGAGCCATCGGTCTCTTTCTGGAGGTGATGAAATCCCGATCCTGCACTGCCAGTTCTGTTTGTGACACTCTATTTGTACTTTTTGTTTCCCATTTCCTGGTACTTGAATAATTTCTGCCGAATCAGATCAAGGTGTTACTACACTGGGGAATTTTGGTGCTTAAAAAAAAGAATGGTTCTGACCTGACAGTTATTGCTAGCACCTTCCTCTTCTCCCCATTTCTTCCTGGAAGCCCTCACCTCACTCTCTGCCCRACTTTGATATCTATTCTGTAATAACTTGTGACCTTCAGAAGCATTTTCTTGCCAAAAGCCAAACCAAGTTCTCCTTACTTATTTACCAAAACCTTATTCTGTCAATACAATGCTTAAGACCGCCGGGAATGCTTGTTTTAAGCTGCTTTCTGCCCATGCCTATGTACACTGTTTTGTGAAATACTTCTGACAAAATATGATACCCCGCCTAATTTCTCTTCTAAATGACATATTGTTCTGCGAAAGGGCACAGTACTTTGCCTGAGACAGGGTGCAACTCTGTCCCAAGCCCTGGCAAGCAGTGCAGAAGCCTGAGGCCACGTCTGTCCCAGGCTTCCACTTCTGGATTTGACCTTGTTTCCTACTTGTTGTTCAGATGAGCTGGCTTTCCCTTGACATTTCAGCCCTTCRGAGAATAACGGAGCTTGTAGCCTTCCCTCTATGTGCAGTCAAAAGAACTGTTTTCAGATCCAAAGCTTAATTTCCATTATAGTCCTCACATCTGCTCTGACAGCCATCCTAGTGAACCTGGGCACTTGCTAGAGCGCTTTGGAGATGGAAGGAGAGCACTGTGCGTACACGGTTATAAATTCTGCACCCTTAGCGCCTCTTGGTAATCTTTAGAATACTGATAGATTTTTGAACCTTATTATTTAACCTGGAAACCTCTATACACTGTTTTTTAAGATGATTTTCAAAGTACAGAAATATGGCTGTATTAACAACGAGTATAAAATGTCTTCGCAATGTAGTCACAAATATCACACCGCTTCATAGAAAAGAAGTTTTTATGGTCTGGATTTTGTGCAATGTATAGGAGTTGCAGAGTTTTCACGGGTTGTAAATCATAACTTGAACAAATTATTCACTGTGAGGGCCCCATCCCAGTTCCCAGTTTAGAACACTGAGTCTTTACCAAAAATGTGATTAAATTATGTGATTTTAAAGCTTGACTAAATCTTTAGTCTCAAGAGCTTTCACCTGTCTTACAAATAGTTTTGCTTTATGAAGATCTTTATAAAATGAAGCTGTACCTATGAATTACGAGGCACGTTAACTGGTTGAACATGTCACCCATGAGGCTGACAATGCTRGAATTTTCCCATTAAGTTTTCCAGAACCCTTAACGTGATATGTCAATCTCTGTGTATTACCTTAGACGTTTCAGGCTGTCTTTCCTGTGTCATCTCTGAAGTTCTGCGCTTAGATCCCATTTAAGGGGGAGTTCTCAGTGGCTGTGGACATGTGTTTTCACCTGAAACTCCTTTCTCCTCGCGGGCCCACGGGTGGAGGCATGGCCCCTTCACGCTGGAATCGCTGCCTGCCCTCACCTGTAGGTGCATTGAGGCCGTCCATTTCTTTCTGAGATGACTTCCACCAAAGAAGGATCCAGGCTAGGATTTGTGGCCATGCTGGGTGAGTAGATAGAGCAGTATAAACACTGGAAATGTGGAACATAGATGGACTTTTCCTAGATTTTACCGGTACTGTAAAAACACTGAAATTACAGACTTCCTCTGGAATCACAGTAAATAAAACTGTTTGCTGGTATAAGTGGGTCTGAGATGTTTTTTTATCTTGAAGGGGATATAGTACCTGCAGACCTACAGTTTGCAAGTTGGGCAGTAACCTCTAGAGCACAGAAAGGGAGACAGACAATTAGCTGTACCACTTAGCTGCCAGATGTCTGCAGGAGGATTTTGAGGGGTCACTCTGCAAAATACAGTGCACGTAGGCCTGGGTTCAATGCTTTGATCACAAAACCAGCATCTGGGCTCCCAGCACTATCCCAGTGTCTCTCCAGAAACTGCTAAATGTTCCTAATATCTCTGAAAGAACAGAGACTATTCTCCCTGGGGAACTAATAACAACAAAATCTAACCATAAAATCCAGTCTAAAGCTTTTGTGAGTCATTTATTTGCTTTAAGAGAGCTGTTATAAAAGAAAAGCACAATAAKAATATGGACTTACTTTCCTTATTGCCAAAAATAATATTAAAAATTGCTATAAATAGCTAAAAGTTAGRATTACAAAAGCCCAGCTGGGAGAACTTTGGGATACAACACAGCTGTTCAAGCCTAGGGGAGATCAGCCACTAGAGGAGGAAAGAAGTCAAGATATATCGAGAAGGCAGATCAGATGCCTCTTTAGATCTCAGGTCTATACTGAATTGTATATGGCTAATGGGGCTGACATCCGGGTACCTCACTGTATGGTCAAGAACTTCTGTCTTGGAGGTTTATTTCTGATGATGTTGCAGTCAGAGGTTGTCCCAGTCAGAAAGCCGGTATCTTGAGAATCCTTCAGAATAAGATCTGGGAGGGTTCTAGTTATGAGTGAGCATAGTGACTAGCTAAACTTGACAGCAATGAAAGCTTCCTGATTCAGAATGCTGTAGTTAGCAGGTTATGTAAAATGTTTCTTCTGTTTGTATTCACATTCTGCTCCCAATGGCCCGTGTATGATCGCCTATCGTTCTGCAGTACCTTAAACAAACTGTCTTCCATTGTATTGTGTTGACATCACCACTTGAGTTCATTTAATGTTTTCACTCCTACGTACCTACAGTACAAACAAAAATCAGTGCAAGAAGCAGAACTGGAACTAGAAGAGCAAACAAACTCCTATAACTGATGTTTCTRCATTTAGTAAGGCAAGATTGAGACTCATACCAAGCCTGACCTGGATGCTGTAGTGATGATAATGAACGTGCAAGAACAGGCACTGCTCCTGTGTGAAGTGACACCAAGCAGTGCMAGATGGTCCTTCAGCTTCTTTATGTTCAGCCTCTCTAGTGAATCTGCTCCTGCTGTCCATGTTCCTGTAGTATCACAGTCATGAAGAAATTTTGTCCTTTACAAAAATTCCCTTTKTCTTATCAACTGTGGTGTCACTGAAGAGGTGTCAGAAAAAAGAGAATTATTGTGTATTATAAATGCATCAGTATTTTAAAAAAATAGGAAATAGACACCCCAAAACATGTATGTTCATTCAAAGTCCTTGCATTTGTTCGATGGTAATTGGGCTGTGAGAATAGACTTTCTTCTGAGAAGTTCAGGRTGTCCTTTTTTGGAATGGAAAGTATATTTTATTGGTACTTCAAGAAGGCAGCAGAGCTGGAAGTAGGGCACTTCAGYAGTTGTACAGTTCTTTCCTTTTCAAACTTTAAACAACTCTTTCCCCTGGATTTCATTCCTCTGTCTCCTACTTGAACCACCACTCTGGCTGAGGGTCTGCTTTGCCTCAGATCAGTTTTTCTGTGCAGCTCTGTTTCCCAGCATCTGTGTGTCTTTAATCACTATGCCCRGTAATCTCTTGGGAGCCAGGACCGTCTCAGTGCATTTGGCAGCCCACACAAGTTAATGGGGCTTCAGTCCTGGGCTTAGTCACTTTGAGCACCTTTTCTTTTTTTTTTCCCAAAATGGTTGGCCCACTAAGTACATAGATGGATATGCTGTATGAGGTTTGAACTTTAAATTTAAGAGACTGTGTACGAGGCTTGTTTTTTGTGAAATGCTAAGAGATCTTACKGCATTTTTCGGAGTCCAACTGGTCAAGGTCATGAGACGTGGTATGCTTCTCCCAGTGGTGGTGGCTGGGATGAGCACATATAGCTAGCTCTGGCTCCTGGGCATCTCTGCTAAATCTTCCCACTCTCAGACTCTGTCTGCTGTGCACATTTTTTTATTTCCTGCATATATGAATGTAATAAATGAGCCTTCTGTTTGGTTCAGCAAGGAATACATGACCTGGATCTCTCATTTCAGCATGTAAATCTGGTACATAACATGTTATTCCTATTCAGACACTTTGGGACATGATGATTCAGTCTCTGAAGGTTCTTGCTCCTCAGCTGGGCATCACCATATGGGCCATCTTCCTTCTAGGGATCAGAGCTGTGGCTGTGTGCTCTGTGTTTGGAAGATGTTTCTGCAGTTGCTATCTATGTATATATGYTATAAAGGGCTAGGGACTCCATGGACAAGATAAATTGTTAGGTGCCAACCTCTCAGCRTGCCCTAGGAGCGATGGTCCAACCCACTTCCTGTGCACTCCCTGTCAAGGTATCCAAACAGAAAAGTTCAGGCAGATTGTAAATGAGAAACTGTAGCTCCAGCAATGTCTATATTCCAAAACATTTGACTTCCAGGATCGCTTGCATTCAGTATTATTTTGGACGCATCCTGATACACAGTCTTTCTCTAGCGGTTGTGGTTAAGCTAATATCATAAGCAAATTACTTGCAAAAAGAAGCAGATTTTAGTTATGCCATATCCTTGGGCCAGACTAGGCCACAGCAATGGCAGGAAGAGAAGTGGGCCAAAATGAAGGTGAAAAYCGTTGAACCCTGCTGCTTCCACTTATGAAAGAGATTGCAGGTTTTTTGGGGCAGCACTGGGCTGGAAGAGGAGCCTGTTGGAGGGAGTGCAAAGAGAGATTTCTTTGCAGCCCTAGGACAGAATTGCTTGTGTTAATCAACACATGAGCTTCCTCTTTTCTGAAGAGAAGGAAGCTGAACGAAGTACAGACATCAACAGTAGGTTAAGTCCTACCATACGCAAGTCAACAGGGTATCATACTCTGTGTGTGTGGTTTGCATACATATATACACAGGACTTCCTAAGACAGYGGAAAGTTAGTGAATTTGATACATTTATATCTTGAAATTTCATAAAACACCAGTCAGAYGCTGTTTGGAGGGGAAATAATGCTGTTTCTCCCACATCTTTCAGCATGCTCCTGTTGACTCTGGAGGCATTTTACTTCAGGCAGTTGGGACTTATTGCAAGAATATATTGCCGTGTAGGGTTTGAAAGAGAGAGCTRTAGAAAGATAATCAAGTTGTTACAGATGTCCACAATGTTGTCAAAATTTTATTTATGATGTTAAATTTTCTGCCCAGATTCTCCTGAGCAGAATCCAAACTGAAAAATGACTGCATTTGAGTCATGCTCTTAGACTCAGAGTGCTGGTATGTGCTTCCAATTATACAAAAAAAAGCTGAACCCAATTCTCAACGCTGTAGTCTCTATTCGATCCAATTTTAGAKGTGATTTGTTCTGCCTGTTTTTGAAGAAAAATGGAGCAAACAGTGATTACAACTAGGCTACGGAGAAGGAGAAGCAAGCCTGTGATGAAGGGATAAATACACCCGGGTGGATCTCACCTGGGGCTAAGCTCACCCAGGACTAAGCTCATGAAGCCATGCTGAGCTTAAGTTTCTAAATGGGACAAAATAACAGTCCTCTGTGGTCATCGCTGCTGTTACAACACTGTTCTTCATGCAATGAGTATTGTTATTGAGAAAGATACCCATCAAAACAGGTGATTGCTGTTGAATAAGGGGCTATGGGGCTTTATAACTTTGAATAGGTGTTAATATTTATTAATATTAATCTTAATATTCAGTGCAGTAGCTGAAACTGAGTACTAAGAAAATTCTGTTGGGCATCAGAAAGAAATAGCCATAAGAAAAGGCAGCTAAGAAAAAAAAATCAAATCAAATGAGATACAGACTAACTACACTAGCTCCATACTCCTAGACTGGTGGAAGTATTAATTAATATGACAGATGAAGCTCAGAGAGTGCTAATTTAAGACATCCTACAGATTGGAAGCAGATGCCCAAATCAGCTTGCSATGGGAGATAATCAAATAAAAATAGCCTTGAGTTTGCTGCTACARCTTTTTAAAATCCATTGTTATTATAATAAAGCATAAAATGATTCAATGTAAGACATGACCAGTGAACCATGACCATGACTGCAAAAAAGGCAACGGGAAAACTCGAGCGGGTGAACCCAAAACATATTAAACCTCAGCGTCTCTATTAGCCCTGCGGTAGGAGGTCAGTGTCTCCAGGGCTTTCTTTGACCTAGGAAAGGGGTTTTTGGTGCAAAACATTGTGACAAAGCTGTCTCTCTCCAAGTCCCATTTAGTGCTTTAGCTGGTACACCAAGTTGCCGTTAAGCAACAGAAACATACAGTAAAATTCTGCACGTGGCAAAACAGCATCTTTCTGATGGCATTTGAGACTTTCCTGACCTTGCAGTGGAGGATCCAACCTTGCTTTTAACTTTCTGCTCCAGAGGCTGGGCCGGTGCCGCTGCGGCGCGTGTGTTTTGCAAGGCTCTGTTTGTCTGATRTCCCCTCCTCCTGGGCTAGGACCATGTTACCTATTTTCTTGAACTTCTGCTAATTGGCCTTTACTCTGTGACTTCTCCAGGTGGAAGTACAGGCTAATCCGTTTCTGGAGTCTTCCTGCTCTCAAATATGTGGGAGGAGGTGACTTGATAAAGGCTTTCAGTAAACTCCTTTTGGGTAAAACAGAGAAGGAAAGGTTATCGGGGGTTATCTTTGTGTCTAAACTCAAACCACTTGTATGTAAATAAATTACCTTCCTCAGTCCCAGGCCAAGTCACTTTCAGGAAAGTCTAAAAAATATATCTCACACCTTTGAAACGATTCAGCGAGCAAACAAAACCACAGTCAAACAATTGATAGTATCTGGGAGTTGCCTGCTCTCACAGCTTGGCGACAGGCATTAAAGTCTCCTGCGTTTCCAACTGCCATGGGCTAAAAGCGTGATGTGCGGCTTTCCGGATGCGTGAGCGAGGGAAGCACGAAGGTGGGAAGGTGGCGAGGCAGCAGGCGGTGTTTTGCATGCGCTTAACACCTCCGGGGAATCGCTCTCGTCATGCAGGCTGCTCAGCGAGAATAAATAATTCTGATTAGCACGGCAAAGTTGTCATTTCTAACAAGGCTTGCAAGGTGCAAACGCTTAAGTTTTCCTTTGCCCAGGACTTGCTGGCGAGGTCAGGAATACCATTATTTGGAAAAACTGGGAAGAAACTTTAGCCTTCTAGTTAGCATCCTAAAAGATTGGGCTGAGCTTGACAGAAAGTTTTAATCACTCTAAAGCGATCGGCAAAGCCTATTTGGTAGGTTCTCTGAAAATGTAGATAATTAAATGTCACCTCAGCCAGGCTCTGGGGACTGCCTAGAGGACTCAACCGCATCCTCTTTGAGGAACCGAATGACTTCTAAGGGAGCTTTTGGAACTCGATTCCTCCCATGGCCTTCCACTCTCTTCGCTCACATGTAAATCTCTTGATCTGAATGTATCTCYGAATAAAAAAGGAGATTGGCCGTAATGTCTGTTAGGCATTACTGCTGACAGATGATGGTGTGCTTTAGCAAAGAATCAGAACAAGTCTGGTGCTTCCTTTCTGCACTAAATAGGACTAAGCCATAGAAAACATACTAGACACAGAAATATTAACTTATTTGAGGTTGTTTGAGCCAAGGAAYAGGTCTTACAGAGCAGCAATTAATTGCATGGGAAATAAAATATTAAGATAAAGAATCTTTGGATATTTTCTGATTTTGAAMAAATACAAGGGTTAAATGGTCACGATCACATTCTCTTACAAAACCTTGTAATAGAGGATATTCTTGTATAGATAAGTGCCCTTTGACAATTAGGCCAGCTTTCAGTACACTGCTATATGACTCCTATCTTTTCCCTAAAAAGAGAGAGGAAAAAAGCTTATTCAAAGCAAAGAAGGCTTTCTTTGCCGAGTGAGACTCTCCCTCTGATTGTATCCTAGTGTTTTACCATCAAAAGAGCTGAAGGGGGACAGGAAGAATAAAAAAATGCAGAAAGAGGTGTTCTGTTACAGTTTGCTGCAAATAATTTTTAGGCTGTAGTGGCTTTTTGTCCAGAGACTGACTTGCTTTCATAGCTGCAACAGAAATGTACACATGGGACTTTGTTCTGATCACCGGAGTGTTGCTCTATAATGAACAGTCCTAGTCCCAAATAACTGTGAAAAAGACATTCTCTAGAGTAAAGAGCCGTCGTTTCCAACACTGAGCAGCCGCCCCTGTGCAGGTGCTTGGCTGCAGATGGCATGCTTAGCACGCACTCTTGCAAGGTGTCTCAAGTCAGGCATCCAGAAAAGATGGTCTCAAGTCATCACTGCGGTTTGAAAGCTTGCTCAGTGAGGTGGATGGGCCCCACCATCAGGACAATCAGCCTGATGAGTTCACTGCTATTAACAAGGAGTTGTTTCTTCATCAACAGTGAGCACAAAAACAATCCCTCTATAGAAAATAGTTGTCACAGGCCCGTCAATGCCTGGAGATCTATGAGTCACATTGCCAGCTCCTAGCAACCACTGGTGAGGACATTCTGCTTGCCCGAAAGAAAGCACCCAACCACTTTTGCTCTCTGGAGGTGACTGCTGAAATATGTGCGCACCCTCATAAAGCTAGTGCCAGCCCTGGCCAGGAAGGACCCTGCCA
This sequence comes from Rhea americana, assembly GCF_003343005.1. Classification (NCBI taxonomy): domain Eukaryota; kingdom Metazoa; phylum Chordata; class Aves; order Rheiformes; family Rheidae; genus Rhea; species Rhea americana. The sequence continues at coordinate 2,604,317 of NW_028187177.1, read as the reverse complement.
GAAGTGAGTGTCGCTATGTAAGAACTGAACTATGTTAGGTGTAAGCTGGTAGAAGGATGTGGCAGTTGAGGAGGGAATCTGCTGTCTCTGGAGAACTGTGCTTGCACCGTGACCATCCTAGGGGTTGTATCATCTCCTTGAAAAACCAAAACATTTGGGCAAAAAGCAGGTGCAAAATCGTAACCATTATCATTAAGTTTGCAATATAAAGATGAAAATGTAAGATGGAGGCACATGTGAAGGGTGCTGTGTCGAGAAGTGAGGTGGCTCCTATGGCCTGTGCACAAAGGTGGTATTGATGTGGGTTACAATGAGTAATTTGCATGAACCACCTTCCCCCCTTGTCAGTGTGGGGATCACATGCACATACTAGACAACAAGAAGAAATGGGCATAGTCAGTTTTTATATAAAGTGGAATCTGTGTTGTAAAGGTTGGGGAGAAGTCCAGAGCTGGTGGCGCAAAAGAAGACAAGGAGAAAAGTATCCAGAAAAGAAAGAAGTAGGTACTTATCCATATGGCTYGGAGGTCATCTGGGTGTCTTTAGCCAATACGAGTGACCTAGGCTCCAAAGCTCATGCTCATCTCAGCACTGCATACAAGCTAAGCTTGGCRTCTCTTTAGAGGGGTGAGGAATGGAGATAGTGATAGCCAAACAAACAAGTTACACTTGTTATCCTTCTTTCACAATTAAGATTGAACTTTGGCTCTTTCTCACCATCCTGCAATGAAATTGGAATTTCTGTCATGATTGTATACGGCTTAGGTGTTGTGTATGTTGTTTAAACGATGTCTGGGTTACGTATTAGTAAATCTAAGCTGGAAGAAACAGGAGCAGAYACAGAAGGAATAGGCTGAAGAGGGAAAAGGAAATAGCCAACACACTATTGTTAGGCAACAGTGGTAGAGAATGTTAGACAGAGGGTGGCAGATATCAATAAAAGTGAGACATTTTATATTGAAATATCACAAAAGAGATTTCAAAAAAAAAAAAAAAAAAAAAAAAAAAAAAAAAAAAAAAAAAGGCCGAGAGAAAACAGCAGATTGACTCGTGGACATATAGTTGTAGAGGGACAGCTGCAGGGTTTGGATGACATCGTCAAGCCTTATTGTTAATTGGGCTTTCATAGCCTCATCACAAGATGGTTGTGTATGTGGTGTGTCTACTGCGTCATCTAGGCACGTGATGCAGACAGAAGTGACCCTGAAGCCAATAGTTGCTGCTATTTCTTCTTTTAATGGCTCTGTCAAATCCCTAGTTTCCAATGCCATCTCAGCAGAAKAAAAGAGGGTGTGATAAAGCACTTTTTTTTCCTCAGAAGAAAAATAACTTTTATTTTCCTGATATTAGTCCGGCAGAAATTTGTGTTTCACAGGTACGAGAGGATAACCTATATACTACTTACAGCTTCCACCGCTAGTGCCTCAGAGACACATTCCAGTAGGTGGAAGGAGGACAGGTTACACCACTATAGGACATGAAGGCTCTCTCACCAGAGTTTAGGCTTTCTCTCTGAGTTTTAGCAGTAGTTTAGACTCTGATGAGATGGTTAGATGAACCGAAATGCAGGGTGCCCATCACAACACTCACTCTGTTGGAGGACTGCTTCTCGTAAAGGAGATCTCACACTGGTTAGCAAAAGTCCTTGTCTCTTTTGAGGAGTACAAATTGCATGAGGTATGTTTGAGTTCCTTCCTTGCTGAACGATCTTTCAGATGGTGAATGGGGTAAAGTCTGGGAAGGAGATCCATGCTGTCTTCCTTGATCTTGAAAACAAAAAGGACTAACAGCTTTAYGAGGAAAATGTTATTTACAATTTTACATCAGATAAGATGACTCTGAGTTTGATGCGGAAGAGTTAGTGGGATGACTTGTACATATTTTCAGGGCATTTACCTCTTTCTAGAACCATCTTGATAGTTCTACAAGTCTCCTGTCTCTCATAATACTGAAATTTGATGTTTTTTTCCTCCTTCATATGCCATCTTAGAAATATAGAAAGTCAAACAGGAAAACAACATTTCATGCAAAATTATCATAATGTTGTTTTATCCTTCTCTGCTTCCTATTAAAAGATACAAAGTCTTCATAAGCAGGAGGTTAGACTAGAGGTCCCTTCCAACCTAATTTTTTCTRCAGTTCTAAATAATACAGTTCTAAGTTCTGTGGCTGAATTAATACAAATATTCAGGTTAAGTTGAAAGAGAGAGATAAACRATTACAACAAAATAAAAATATGTTTTGGAAAGAAAAACCAAACATTTTTATTTTTGGAACATCAAAGAAGCTTAAATATTTTAACATTTCCCCCTTTTTTTGAAATTCTTAAACTCTTTGCTGAATTTAAGAACATTTTAGTCATTTCGAAATTCATTTCTAATGCATTTGCTATTTAACAAAAACACATCTCCCATCTTCAGTGACTTCTTCACAGACACTCCAGTCATTATAAAACGTACTAGAGTGACCTGATCTTGGCAAACATAATTTAGCTTGTTTTGTCTCAGCTGGGAAACTACCTTTAAACATTAGCTAGAGATTCACCTTAAAACATAAATGTATTAAAGTGATAAAGACTTTAGACTTACTGGCTCTGCTTTATCACCCTGCTAGGATCAACGGCTTTTCAAATGGCTGCAGAATGTCCCTCTTCTGTTTGGGCTTTTGGGTAAACATGTTGCACAGATTATCTTGGAAGGTTGTATCCTCTTCCTCTTCTCTCTTTGTCTCTGCCTGTGGTTACCCGTGTTCAAAGAAGCTTAATTTAGACAGGGAGAGGTGCAGAGAAGGGATGCCAGAATGATCAGAGAAACTGAGATGCGACTAAAAGAGTTTGGTCTATTTACCTTAGGAAAATCAAGGAGCTTGAGAGGGGAGATGAAAGCTATAGACTAAAAGCAAGAGGGAAGAAGGGAGGAAAAGTGTAATGGGATATCAAAGAAAAAAGAAAAAAAAGCAAATTAAGYCTAAGAATAGTTGTTATAAAGTATGATTGATCTTCAGAGATGTTAGGGTGTGAAACAGTGCAGCAGAGGGAAAATCTAACTGGTTAAAATGAGGTTTGATCATTCTGAGATAGGAATGGAGTGATATTACCTTCTACAGAATACTAACTGCATRATGCTGATCTGCCTTCTCCAGACTTCTGCTTTAGGTTCTTCTGATCACCACAACAACCCTTCCAGCTAAAGACTGATTTGGATTAACACTTCCAGATCATCCATTCTAATAAGTCTTTATAGAAATGCTCACATTTTTTTCCTGAGCCTGTTGTAAGAGTGCTTCATATCTTCTTTTAGTAAAGAGTAAGATCCAAATGCCAAGTTTGTTAACATCCAAAATATCTTTCAACAGACACAAAATTAGCCATTTGAAGTCTATTTTATTGCTTATGACCTTAGTGTGCCTGTGAAATACCTGACTTTGTTCAGAGTGCCACGTGGTAATTGCATTCTTGTGTTTGCAATCTTTATCTTTCTAAGTGAAAGGACTGAAAAAAGTGCCTGTGTTGTAAATATTATGGTTGAAATATTCAAGCTATTGGATGTGCCATCTGGCCTTGATTTGRGCAGATAAAGAAGGACCCGACCTGGCAGCTTAGAAACAAAGCTCCATGCAAGTGTCACAGATCGGACTCTTCACTAGGCTTCAGTTTCCTTACAGTAATCCACATCCACTTCATCTTGGCTGGTGCATATCCGTGGAGAAAGCATGTTAATTGTTCAGTGAGCCAGTGAACCCTGAAAGGTCTAATTTATTAAAAAATAATCACCATAAATGTACCAGGGTTGCTGATTAAACTGATACCATAAGTAGTTCTAATCTTAGATGGGAAAATGTTTCTTTTGCAGCACCATGAACCTCCTCYCAATCTTCTGGAGGTTAACAGATGCAAAAATCTATTTGACTAGTGTTGAATTTATGTTTGTGTGTTGCCTCTTCTTCTAATACCAGTGTTTAGTTTGGTTTTGGTGTCATCTTAGCACTAGGCATATACCTGGGCCCTTCTCCGGTACCCCAGTAAAGAAAGCAACCACGATTTATACCCAYGGAAGATTCAGGTAACTACTTGTTCTATTTCCATAGACATATATATCGGAATAGAAGTGATCAAACTATGTGCTGAACAATTCCTTCTTTCTGGAACTATATTCCAATATCAAGACTCATTTCTGAGTGAACAAATGAAAACATCAACAACAACAAMAAAAAAACCTTTACTCCAAATGAGAAACAATTTTTTCTGTACCTAGCAATGCTCTAATTTAAAGGAGTGTCTCCTCTACACAGAATCTTGTACAACCAAGACTGGCATATCTTACCAAAAGTGAATGTTTGCTGATACGGTAACAAGCATAGCTGGAAAGAATACATCTAAACAGATGTAAGTCATTCAGTATTCATTGTCCAGTGTATGACACCATGATTCAGGGCATCATGTTTCAGGACACTGGAAATCCCAGGCATTATTGCAGTGTCCTATATTRACAGGCACAAAGTGTGCTAAGCGCAGTTCTGCTTTCGTACAGCCACAAGATGCTCATATTACACAAACTATTAAGAAAAAGGWGCTGGAGTGTTTGTGTTACATCTTGCACCACATCAAATGTGCTTGGGATGGAATTATTGAAGGAAATTTCCCAGGACATTTCCCAGGACTCCTGACACCGCACTGTGCTATTGGAAAATCATATTACATGATTCTCAAAGGAAGCCTGTCTTGATTAAAAWGTCTAATCATATTATATAATTACATATTATATATTACAATACTACATRATTAGATTCTTTAATCAAACCAAGTCTTCTCCTTTTGTTAGCTTGAAAATATACTTTAASTACCTACTTTAGGCTGCTATATGACAAATATGCCTACTTACGCTGATGTGAGAGGCATGTCTGCAAAGCATTTATTTTAATATGTGAACAAATACAATCTCTGTGCCAATTTCTTGGCTTGAAGTAGCCATTTTGTAAACTTTGGGGCTTATTACTAGTATTAACTTCTTGCTGGCTACCATGACTCTGCAATGGATTTGTACAGCCTTTTTATGTGGTGCTAAAAGCAGTTTCATTTGCTCTATGCTGCGTGGAGCCATTCTGGAGACTTTCCCATCACAGAGAGCAAACCTGGTTCTGTAATTCAGCTTTTACAACTGCTTTTTTTTTTCTTTTTTCTTTTTTTTTTTTTAAATAAAAATCCAGACATAAACCATGCCTTCAGCAATGAGTAAGTGAGCATCTTAAAAGCAACTAGATTTTCACCACAAATTGGAGTGGCTCTCCCAGACAGGCTTCTGTTGATTAACATTTCCTATCAATCATAGAGTATATGTTAACTTTCCTGGGCTACTCAATCCCCTTTTTCAAGGGTCACTGTTGCTATATTCTCAGCAGTGCATACGCACAGGTTCATGTGTCTTGCTTCATCACGCGGAGAGGATGTCAGCTCAGTTTCTTACTTTGCATTCCTGCACCGTRTGCAAACTTTTTTTGGCAGGTCTGCCTGCCAAACAAAGAGAGATTTGAAATGAGGAATGTGGGAGATTACAGGATTGCCAGACTGAGATTATGCAAACAAACGCATGGCTAAAGAAAAGTTGCCGGAACTTCGTGATCAGTAAATTGCTGGATTGCTGCCGTCAGAAGTTGTGCGTAATTGTCCCACAGCTAGAATGGAAAAGCATGACTTCAGAATACTTTTTTTCACTTGAACATTAAAATTAGGWACAGAAAGCACCCAAAATTCATGTTCTTAGAAAGAAATTCACAGTGCAAAACTTAAAGTATTATGAACAAAATTAAATCTCTTCTATTTTGAGCTGCGTATCCCTGGGCGTACTTTACAATACAGAACAGCTGCAACTTGGTGGGAGCAGGTTGTTGGCACTGAGTGTTCACTGCTACTTTAAGCAATACAGCAGAGCAGATAACCACAGTATGTTGGTAAATTTTGTCCAAAATTTGTGAATGGTTAATGAGATATTTTTTCTACTAATTGTAGCAGTACTATGTACCTTAACCTTTTCTTATATCAGAAAAGCTTTATCTCTTCAGTATGCAACTGTACTTGCCAGCTCTTCTGTGAAAGGAGAAGAGATAAAGCTCTGTTTGTTCAGTTTGAAGCTCTGATCTCATGTAAATCAGGGAAGCTAAAGTGCTGAAATTAGGTTTAGTAGGGTGGAGCTGCCAGTAAAGATAAACTTTTATACTGCATAACTAATAGCAAAGTGTCTTCTAAGGAAACTCTGCCAGCTACGCATCCACACAGAGACATTGCATCAGGACTGTACTCAATCCCTTACCCTTCTGTGCTGAGATTGCTTGGTGACTGATAGAGACTTTGGCCCTTCCCCCAAAATAAATTACCAGCAMAAAATGGCAATGAAGTGGAACTGAAGTCCAAAACTGTGATCCTCAAAACCTCRTGCTCAGATGCTGCATAAGCCTAAGGTGTTTAAACACCAGAGGCCCTCAGGTTAGGTATGGGAAGTCAAGTGCCTAGGCAGATGCTGAAGTCCCTTAGTGTTGACAGTTCCATGTGGCTTGATTGAAATCAGTGTTTTATCAGAAAGCAGGCTCCCTTGGGGCGGTCCGGCCCCAGGGGATATAGGAGCAGGTGCTYGGGGAGCATGCTTAGAGGGTGCACCTCCACGCAGGTGTTGGCACTGCTGTCTTGCTAACGACAAGGCTATGAGGAGAGGGGAAGTTGCTTGTAACCTCCTTTTGCTCAGAGGCATCCCTTCTGCTGAGATTTGGGGGGCAAATGTGGCTGTTTCTGCTGCTGCCCGAGAAGAGGAGCTGCTGGAGGGACAGCTACTAGGAAGAGCCTGAGCCCTAGGGCCTGAGCTTCTGTCTGGCTGCRAAAAGAAGGAAAGGCAGGGGAGTGGCAAGGTTTGTGGGAACTGAGGTGTGTGCTCTGGGTATTAAAATAACTTGTGGTGTTCTGATTAAAGCACTTTCAATTCAATTATGTGTTATCTGCGGGGGATGAAGTTTCTTTCCTCTTTGAGAAGATCCAAGAATATTCCCTGGCWTCATGGGAAAGGGGTATCTTGATGAAGAAGGAGGAAATCGTGGGTTCTGGGATCCATGGGTCCAGTCCTTGTGCCTGCGGCTGTTCATATGCTTTCTGTTAAACAGGTATTGGGTAAAATACTGGAACAATCCTACTTCTGCTCTCTTCTCTGTAAGTGCAGTGTAAAAAGGCCAATTCCTGTTATAAAGCATTATTAAATCTAGTGATGAAAAGAGCTATGGAAGAACTAGCCAAGCATTATTATTATTACTGTTATTTGTATTCTTTTGAATGGCCTTTTATTTTCTTTTTAGTTCTAAAGGCATTCAGCTAAGTAACTGTTGTTCTGATGTCCCGGTGATGTGGTTAAGCTTGGGGGAGTGAAGTGCTAAAGGCTGTACGTTGCCGTGGATATTAATGTACGAATTCTGATTTTCTCTTTTATACTTAGAAGTGCCTTATTTTAAGGGGTGATTTTGTGGTGCAATTACTTGATATGGGGTAGCATTTGCTTACATGAGCAGTCCACTGAGTTGGATAGGCCATTTCGGAGAGTAATTGCTAACCTACCGGGATAGATGTTGCACAAAGGAGAGCGTTGACGGAGGTATTTCCCTTCCCGAGACGTGGGGCATGGCTTACAGGCTGCCTTTTCTCCTGCGGTGAAGGAGAACAATCACAAGGGTAATTCTCTTGGCGATCGCATAGCAGGACTGTATCTTAATATGTAAAATTACCTGAATGAAAGGTGGACTGAGTTAAAAGCTCTTTGTTTTATGGTAGTCAATGCCTGTATTTCAAAGCCTTGTTGTTTGTCAAAAGCCTCTCAAGAATAGGCATTTATTTCATCTTCTGTGAGAAGCGGTTTGTGTAACCAATAAGGAGGCGTAGAGGTCAAAAGAGCGGAGCATCTCCTGGCTTTGCTGAWCTCCACAGACATCAGCACTTGATATCGGGGAAAAATTTGAACAGTAAACTGATAATAAGATTGAGGGACTCACTGCAGCAAACTTGAAAATGGGTATCGTATTTGTTCATGGGCTTCACTGTACTCAATTAAAAATGACTCCTTAGTTTCTATGTCCACACCTCTGAAATATTTCCTAATAGGCTAGTCATTATATTCTGACACTCGTGCATTCCCCTGATCATTAGTCTTGATAATTGCATGCTCCCAGATTCTAGTTTTCATGTGCTTTTGTCTCTTCCCTTTTAGTAGTTGTATCTGYTGTTGTGTCTTTAACGATACTCACCCGAGTTTTGCGTTTATGTAGTGTTTCATTTGCTCAAAGACAAGTTGAACGTGTTTGGATCACGGCGGTGGGACAGTCGGGGAGGGGACGGGTGGAGCAAGGCCTGCCTCGTGTGTCCCTGGCGATCCCGGAGGTTTGTTTGGCACCAGGCTGCTTAGTCCTGGGAAAGCTGAGCTGCTTTTGGTCATGCACAGGGGCAGGACTAGGGCGGGAAGAGGAGCTGGAGGCTGCAAAGGCAGTTGTTGGCTGYGCTTTGACTCCGCAGCTGGTGAGTRTTTCAGCAGACGTTTTCAGGGGTTTGCATACTTGATGTAAAAGCCGAAATTATACTTTGTCTCACTTGGAACACCTTAGCGCTCTTGATGGATTTGCTCTGTATTCTAGATGGAGCTTTATGTTTGGGAAATATTACTAAAATTTTGAGAATACATGCGATAAATGAACACGTTCTCATAGATTGTGGCTTCTAATGTTCAGATCAAGTACCCTAGAGAGAGAGAGCTGATAATTTTCATCAATAATCTTCAGATTGCTTTGATTAATTGTGTGGATGGAGATTTATAGCTCCACTCTGAGTGGCTGGGACAGCAGAGTCTTCTGTCAGACCTTCTAAAGGATGGGTAGTATAGAGATTTTCCATTTTACTGGCATATTTGAGAGATTTTTATTTTTATCTGCCTTATTTTTTTCCCATGTGTATATGTAAAACATTGCAATCACTAACTTGATTAGCGTGTATTATGTTAATTGAAGGTTGCAGCCTACTAAAAATGCCCGCAGGCAAAATTGCTTTTCATGTAGTTTCAAGTCTCCACCCTCCAATATAAAAGAGGGATTTTCCTGGAAGTGTGACTTAAATACAAAATGCATCAGCCTTCTATAGTGGACATTTGCAGCTCCACTGCTGTGAAGAGATAAATGAGTTAGCTTTCAGGTGTCTAATATAGGTGCAGTAGCAGAGCATCCACAAGTGGTAAGTAGCTCAGCAGGAGTAGCTCAGCTGCCTTTCTCACCTGAGATGGCCACGTAGATGAGTTCAAAAGTGCTAAAATGAGAGGGTAAAAAAAAAAATCTCTTCAAACACCCATCTTTGAGATTAGGTCAAGACAAATCGATTGCATAATGCATAATAGAGAACATCTAAAAATTTTATGGAGGTTTTCCTTCAGGCTATCCCACTCCTCCATAATTGACAGATTCACATCAAATATTTCAATTTTGGTAAAACTATTGATAGAAGATTTCTGAAATAATTCAAAACTAAAACATTTTTTTTTTTGTGGTTTGTTTCCACTTTCTGTTTATTTCTTCTGACTTGTATCTTTCATTCTAGATTGTAATGATAGTATTTTATAATTATAATAATGAATCAAACTCTTTAAATAATAGTAAAAACTTTCCACACCCTCTATGCTTCTGAATCAAAATATCTTAGAATTTCCATTGTGCAAAACTGTTGATGAAAATGAGCTCTTGGCTGTGAGTTTCAAATGGAGCAGATGCCCCACTTCTGATGGCCTCTCGAACAGCAGTGATAAGTATCCCAGCCATGTAGAAAAGGAACAGAACTGAGGAAGGAGGAAAATAGATTCAGGAGAAAGGATACATAAGAGCATCTTCTCCTGCAAGCAAAATCCTACCCCCAGCCCTGAAGGGAACAGCAGAATTAACAGCAGAATCTGGCTTGTGTCTCAACTGTCTGACTYGTGTGAACTGCTGGATAGGGGCCACTGGAATTAGGCAAGCAAGYATTGGCCCAAGGACTTCTAATAATTAATTTCCACTCTCTTCGTGTTTTATTATAACCCATGACAGTCTGCTTCTCTAAGTGCCTTTCTTTCTTCAGTCACAGACCTTGCACTTTGGGAGCAATGGTCTTTGTGTAATGCACATAGCCCGTGCTGTTTCTGATCCGAACGTTGCCTCTCCATCTTGCCTCCTGAGCAGAAGGGCCAGTTCTTGCTCTGCTTTCTTCCAGGTATATTTCCATCTTCCTTACTGTTGGCATACGATGCAATAGCACATTTCGTGCTGGATGGAGATTGCTATGTTGCTTTCATGGATTACTTGTCCAATGACTGACTTAAGATAGTGAAAAAGTTTTTGACTTCATTCCAGATCACTGATGTTCAGTCTACCACCAAAGAAATTGGTTAGTTCATCATTGCCTGGAGTATTTAAATCAAGGCTGATGCTTTCTTAAACAATAAGCATTAAATTAAATATGATCTGTAGGGCYTGACTTTGTTCAACTGTATCAGAGTATAATTCCTGCTGCTTTGGGAGCCAGTGGCTTAAATTTTCTGCTTTGCTTCATCTGTGAGTTCGTAGCCATCCCTTCTGGCTTTCAGATCATCTGAAGACATCATCTAAAGAATACAATGTAGCTGTGGAATCCTGGATGACAGTAATTATGTGCTGTTGAGAGAAGGTTAGATGGTTTATGTCATCTTCTTCAGATCCCAGAGACCAATTTTCTTTTTCTGGTTGCATGTGTTACTGCCATCTGGTTAGCTGAMATTTGCCTGCAGTAAGGGGAAGCTGGTGTAGAAGCTGCTGTGCTGATGCAGGAATAAAGTATGAGGAGGCTGTTGAGGTCAGGGGACAAATACAGATGCATAGCCCTTCACTCCAACATCTCTGGCTTTGTGGAAAGATATGACATCCTTGTCATGACCATCTAATCCATGTTGACATGTGCCTTGTTGTTTCTTGGTGCAGAGCAGGTGGATAACACCACACTGGGTACCRTGGTGCAAGTGTCATGCAGCTACACTTAAAGACATACTGCAGTGGCAGCACACTAAGTGTARTTTGGTTCCTGTAACCAGGATGTATGCAGATAAATGTATTGATGGCATCAAYGGCTTGAAGACAACAGAGTCTGGTGCCGTCAGCTTTTCACACAGCGTTTTTGTACACTAATAGTAGTTTTGACCGTTGGCTTCGCAGAACGCTGATAATTATTCCTGTACTTGGCCTCTTGCTTATTTTAGGCTCTCAGCTAGGGCAGAAGCTGTTTTGGGCTGTATGGTTCATATCTCATAGGCGGACACTTTAATGTGCAACCACCTTTGCTGCTCGTTCTTCTGTGAACAGGAGAAAACTTAAAGTATTTTGGGRTTCCTGACTGTTTTTCCAGGATTCCTGCATTTTGGAGCAGGTAAAGCTGCAGGTGTCTGTAATTGCATGGACCTGAGCTCAGTGGCTGGTCACTGGTGTGTGTCCCCACTTTACAATTGTTTTTGTAACTCAGGAACTGTGCGCTCCCTAATGTGACTGCCATTGCTGCAGCGGATGTAGATGATGGTTCCATTTTTTTTTTTTTTTTGGCTATGACTGTTAGCACTGAAACAACTCTTCCTGTTCAACATTTACTGATTTTCAAGTGCCTGCTGTTCTTCTGAATCATTYTATTCTGGGGAGGACTGTCTTCCTTCTAGGCACATCAGGAATTGCTTTTTACTACTTTAATGCAAGGATTGCTACTACTCTAAAGCCATTGCTCCTCTTTTCAGAGCGTATTTTCTGGTCTTTAGCTCCTGTGCATTGGCAAGGGGAGAAGTAAATCAGCACTTTCTGATAACTCAGTTCTGAGCATGTGTGCCAGGTGCCAATTTCAGTAAGCATCACTATCACAGAAGGTATGATTTAAGAATAAGATGAATAATCTATGTTTCTTAAATAAGCATGCATGCCAAACACATCTACTTCACTGCCRTAGCTGTGTTCGTGTTAGCTAAGGGCGATACCCAACATGCAATATCAGTGGTATAACTAAATGGAAACTGTGGGTAGCTCCCATTCCTAGGAAATGTTTGCTGTGTTGTCAGTGCATTAAGCATATTATTAATGGTCTTTCTTTATTTTCTTTTATTTTTGTGCTCATAGGATGAGTATAATCCTTAGTAAATGGAGACCATAGTAATTTAGGGAATACTTTTCCAGAGCAAAAAGTGACTTAGATACCTCAGTTACACTGCTGGGAAGGAGATGGGAGATCTCATCTTTGCTGGAGCTAAGCTGGCTTGGCTTGGCTGGTTGTTATCTCTGATTCCAGCTGAGACATTCCAATGGTAACTAGCTTACAGGGTGCTCGCTGGATGGGTCCCATGCTAACCGTGAGGGAAGTTAGCCTTCAGGGCTTGAAGTCAATGGACTCGACCTCTAGCCAATGCAAATCTAACTGATGTTCTACTTGGCTGCATATCTAACACAYAGGTAAAACAAAGCCCTGCTTGAGGTGCAGTTCTCTCCTTTAACTATTTCCGTCTCTCCACTGATCATCCCTGGAATTTTGACTCTTTTCTTTCTCTCTTCTCCTTTATATGTGGAAAATGCGTTAGAAATGAACGTTCACATGGTCAGAAACAGAATGTGCCCCAGGAGCCTGCAGTATAGTTTTAGTCATCTTGAGTTACGTGTAGAGAAAATGCCACAGTAAGTGACTCTACAACATTACAACACACACTTAATCCTAATAAGGAGGGAGAGGCTGTGGCTACCAGGTTGTTTTTCATCTCACTTTATTTCTAAATAAGCTGATAATCAGCTCTGAATCATGAGTTTGGAAGAAAATCTGGTGCTATTGTCGGGCTCAGTATTGTTACAGAAACATTTTCATTTCCATCTGAGAGATCTGGTGACCCACTGATACCAAGTTACCCAGAAACCARAGTAGAATCATGCTGTCTCAATTTATACATAATTTCAAATTCATGACTCAGAACAGAGTAGTCAAAAAAAGTTTGTTTAGTTCATGTACAATTCAAATAAGCTTTGAAAGAGTCTTGACTGATATGTCGGTTTGTCCTCAGGGTAGGTGAGTTTTGTATAATTCCCTACAGAACTAGCCTAAAGCTTGGTGTGTCTTTTGGTGATTTGAATTTGTTTGAGCACAGAATTTACAGGTAACCTGTGAAGGAGCACTTTCTTGGTTGCACAGACTGCATCATGTGGAAACACTACAGTTCCGCTTGCTTTTCATTCAAACAATGCAATATAGTGGCATTCTTCCAGTTTATAAAATAGTCTCCTAGAAAATCTGCTGCACAGATTGATAAAATATAATCTGATTTTACATCCTGCCTTTCAAAAGCTGTATCACACGCTTCTCATTCTTCATATACCTCCTATTCATAGCCAGATCRAGCTATGTGGAATAGCAGTTTACTCAACAAAAGGTCGCACTAACTGAGGACGGAAAGTAYGTTTTCATCACAGCGTGAATCCAAAGGAAGATAAGCCATAGAAGAGAGCAGTTTGAAATGGAAAAGAGCTATTAATCCAAAAGTCCACATTTGTCCCCTTGCCCCTGTAYAGGCAGGGTGTAGATGGACCCTTTGTGGCCTTAGGGAATGCCCGGGCAATGCTACTTTGGTGCATGAAAYGGGAGTTCTTTAGGAAAACATCTTTAATTCATTACCTATTTAATTCCTYCTCTGAGGGTGGTTTTCTTTTAAGACCTACCCTTTCTGTGCCTGTCCTGTGCATGGGAGGTGTGTTTAGAAGCTGAAGTTGCCACATTCTTTAACCCCCTGGTGCCCTTTGCCTTCCTACGAGAAGCCACCTTCTCCTGAACTGCGACTGCAGCACGCAGAAGAGGGAAGGAAGGAGAGGTAGGCATAGATGAGCGTGAAGGTCGGATGGGGCATGTGAGCAGGGGTCTACTCGCGTGAGCCTGGACGGATGAGGCAGCGGGGCAGTGGTTAGACAAAGAGGCGCAGGCATCTAGTGGGGATGTGTAGAGAGGCAGAGGAGGAGCACGGGTCRGGCGGGCAGGAGAAGGTCGGGGCGTTTGGTGGACAGCTCTGGAGGTGGGTGGCAAGCCGGGAGGCTGCGGCGGGGCCGGGCGGCTGTCTGCCGAGGAAGTGGGTCGGGGCTGGAGGCGGGTGGCTGCGCGGAGGGGCATTAGCGAGGGGAAGTGGGCAAGGGGCAGGGAGGAGCGGCCGGGGGCGCCCGGCGCGGGGCCGCGGGGGCGGGAGGTGCCGCAGCCCGGCGGCTCCGCCCGGCCGCGGGGCAGCCCCGAGGCCGCGGTGGCCGGCGGGGGGCGGGCGGCGGCTCCGATAAAGGGCCGGGCGGCGGGTGGCGCGGCAGAGCGGAGCGGCGCGGCGGCGATGGGGATGCTCAACCTGCCGGGCTTCCTCTCCTGCGGGAAGAAGAAGGTGGGTCGGGCGGGGGCCGCGTCGGGGCACCCGGGCATGTGACACTGATCGGGGGCCGTCCGGGCAGGCGGAGTCGAGACAGGCACCCAGGCTGGTGCAGGGCACTTGAACAGGTCTGGGGATGACTGATTAGGGGGCTGAGCTGCTGTGAGCCCCTGGGCATGTGCGTGGGGCACATGGACAGGTGAGGGGGGCTGGGAACAGGACAGGCACCTGGGCTGGTATGGGGCACTGAGACAGGTAGGGACAGGGGGCTGAGCTTGGGTTGGCACCCATGCAAGTATGGAAAGATTCAGGCAGGTGGTTTTAAGGTGGACACACAGATATGCGCTGAAGTGAGCACCTGGGCAGCTACAGGGGCATCTGGGCATGTGGAGGGGCAGGATGGGAGGGAAGCCCTAGATAAGCTGCTCCCAGGAACTGGCAGCCCAGGGGACTCGGGTGGGAGCAGGATTGTGGGACAAGGCTGGCCCTGAGGATGCTTTGGGTTCTCTGAGGGGACCCTCTCTCTGGCAGGTCCATGCTGCTCTGCAAGGGACCAGCTGGACCGGCAATCTACTTGTCTATGCCCACCTCATCTTGCTGCCTTGCCTGGCAATCCCTGGGCTCTGCTCTGGCTGGAAAAAGGTGTCTGTGATCAGCCTGTTTGCCTCTGGAGTTCTCCTGAGTCTTCCCTCTTCTTCTCTTCCAAGGACTTCAGTTTGTCAACGGAAAAAGATGCCCATGCCAGCAGCAGCGATGAGAACCAGGAGCGTGGCAACTGGGCAAACAAAACTGACTACCTGCTCTCCATGGTGGGCTATGCCGTGGGTCTGGGCAACGTCTGGAGGTTTCCCTACCTCACCTACCAGAACGGCGGAGGTACTTGTGTTGAATGGCGGTGACGGGTGGGCACATCTTGCTGTCTCTGAAAGATGAGGGCCATCCTCTGAGGCTGGGCATGTTTTGTTGTGAACTGGATGTAAACATCACCCTGGGACTTAGGATAGTGCCCATTGGTAGGAGTGGGCAGAGGAGGAGGAAGCATCTCCAGTCTCTCTGCATATCAAATTGAGGAGGCGAATAATATTTGTTTTTTTTTTCACCACAAACTTCCATCTGAGAATTCCAGAACTCCTCTGAGAGCAGGAAAATTGGCTGGACTTGGAGCTACTGAGACTCCAAAGATCACAGCTACCATTCAAGCTGTAAATCAAACCTGTCCTGGTCCTTGTCGCCAGGAAACTGAGCTTTTCCAAAACCACCCTGCGCCCTGGATGGATAGAAACATTTTGGTTTCCAGACTAAATTTATTCATGACTGACTTGCACCTTTTTGTCAATGTGCCAATATCCTCTGTTAACCTAGATGGCTGTTCTTCCTCCTCAGTGTTTACCTCCCTGATGTGTTTATAGCGAGCACTTGAATCCCCTCTCAACCTTTATTTTGCCAGGCAAACAAGCTAAGCCGGAATAATTATCCATGCTCAATAATTATCTCCATCAGATGCTTGGGAAGTATGAGGTAGAGAGAGCCTCTACCTGCTTACACAATGAACTAGTGGCAAAGCTGAAAGGAGGCTCTGGATTCCTCCTCGGCTGCTAATCCAGAGCTTTACCTACCCGCCAGGCAACCGCTGGTAATTAAAGAGCGTAAATGCCAAGTAACTGCAGAGGACTTACTTGTGTGTGCTTAGGCGCTCTACCTAACAGTCATTTTAAGCCAGTTTCTGGGCCGTAAATGCACCACGGTCAATATCTGGGGGAACACCAGATGGCATTCTTGGTACAGAGGTTTTACTGGAATGAATTTGGCTTGATTTTGTTGCTCATGGTGGTTGAAGAAAACTAAACTGAAGACAAAATGAATGATAATAAGTCATGATGTTATCCCATCTACTAATTTTTTTTAATCTACTGTAGCAGAATATTTAGTGGTTTTAAAAATTCACTTGCCCTGTTTTTTTTTCCTACYATTTTCTGTGCCACTTGTACATGACTGAGCAAGTGTTAGACTTGCTCAAAACACAGGAGTAATTCAGTTAATTCAATGCAACTATTTACTACTTTAAAATATAGCAGGTATTTGCAGTCCTTTGCATATTTGGGTACTTCATTATTTTTAAGTAGGCTGCTGGTAACCAGGATAGTTTTCTGTTTAGTTACRTGTGCAGATATCAGGTTGGATATGCAGTGGTGCTTAGGAAGCCTGTGCACTCACCTTCCCTATCGTTCGCATACCCAAAACAAAAACCAAAGCAAATACAAAAGAAGTGCTGCTCCTTTTTGCAGAACGCGGTTCTCATTGATGGGCACTTTAAAATGGACTTGCACAAGAGATTCGACTTGTCGCAGGAGACCGCCAACCGTACAAAATAACTTTCTTGCTTTGACATACAGCAGCTACTCTGCTAGCGCAGCTGCAAAGTCAAAGCCATAAGGCGAAGTAGACTGCAGACAGAGCCAAGAGGACCGACAGCTGAGCAGCGCTCCTTTTTCTATGAGCACAGTATGTGTTGGATATTTTTTATGACATCTTTTTAATTCTGTGAGAAATTGTTCCATGTACAGTACCAGTTCTCCYGGTAATCTCCATTTCTTCGTGCTGGTAGTATTTAGTCTCACAGAAAACAAGACTTACGAACAAATCTTTATGTTGTGTACAAAAGGAAGAAGCACAATAGGATATTGGCAAAAAAAAGGTATAAAATGCATTACAGTTGTGGTGAATGCTGAAAGGCTCACTTTTTTTTTATTATGACTTCTTTTCCCCCCTCAGGTGCCTTTTTAATCCCGTATACAGTGATGTTGGCGTTAGCTGGCTTGCCTTTATTTTTCATGGAATGTTCCCTCGGGCAGTTTGCCAGTCTAGGGCCAATTTCGGTATGGAGAATATTACCATTGTTTCAAGGTTGGTATAACTGTGTTTCTGTATAGATTTTTTTTAATTATTGTTATATTAATAAAGAGATGTGGATTAGTGATTTCCCCACAAAATTATTACATCTGGGAGGCAGTTTTCTGTGTGAAGAGTATTGCCAG
Organism: Rhea americana; assembly: GCF_003343005.1. Taxonomy (NCBI): domain Eukaryota; kingdom Metazoa; phylum Chordata; class Aves; order Rheiformes; family Rheidae; genus Rhea; species Rhea americana. The sequence goes on along the minus strand of NW_028187177.1, from coordinate 2,586,862 downwards.
TGTGTCAAGGTCAGTAGTACTATGTCCCAAAATAGATCTTCCCCCCCCCCCCACAGTTAATAAATCGATGTGGATGAATGATTTTCTCCTGGAACTAACATCTTCGTAGGCCTTATCAATGATTCTCCTGGTGTCATGCAGCACGTCACACTAACCGCAGATGTGCGGTCTGGAGGAAATAGCATTGCTCGCTTTGCAGGGGAAAGCCCAGGTGAAAACCTGGTGCTGCTTAAAACAAGTTGCAAATAACAACTTTATTGCCATTTCTGTGCGCTTTATGTCCTGAGCACCTTGCAAGGCAGTTACACGTTGGAGGTGCTAATTCTGCATTTGGCTGCTGCTGTTGGTGCTGGCATGTGGCATGTATGAGCCAGGTCCTTGTGCTGAGATCCCTCTGCTGATGTGATAAGACAGGTTAGATTCTGGCCTGGTAAGGTGAGGTGCCTGTTGTGATAGAAATAATTACACTCTRTAGTGGTAGTTTGCTTAGCTGTTTGGATCTGATGGGGAGACTTATGTGTTTGGAAATGAGTAATCTCATGCTTTATTTGCCTATATCCCTCCAGGTTGTGTATAGAAGGGTGTAAAGGACTATGTAATTGGTCCTGTTTGTCCTCTTTATCTATCAGGGGAATTAATGCAGGAACAAGGAAGTTATGTTTCTGATACAATAGGAATTTTACTTGCCAACTTCTATGGGAACAAAAGAGATTGCCGTCCTACTGGTTGACTGAACATCTATACTTTTTTCTCCTTTTTTTTTTCCTCTCTAATCTTCTGCTTGCAGCACAACCAACCTTTCAAAACAAGAACAGGGAATTWAAGTTAAATGAAAAAGTTTATAGACACAATAAAGGCTTTATGTCTCTGTGCAGATGCAACCTTAAATACGCTCTCTGAAACGATAGGTCATGGTTGGCAGATGTCCCCCAAACACGTGGAACAAAGTTCATTGTAACAAAGAAAGACAGGAGTATTACTGGCACAGAAATACTACTCTGTTGCTTCTAATTTATTGCCACAAGTAGCCATTACACAGAGTTCCTTACACTGGCTGGGTTAGCTCTAGTTCTGCGCATTTTTCCCTTCTGCTAAGTGATCAAAACTTCCTGCTGAAATGTTGGAGAACATAATATTGAACCTACCCTTTAGGGGGACTTCAGAACCAGCCCCATTTCTTTTATGAGCCCAATTCAAACATTGTGTCCGGGGGAGAGAGGGAGGGGGAAAAAAGAACAAACAAAAACAAAAAAAAAAACCCTGACATCTGAGATGGTCGTTTTGGATCATATCCTGCATTTTATGGCTTTAGCCTTCCCATGTTTTGGTTGCTGCTCACAATTA
>NW_028187177.1:2559227-2585456 GCF_003343005.1 Rhea americana | reverse complement strand
AAAAAAAAAATCTCCCCAAGTAATCTTTTAAAAGGCAATATACTAAATTGAATTTCTTCCCTGTACTTGTTTCTTGCACTCTCTGACCCCAGCAGGGCAGGATGCAACAGAATAAAGCAGCTATGGAATGATATTCAGGTATTAGGGATTTCTTTCACATCTTGTCCTAAGCCTACGCGGCAGCCTCTGGAAGGGGGTCTCACAAGTTAGCTTTACTTGTTTTGACTGTGCAAAAACTTGTTCTGCCTTGTTCTCACRCATTGGCTTTGCCTGGCCCCTGTCTTCTGTCTTCAGCCTTTGCTGCTCATAGTCTGTGCAAATGATTTGCAGCCTGGGGGTCAATGAACCAATAGATTGCAACAGACTCTGCTTTTTGCATACTGTAGGAAAAAGTTACTGTGTGATGTCTCTACCTAGGGAAGTGTCTCTTTGTACTTGTGAGAACTTTCGGTCTGCAAGGTAATGAAGTGATTTCAGGGAAATCTGCCGGCACTTGAAGGACAATGAGTACATTGAAGGCCATTCATTTTTTTTCAATCTGTGTTTGGTGCAGTTAAGACATTGCTTTTTTTCTCCCCTCTTTCCTAGGAGTGGGCGTCACTATGGTCATCATCTCAACGTTTGTGTCGATCTATTACAACGTTATTATTGCTTATGCRCTCTACTACTTATTTGCCTCATTTCAAAAAGTGCTACCTTGGTCAGACTGCTTTTCCTGGGCAGATGAGTTCTGCAGCAAAACAAAAATAGGTACTGTACTTACCAAGTAGGGCTCTAATATTCCTGTTTTGAATAATTACTTTTTGTGMCATTTTCTGGGAAAATTTACAGGAGCCAGATGGCTACCAATGGTGCAAAAAATCCATTTTTTGTGGGATCAGGACTTGCCTGTTTCCTTTTCACTGGTTCCAGGTCATCATGAAATCTATAAAGAGCTGGAGCRAGGCCTCCCTGTTGGTCACTCTTTCTCCTTTAAAAATCTAAGGTTTCTCCTACTGCATACAATCCCCAGAAATATTGCCTTAYCCTTTCATCAGGCTTCAAGGCATTGCAAATACCTTCCTTATTTAAAATAAGAGGCTTTCCTCTGGTGTTCTTCCATTACCTRTTTTATTTTATTTTTTTGCCTGTCCCCACTGGCTATGGTAATCCTGAGCGCCAGTGAGGCATTGCTATTATGCTTTATTAACTCTTCAGAACTTATCTCTGTGCTAATGTTCTCGATGTTTGGCAGTACACGTGCTGCCAAATGCTTGTTATTTCACCARTGTCCATATCAGATTAATATAAGGAAAAAGGTGGAGTTGGTGAGGTAACTAGCCCAGCTGGAAGCGTGTTGCTGTACAACCTCTGTTGAGACTGTTGAAATTACAGGGACAAGATAATGGATTACATTACTTGAAGTGTTAATATAACTGTAACTTTCTGAAAAGACATTTTCATATCTAAAGCTAAGATGTGCGTAACAGGAAGTTGATGCTGTATTTAACAAAAAGCTGCTATGTTTTTATAGGCTGAACAAAATTATTTCAGCCTAAAATTCACAGGTTCTGGAGGAATGCAAGACTGAACCGAAGCRGTTGTACCAAAATAGACTTTCACTAGACTTTCTCAGTAAATGCTGATACAGTGCTCTAACTTTGGGAACAGATCATATTTATGGTATGTTCTAGCAAAAAAAAGCTGGTATCTTAATTGTAGACACATCTGCTTTTTGCAAGTATTCTTTATCTTTGCAGTAAGTAAAAGGTGGTGCTGAGCACACCGGATTCCTGATGTTTGAATTTACTGACAAAGTAACACAGTCACAGCTGCAAGTGGTAGTTCAGGTTCATTTCTAAATATTGTTACTTTAGTGGCAAAACTAAAGCTATAACTGTTTAAAGACTGTGTGCTAAAGTAGGATTGTTGGGTTGTTTGTTTGTTTGTTTTTAATCACTGCATGTTAACAGTCCGCTGCCTCTTTCTTTCAGTAAGTGACTGCAATGCAACCTTAAATGGTGAAATCATTCATGCAAACTACTCTTACATCAAAAGCAACAATCTCACATGCATCAATGACTCCATTAACTATAAACCAGTGCAATTTCCCAGTGAGCAATACTGGAAGTAAGTGCACATAAATACTTAAATTGCTAAAGTGTGTTTGTTTTGCGTTGTGGTTTTTGAATGAATCCTCCATTTTTGTCTTATCTTACCTTCCAGGAACAGTCTGGTTCCAGGGGCATGGGTATGCAAATCTGTACAGAAGGAACTTAATTTAACTGGTAAATCTGAGCCCTTAAAAAAATAAAGCTTAAATCACAGGGGAGCAAATGAGTCAACATACAGCAAACTAGAAAATAGTCCAGCTAAAGAAGCCCTCTTCTCTGGAGTCCTGCTAGGGACTACTTAGYATCTCTGTATATGATACATATTGTTTCACAAGTTACTGTGTAAAATACATTCAACCTATTCTGAATCCTGGCCTTTTCTGAAATGCAATCTCTTTAGCCACCTGATTTATATTTGCCTCATGTTCGCTGAGTTCCCGGGAGCTGACCTTCCTCCTCCTCCTCGCTGGCTTTTCTCCTACCATGAGAATTTCATGGTTAACTTGGAAGAACTTAGGTAGGCATGATGGGAGAAGCATGGCGAATGGAGAGCTGATGGACTTTAAAAGGAGCAAAACATGGGATAAAGTATTTTCAACTCCAGTGGCTCAATTCTAACTGTGCACTCATGAAAGACCGCAAAATATCTGCAGAAACCTGTGCTCTCACCTTCTAAAAGTGGCTAAAGAGAAGGAGTGTACGTTGCTGTTGCTCTCTTCTCATTGCACTGTTCTGTGCTTCCAGTAAAGTGGCTCTTCAGCGCTCGAGTGGGCTGGATGAGACTGGCCACGTTGTGTGGTACCTGGCGCTCTGCCTCCTCCTGTCCTGGATGATTGTTGGAGCTGCATTATTTAAAGGAATAAAATCTTCTGGAAAGGTAAGTCAGGAAGAGCTTAGGAGAGACTTATGGCCTGGCCTGATGCTGCCCAGCAACACTTCTAATGTTAGCTGTAATTAAGGGAAGTTAGCGCATGGCAGCATGCGGTCCTAACYTGCTACCCTCTGCTGAACGTAGTATTAGCCTTTATTATTGCTCTTTACTCATGTTTTATGTAACAGTTATGAAGCAAGTGTGCTGATTACATAGCAGATAGTTAATGCACTGGTCTCTTCATTCGAACAGGGCTGCCATGCATTTGGGGATCTTGCTGTCATGCGGGAGATTTAGGCTCGGTTCTGGCAGTCACCTGGCCTACTGTGAAGGGCACATGCCTGTGACTGCACGCACACACCCTGGGAACACCCATTAATTACTGGCACCTACAGACTGTTTGAGGTGTTTGGAAAACACAGGTCAAGCCCTGCAAAAAGAGGTGCATGTGCAGGTTCCTGCTGGGCTGTAACATCCTGTTTATACCTGAGATTTCAGGCTGCTCATAGGGACCAGGTCTGTGGGTGCTTGTTTTCAGACTCTGGCTCTGCTGAGCTCTTATTTCCAGTTGCTTGAGCATGGCTGCCTGGAACTGCCCTGGGTTTTGGTCGGCTCCTCTCCAGCCATTGGGCAGGCTGAATTTCATTCTTTCCTGCCTGATGCTCTTTTCCTGGTTTAGTTGCTCTCTTAAGTCTGTGTTGTAGCTCCATATCTTACTACTTTGCTCTCTATTGCCTTCCCTCACCCTTTCTGCCCTTTCCTTCTCATTTAGCCTGCTTTTTTTCCTGTCCTTTCTCTCACCGTGCCTTTCCATGATTCCTCTCTGCCCTTCTTCCTTTCCTCAGTCTAATATTTCTCCTCTTCTCCTTTCTCTTTGGAGCTTTTTGCTCTTCATCTCAGCACTTCAGGGTGGAGTATCTGTGCTTTCCTAGTCACAGCTGTTCTGCCRCATGGTTCCTCTTACCCTCACATTCTTTGAGTTCCTGGGAAATGGCTCTTCCTGTTGTCACTCCTTTTCTGGCAYGAAGGCAGAACTCTTCCAGAAGCAAGGTAAGACTTGGGTAAGGCTTGGTTGTGACCAGCAATACTGGCTYAATTATCTGTCTGTGTAACACTGAAACTGAGAATCCACAAAGAATATTTTTGAAAACATCCTGCGTGATAATAGCGCTACAGAGCTCTGTTTCTGGCCTGGATCATACTGTACTAGAAGTTATATAGACAAAAAACAGCAAAACAATGTGTGTCTGAGTTTAAAGTCGTTTTTCCTAGAGAAGAAAGCTTCCAGCATGGCTTTATGCAGTTGCATCAGGAGATAACTCCATCCTAATCACCTGACTTTGGCTTTAAGCTCTCATTTGCCAGAAACTGTCTAGCAAGAGACCTCTGAGATAGCCGAGTCCATTCATTGCTGTGACAGTAAATCACGTCAGAAGGCACATTCAGAAATGGAGCACTACCTTGAAAGTGGTCAGGTGGCTTGGGCCCTCTGCTTCTGATGGAATGCAGTTCCAGAACTGGCTAATCCACATGATTAGTACTTGACATACATATTTACCTCCAGTCTCACTTCCTTGATCAGCCATACTTTTCACTTGAATCCAGCAGCTTTCAGTCTAAATCCTGGTCATCTCTCAGGCCTGAGAGGATGCGTGTTCCCTCAGTTCTCATGTGTGTCCCTGCTCTTCTTTCTACAGGTTGTCTACTTCACAGCGCTCTTYCCGTATATCATCCTGCTCATCTTGCTGGTGCGAGGTGCCACCCTGGAAGGTGCTCTGGATGGCATTGAATATTATATTGGGAAACAGTCCAACATTACCAAGYTGATGGAAGCAGAGGTGAGGTGCTCTCAGCTCCAGAAGGGTGATGCAATTCTGTGGTTATACTGGCTTGCTGTCTACAAAAGCCACCATATACCTCCTTATCTTAAAGAGGAGCAGCTGCTTTCTGCCCCCCCCCCCCTTTTTTTTAACCCTGTCGGATGCCTCTGTTTGTTGCCATGGGATATGCATCCACAGCTGGRTTTTCTAGCAACTCCCAGCTCTAAAAAGTCCAAGCCCTCATCTAGCTAATCTTAATCTAGAAAATTTTACCATCAGGTAGTGACAGTTTCCATGGCATTGCCTCCAGAACAACTCTCTGGACACTTGTTAGAGTTTCATCCAGTGATAAACACATAACCAGGCCTGCTGAGAAAGTTCTTGCTGCGAGATAAAGCATTGCTTGCATATCAGGTCCACCTGGTTGGGTAACTAATAGCTTCAAGGGATTTTCAGACTCAGAGGTCCTGTCAATCTTCTGATAAAGTCAGGCCATGTCTTGCCCAGTAAATCAGCTCAGAAAGGAAGGCAGACAGGGAAGGGCACTTCGGTGCTTTGTGCAAGGGAAGAAGGAGCCTAGCCTACATTTTTGTTTAGGTTTATGCCAACATCAGTTCTGTCTGATGAAAAGCAAAGATTCAGTGCATCTGATCTGGTTTATGTGAGGATTTGCCATTAATTGAAGGGTTGTTATAGGGGCAGAGTTAATCTGAGTCTCACCGAAGTGTCTGGGTCTTCAGGGTCATGGTGTGGGGAATAYGAGTGGGAGACCGCACACAAGTTCTTGTTTCTGCAACTCTGTGCTGGTTTTCCTTATACATTTGGCTCTGTGACAAGATTCGTATCTTGACAACCCACATATGTGAATGAATAAAATCTTTCTTTCAAGGTTATCTCAATAAAGCTTAGATATTTGGCAAYAGACACAGGATGTTTCTATGACCTTCCTTAGATCACAGAAGGTAGTCTTTGTGTTAGGGACAGGAGGGTCACCAGCACGGTATATCTTACTGACTCTAAAACTCTCATGAAATAAAATTTGATGTAAAGGCTAAATCTAGAGAAGCCCTGCAGCTTCCATAGAGGGACTTGAATATTTATGATTTTTCCTTTAATTAATAAAATATCTTCCTTGTTCTAATCRCTGGTAGGTTTGGAAAGATGCAGCYACCCAGATATTCTACTCCTTGTCAGTGGCGTGGGGTGGACTTGTCGCTTTGTCCTCGTACAATAAATTCCACAACAACTGCTACTCGGATGCCATTATAGTCTGTGTAACGAACTGCCTCACCAGCGTATTTGCTGGGTTTGCAATATTCTCTATCTTGGGACATATGGCGTTTGTGTCGGAGAGACCCGTCTCAGAAGTTGTAGACTCAGGTAGGCTGATCGTTGCACCATCAGTACCTGGACTTATTTTGACTAAAGCCTGACAATAACCTCTTTCGTTCTGCTGCATTGCAGGGTTTGATCTGGCATTCGTTGCCTACCCAGAGGCTCTCTCCAAGTTACCAGTTGCTCCTCTTTGGTCCTTTTTATTTTTCTTTATGCTTCTGCTCTTGGGCCTTGACTCACAGTTTGCCACCATAGGTGAGTGGGGGCTTTAAGTAACCCGTTGCTTTTCAATTGCAAGTTACATTTCTTAGTTCTGCCTCTGTTCAAAACGCACACTTGTTCTCTTGCAGAAACACTTACAACCACCATACAAGATATATACCCTAAAGTAATGAAAAAGTTGAGAATCCCTGTAACCCTGGGTGTGTGCATATTGCTCTTCTTTCTTGGTCTTATCTGTGTCACTCAGGTACGACATTAAACTATTCTTGGTATCGAGTTTAATTGTGCTTCAAATGATAAGTTAGTTTGCTCAGGTTAAAATATCCTTTCCTGGTGTGACATGAACTTTCCTGCATGTATTTGAGAGAATCTTGAATTCTATCAATACATCTGGACGTGCAAATAAGAAATTACCACCGGAAAGGTTTGGAGAATCTAAGGTTTTCTGTGATTGTTTTAATATATTTAACATATTAAATTTACTTATAAATATTGTGCTAAGACATATTTTTAAATGGAAGGCCTATAAACATACCATCAACATGGCTTTGCCACTCAGTTCGGGAGACTATTTGTGTAATATCAAGCATATCTCTCTATATATAAAAATATTTTTATATATATATATATATATATATAGAGAGAGAGAGAGAGAGAGAGAGTCTGCAACGCTCTTGGAGCTGTTACTAGATGTTGATAGAATCTTGTGTTCAGAACCACTTACCAAAGAGCGCCACTTCCAAGAAATAGCCTATTTAAGTCATAAAGAGCTATTAGATCAAAAACATCTGTAGATAGTTTGGCTACTCCTTCTGAAATAGATCTATATTAGGAATTTTTAGTACAGCATGTACACTTTCTAGAGGCAATTGCTTTTAAGAGTGTGAAGATTCATCCTAACGGCTATATCTAGGAATGCAGATTTATATGTGTAATTACACTGAGCATGTAAAGAAGATAGCCCTGGTGAATAGGTGGTTGTATAGTTAAGCAAAGCACATAAGAAGCAAAATATGCTGACAAGGAAACTTGCAAAGGACTTAGTTCATAAGAGTGTGAGATGGCACAAAGCTTGTTCGGTATTTCTGTTATCGCAGACTGGTATTTAAAGCAGTGTTTAACCTACACAGGAAACTTGAGAGAGTAACAGCCTACTAGAGCTAATTACCGGTACAGCTTTTTCTGTAGATCCTTATTAAAGCTGATRCTTTAATACTGTAAGTTACAGATCTGACTCTTGCTATCAGCTGTTTATATATATTTTGCATGTACATATATCTAGTTRATCTACAGAGCTGCAGTATTTCATCAGATGYGTTCTTCAACTTTACATRGAGATATTTGAATGAAATAATGTTCACCAATCTGTACTTCACCCAGGCAGTCAGGAAGTTTAAAAACTTACTGATAATTATTTAAATTGGCTTAAACACAGCTTAATCTATTTGYATAAGAAGTTACTAGGACTGGTTATCTCTTTACCTATTTGTTCTCTGTTCTACAGGCAGGAATTTACTGGGTTAACTTAATAGATCATTTCTGTGCTGGATGGGGAATCCTTATTGCAGCTGTCCTGGAAATAATGGGCATCGTCTACATTTATGGTAAATTATGTAAACTGAAAAACCCTGACCTGACAATACAGACAATTCTAGGCATATTGTATATTAAACACTAATTCTGGCAATAAAATGCATACAACATCTTAACCATAAAGCCAGTTATTGCAGAACTGGGGARGTTGACCTTGACCACTCTGTCCCTTTCCTTCCCCTGCTTTAGAGCAGCTGCACTGGCGTGATAAATGCCTATTTTACAGTATATTGTATGACTGTCTGCCTTTCAACAGGAGGAAACAGATTTATTGAAGACATTGAAATGATGATTGGCAAGAAGAACTGTTTCTTCTGGTTGTGGTGGAGGATGTGCTGGTTTTTTATTACTCCTGTGCTCTTAACTGTGAGTGTAAATGGCTGAATTGCGTTAGCATCACACAACTTACTTGATAATGAACAGGCTTCCACGTAAAGATTTAGGGCTGAATTTCCAGGCCTCGCATGTAAAGACGAGATGTGGCTGAGCCAATGGAGCAATCTGCAGGCTCTCTCTTTCCAATATGTGCTGCTCTGCCTTGGGCCTTCTCCAGGGGAGGTCAGGCCTTCAGAGCAGTTACTAACGAGCTGGGCCTACAGTCTGTGGAGTAATGTGCAGCAGTCGGACTAGCAGCTGGCATCTCTTCAATTAAGATTGAAAAAAAAAATGTTGAAAATCTAGAATTTCCCATTGGAGAGAAGTCCCATTTTCTGGATGGATGGATCCTTGGCATGARTTTGCTGCTTGGATGTCCAGCAGTTCTCCTGTCTCACTGAGCTCCTCCTTTGTCCTGTCATGTTCTTCCCAGTTTCTAGGAGGGGAAAAAAAGACACAAGCAAAATGCCCCAAGCCCAGGAGCAGTGGCAAGTTCTAGCTACAACGCTATCTTTAATCTCTCCAGAGTGTAATTTAGGAAATGCTTCTTATAAATACCTTACATCTGCAAGAATGTTTGTCAATACTTCTCCTATAAACGTAGGACTAAAACAAAAGGAGAAAGGTACTAATCCTATTCAGCAAAGCATGTACTCTCCAAGACAAGAACTGAATAGAATCCAGAAGTCTATTTCTGTTTAAACATTAAGGTGTAATTAAAGTGGTGGGCTGCATAGCAGTGTTGTCTTTCAGTTCTGTCCTTCAGTCCTACTGCTAGGTCATGGTTTGAATACAAAATTCCTGCATAACAAATCTATTTGGAAAGCAAGAGGGAGCTGTGCAGACTTTGCAGCCAGTCCTATAGTAAATAAGTTGGAAACAGTGTTCAATACAAGTTCAGGTCACCTAGAACTCAGCCTTTTTTCCCCTCAATTTTTTCCCCCTCTCTCTGTCTGTCTCTCTTTTTTTTCTTTTAAATAGGCAATTTTGGTCTGGTCTCTGGTCACATTTTCGACTCCCACTTATGGCTCCATCCTGTATCCAACATGGGGAACTGCTGTTGGCTGGTGTATGATTATCTTCTGTGTCATCTGGATTCCCATTGTCGCTATCGTAAAGATAGTTAGAGCTGAAGGAAACCTGTGTCAGGTGAGGGCACAAAAAGCAGCTGTCATAGACTCAAATCTTGCTCTCCTTGGCATGATCAAGAAAGTTTGTGCTCTCYTCTCAAGAGCATGTTCCATACCTGGGAATCTTCGTTAACTGGAGTTTTAGACCAGAACACATCTCTGGTAGTTGCACCAAAGGCAAATTTGCCCTGCTGTGTTCCGATACGAAGATAAAGTCTGATTCCCAGGGAGTACACCCACACATTCAGTAGTGATTTTCCTGGTTTCTGTTACTATTCCAGCTGCTTTGAATTCTCCACAGAACTTAAATCATTTTCTCAGTTTTGCCTCCCTTTCCTCACTGAAATCAGCAAGTCCAAGATCCAAGGTGTATCTTTCTTGCCAGGCTTTGCCCAAGAGTCCTGTTGGTCACAGCTCTCCTCACTTTGATCTCTGTGCCTAGAGTCCTCTAAAACCAAGGACTTTTGAAACGTTTAAAAATGAACAAAAAGTAGTTTGTTTGCTATTTGTTGAGTTGCAGCCCATAATAAGTGTCACACCTTAATGGAAAAGTGTGCAGGGCTAAGACAAGACATTAAATGCTGCTTTTATTCTCGCTTTCCAGCGTGTTACGAGCTGCTGCAGACCAGCTGCAAACTGGGGTCCCTACTTGGAATGTCATCGAGGAGAAAGATACAGCCACATTGTAGATCCCAAAACGGAAAAAGAACATGAGATCCCTACTGTGTCTGGCTTCGTGTACAAACGAGAATGAGATGCCTGTTTGGATGAGAAACCTTTTTAACATAAATGTAATTTTTTTGGACTATTAGAAGGTGACAATGCAAAATCGAAAAACAAACAAAATCCCCAATCAACCCTCAGCCCTCAAACCTATCCTGCAGAAGAAAGCAAGCCGTATTATTTTTAGTGCCGTGTGTTTGGGGAGCCACAAATCATAAATTAGACACTGAGGTCTCCCCAGATATTTAGGTTAAGAGGGCAAGAAAATGGATTCCACTCTCCCCAAGCTGATGGACTGGGCATTCTCAACCCAGTCCAACCAGTATCCAGCTGGACTGCAGATGCTGGCATGGAAGAAAATAAAAGAAGCATTCTGGTGTTCTCCAGCTACGTGAAGTTTGAGCCAAATGGTGCTGTGCTTGCGTGCACCTAAATACTACAGCCTGGGGGGCAGTTACCAGGTTCTGCTGTGCTCTGTGCTGCCCAGGGTTGTGCAGGTAGCGGAGTGGTCAGTGGGGGTGCTGCTGTCTGGCCCTGTAGCCCAGGGACTATGATTTTTTTTCTTCTGTCTAAGCCTGCTGTGAGGCTGCTCAGGATTTAATGTTGACTAAAGTGTGTGTGTTTTGTCCATGTATATACAAATATTAAGTGGCAAAAAAAATTGCCTTGCCGTGAAATAAGGCTATAACATGGTGAAAAGCGGACTTCCTTATATTTATCACTGTTCTTCCAGGAGTCCCCAAAGGGTCCTCATTTTTCTTTTTGTCATGCCCCATGTTGAGCATTCCTGTGTCTATAATTCAAAACCCATACGTCCCCATACTCTGTCACTAGCTCAGGCTCTGCTGAATGAAATAGCAACCTTTGATTTCTGCTGCATCTGCTCTCTCTATATTCATCAAGGCTTTACCTATCAGTTTGTTCTCTGTATCATCTTTCACTCTGGCTGGGTTTTTTCCTAGCAAATGGAGAAGACTGAAGTGACTTTTAAAGATTCAAACAGGGCATCAGTCATGTGGTACAACCAAAAGAAGCAGAGGTTCGCCCTAATACAACTAGTCCAAGTACTCCAGAATTATGAGGCTGGGGCATCCAAAATAATGAGATTTTTGAAAAGACTGGAAATGTTCAGATCTATGTGATTTTTGCTTTGGTGTCTTTAAGATTCAASACTTCTCAGCTTTTCTTGAGGAAAAGAGAGCAGAGCTTTGCATTATAACCCAACTCCAGGATTTGGGGCGTTAAGGAAAATGCAGTTTGTAATGCATTTGGCAACATCTGAAATTTGACTTCCATATACAAAGTAGAGGGTTAGGTTAAGAGAACTTGGCTTCATTCATAATACAAGAGCGTTGCTGATAAACAGGAGAAAAAAAAACCCATCTGACTGAATCCATATGTTTTGTGTGCTGAGGAATGTCTCTCTCACTGTGAAAATGGTTCCTTGGGAATGATGTGGCAGGATTTCTGTCCACCGCTTCTTCCCAGGGCTTTGTTTCTGGGCATGAAGGAATGTGGATAGGGACTTGTTGCTCAAGCTGCATACCTTGGTATATGTTTTATACTGGCATTTTTTGTGACAAACCAACACTTTATAGCAAATAAAAYGTAATTTTCTGTTTGTAATGGTTTTGGAGAATTTGTGTGAAGCTGTGGTACAGTTGGGAGGTACCAGTGCGCCTTTCACCAGGGCTTTGGGAAGCTAACTGGAAAGGTTTGCATCCAGCAAGCATTTTCTTGAAGAATTAGGACCTAACGTAATAGCCCTGATCTTGCCCTGGCTTAGAAAATACGTGAAAACTGCCTGTGAATGCATGATTAGAAGTTGTGATAGGAGCTGGTTAAGAGGATGCCTCTCCTGTCCTCAGCTGCTCTAGGGCCAGGTCTGTCACCCCTTCGCAGTGSTGTGCTCCTTGGGCGAGGTGACTCTCCTAGCTAGGGAGCTTCTGAGGAGCCCTTAGGCACCTTTAGAAGTCAGCGCTGCTCCTGGAGGAAGGCTGGACCCTGCAGAGCTGGGCATCTTCGTCACCCACCGGGAAGCCAAGTGTGCCCCTGCTTTTCGGGGATGTGGAAAAATCAGCGTCTCCCTGAGCCTTCACTGTAAGGGAGGATGTCCACGGCTGGGCAGGTGGCCTGAATGATTTTCTTTTCTTTTTTTCCTCTGTTTATTTTTCTTTTCTTTGAAGGAAAAAGATTAAAAGAAAACAGTTCTGCTTCAGTCACGTCAAACTGAAAGGAAAACTCTTGGAACTCTTCGAAGTCAAATAAAAAAAAAGCAAAAATAAATTCGCTTCTCCCACGGCACCTCTCTGCAGCAGCGCGTTTCCAGGCCGGCGCTGCGGGGAGCCGCGCCGGCCAGCAGAGAGCAGCGCCGGCTCGCGGCTGCCCCGGCCCCGCTGCCGGCGCCGGGGCCAAGGCCGGCGGGCGACCGGCCCTCCGCGCTCCGGGCAGCGCGCTGCAAAGCGGCAGCCTGAAGCCTGAGCCGGTTGGCACTTGCTCCTGCCCGATCCTTGGCTGCCGACCGACGCCTGAGCCTCAGAGCGGACCTGCCAGATTGGAAAGTTGTTTTTTTTATTATTGTTATTTTTCTCGTGTTCCAGATGTTTGAAGCAGATAGCCGGCGCGCTCGTGCAACGCCCGCGCGGCTCGGAGCCAAGCGTTGCGGCAACGATGCGGCCCCGCGGTTAAAACCGCTCTGCAAGCTGGAGCTGGCAAAAAGGTTATCTTGTCTGACCGGCTGTCCCCAGGATCCCTTTCCACCCCCGCAACTTGGCTTTCTGCCAGGGCTTGTCCCTTGCTGCCTCCCAGTCCCAGAAGCTGAGCCTCATCCCRTTGACCAGAACTGGTCGCGAACTAAGCTGATGTCTGCTGGCCCCAAAGAAATTACAGAGGGAGAAAGATTTTACATCGTYGGAAGAAACTAATTTCAACGTTTTTCAAAGTGATTTTGCTTTTTTGGCTGAATGCTCCTTTCTTTTAAAAAAATGGTAAATACAGACTGTAAAGGACTGAAAAAGAAAAGAACTGAAGTTTAGTAAACACCTCTTTTGAAATTAAAAAAAAAATGCTTTGCTCAATCCCAGCTGCTTTGGGAAGCAGGTAAGAAGGCAGTTGACATTCTGACTTTTCTACTTGCTTTGGAATGAGGAAATCATCATTGCTTTGAAACCATTTGAAGGATGAAAAAAATCTTTTCCAGTTTCACTCTAACTATGATGCAAAGAGGGAGAATACTGAAGCAACCCTTCAAAGAGAAAAAAACATTTCACTCTGATTGCATTAGGCAGTTCTTTCTCAAAAATCAACATTCAGCCCAGCCTTAAAGGGTTGCCAGRAGCCAAAGTCTAATCTTGGTCTCCYGTGAGCCCGGGGGAGCTGCAGATCCTCTGTGCAGATCTGCCTTTTGGGCAGACGACGCAGGGAAGAGTAAAAATGAGCAGAAATTTGTGCGTTGTTGATAAATGGCACTCGATGAAGGGAATGAGGAAAGAAGATATTATGCTGACCTGACGATTCCCATGTGATTGTTCTCATTGATTTTATAGGTCAATTCTTGTCTAAATAACACGGCCGACCTGGGTATCCAACTGAAACATGGAACCAAACCACTGCCCCAGCCCAGAGCACGAACGAGATGGGAGGCCGGCCACTGGCTCCGGCGCTCCCCGTCCCCTCTGCTCTGCCACCCTGCTCTAAACCGCCTCTGTGAAACGACTTGTCAAAAAAACAACCGAATGTTGCTGGTAGTTTTTGTCACGGCATCGCTCAGTAAATCCCAAATAAGGTAGAGGTGCAGGAATCGGATGAATCAGGGGCAAAAACCTCTGCTGGAGCAGGGAGGAGGCGGTGTGGGACGGCGATGCTGCAGGAGACGGAGCAGCCTGTTAAACCGGATCTGCCACCGAAGGAATCGCAGCGCGGAGCCGCGGCTGTCCCCGGGCTCGCTCCGCTCCGTCCACGCCAGGCGTCTGCGAAGCGCAGGGTTAGTGCGGCGGTGAGTTGTACGTCCTAATCATGACACGCTGCTGCTCGCCCGGTCCAAACTGCTGGAGCAGGGCTGGAGAGCAACGGATAGCGGCCAGAGGGCRGCTGGCGAGCTGGAAGGGCTTCTGCTCCACCGCTGGGACTTCCCACAGCAGAAATAAGGGCTGGATGCCAGGCACAAGAGACAGCTCCAAAATCACAAGAAGAGTGGAGGACTAGGGAATGGTTGCCTGGTGTGTCTTACTTTTTAAAGTGAAGAAAAAGGTATATTTGGTGCAATGCTCTGTCTGGCTGTGAAACACCTCGCTGCAAGGTGTGGGATGCCCAAAGGTTACATAGCTTCAAATTCTTTCAGAAAAATACGTGAAGAAGAAAGCCTTGATAAACACCAAGATCCTACCTCTGGTTCAGGGGGTCCCAGAGACTCTGGGAGCTGGGGGACACAGGGAAAGTGGGGCTGCAATGCTGCTTGTGCTCTGTCCTAGGCATCCYTGCCTGGCTGGGGTCAGGGACGAGACACTGGTCTGCGCCTTTAGTGTGATCTCATACAGCCGATCTAGAGAGCAGAACTTGAAATCTGTGAATCGTATTTGCAAAGTTAGTTGCAAGAAAATGCGGAGTGGTGCCAGGAGCAACCTGCTGCATTTTGCATCCCCTGTGCGTGCTCTGCCAGGCACAAACGAGGCATGTTCAACAGCACCCGAACACGGTTTCCTCTGTCCATCCCCCTGCRGTGTATAACCTCTTCAGCTCCAAGGTTTCATCATTTCTCTGTGAGCAATCAGGAAAGTAGAACAACTGGTGCAAAATTTCGTATTGTAACCAAAAAAAGAGTGAAGTCCAACTAGCTTTGCTACAGGCAGCCTGAGCTTACCCTTAATCTCAGTGCTTGCTGCCTGTTTCACACTGACGTCAGCTCCCCTTTCTTGGAAGAGTCATCATTCTCCACTAGCATTGCTAAAGATAAGATAGAAAAAGATAATTCATTTTAAAAGATGAAGCATGTGGCTTGCAAGAAAGCAGAGARCTAATGCTGAACACCGCCTGGAGTGGATGCAGATAAGAAAAAAGGGTATTCAGGGCTGCCCGTACTTGGCTTTGACCTCTGCAGACCGGAGCACACTCAGCTGGTGAGCTGGGCCCTGACCGAGGGTGGCCACAAGAATGAAGGTCAGAAAAGGAAGCGCTGAACTGACCGTATCCTGTTGGAGCCCACAAATATTTGGAATTGCTTTGGCATTGTACATCATGCTTGCCAAGAGCCACCATCCTTGAATAGGAATTCAAGAGATGCCTCCTCCTGGGACTAAGTTTGTGCAAGGTCTAGAGTAAGGAAGGCTGGTTCTCGAGATGTGCATCTAATTGCCGTTGTCGCCTAAATAATTGGGCCAAGCCCTGKCACAGCAACAGAGCACCCGAGGAGCTGCTCTAGTCTCCCAGAGCCCYGGGCGAGCTTCAAGGCTGGGTGTAAGCCTTTCTGGACAGGGGCCATTGGGGTGAATTTAGCTGCTGGGATTGAATCCAGTGTAAGTGGAGGATCAATCCAGTTACAACATAACCCACAGAGGTTTATCACATATTTTTCTGGGTTATGCAGATGTTTCTGYGTATTTATGGAACTGTATACTACTTTGGAAGAATACCAATGACCAGACAATTTGAAAATCTGGGTGGACGCACACTTTGGGGTTTGACTGAACCATGCTTCCAAAAGCTGACATCATGGTACTGAGCTACAGGCGGCTGTTACTGTCCCATGCACTGTGCTCATCTGCTCCAGTCTGGGAGCAGGGACACGAGAGAGTTCAGCACAGCAGTCTGTAATGCACGCTTTCTCTCATGATGACAAATGGCCATTTTCTAAGCTTTATGCCATGTTTAATACCTGCTATTATTTTATATGAAACTCTTTCCTTTCATGTCTCTGCTACTGCCTGAGAAATTATATTTAATATTTATAAAAAAAATCCCTTATACAATTATGACATCCTGGCATTAAGTAGCTAAGGCTAAAATACATTTTTTTAGTGAAACTACTTTAATGCAGACATGTTTCAGCTTTTGAGAGTTGCATTTCCTTGGGTTCTGTTGCACAGAACTGGTGAAATCTAGAATTTTCATTCCCTAGTGAACACTACCCATGGCGTGAAGAACAGATCTGCTTTGTGCTGTAAGAGTACAATTTGCAAAATTTGCCATGCAAGCACCAGGAGGGCAGAGCGRGCTCAGGAGGAGGGAATTACTCCTGTGCAAAAATGTCTGCTAAAGTTTGCTAGCTAATAAAAGGTGCCAGGATGGTGAGAGCGACTTTCTGTGCAGACGGTTGTGCGTGGGGAAGGCGATCGGGCCCGGTGGAGAGCCGGGAGCTGTAATCCCTTCCCTCTCTGTCGGGCGCCGAGCAGAGGGGGCTGGATCCGTGGCTTTGGTGCATCTTGACATGCGCTGAGCAGAGGGGCCTGGAAGAGATACATCCCTCCTTGCAGCTGCAAAGAAAAGCCTATAAGGTATCCTGTAACCACAYGTGTTTGTTAAAAAAATGCTACCAGCATGAAGAAAGGCAGAATTTCCCCGCCTGTTATGTAATCAGAATAATTAAACTCAGGTGAATGACTCCTAGGAATTTTCGCCCTTAGATTTTTACTTTGCTGAATTTTATTCAGACACTTTGAAAGCAAAGGAGGAGACAACTGTCCGGCACAGTATGGTGTAAATCACTGCAGGAGCAGCCCTTACTAGGATGAGGAGCTTCCTCTGCTCTTGCTGAACCCCGCTGCGGCCTCTCAGTACTCCCACTCACCTGGCATCAGCGCTTATTTTATTCTTTTGGCTAKTTTTAGTTTTATAAATGAATGCACAAGCGGGGCCCAATAGGATTAAGCCATTTCCTTCTTTTGGGCCAAGATGTCTTCTACTTATTTAATATAAAGARTCAAGACATTTCTACCCCTCAGCTCCATTGCACCAACACAGTTGCACCATCTCCACCTGCCAACAGCAGCAGAGCTGAACAGACCCTGCGCAGATAAGAGCTGCAGGTCCAAGCACAGACGTCAGCGTTGGGCAGAACARGAGATACGCCGATTCATGCTGGAAACGGAGAATGATTTCGGCATGCCAGGCAGGACAGTGAAGCCTGTCACTAGAAGACAGACGAGGGCAGCGTTGCCCTGTAAAGTCAGGACAGGCGTGTTCCTCCCTGAAATGGTTTTCATCTTGCATTGGCTGTTGGGGTCCGAGCCCCTTCCAGGGGAGCCTTGCCAAGTGCTGTCCTGTTGCTGCAGATGTAATGTGGGGGGCATTTTGCTCAGGCTATGCAGAAAGTGCAGAAAAACAGATGTTGCCTTTGCAGTTCTGGGAATTCAGTTATGTTAAAGAGCTTTGCTTTCCGTTTCCAATGGTTTTGTCAGCATTGCTTGATTTTTAATAAATGTGTACAGTGAACAGTGCCTCTGCTGTTTCCATATTTTTTTAATGGGATGAACATCCATAGGAGCCAGCAGGGAACTATGTTTATAAACCAAAGTGCTGCTAAAGTGATTTGCCTGCTTATATAGGCTGCTGCTGTGTTTTCCCAGGCTGATGCTATAGCATCTTTCCCCTACTGACGTTTCCCTTAGTCCATAACCAGGCCCACGATGTCATGCAATGTGACCAGGGGGGATTTAGCTATGAGGACCATCTGGGAGGTCTCCAGCTGCTATTGGTTGTCCTGGAAGGATTTCCCTTAATAGCCAGCTCTCGCCYGTGCACCTGGCTCCAGTGTCCTGCAGTACTGCATGGCAAATCACCTATTATTTCGGGGAGATTTACAACTTAACTGATTCCTCTGGTCTGCTGGTAAAGCCTCAGCTTTGAGACAGATGTGTGACTCGATGTCCCTGCCGCTGGAAGCAGACCATGCTCATGCCRGGTGGGAGCCGTGGCGTTCCTGCAGCAGGCACGACTCTGTACTGCCAAGCAATCGGTGGGCAAAGCCGCTCGCCTCCCTCACTGCAGCACTACAGTGGCATGAGTTAATATTTTGCTTTTTGCACTTTTGGCTGAAAGTTGGATCCTCTGGTCCCTGCTTAGCATGCAGTAGTGCAGAGCCAACTCTCCTCCCATTGGTCCTGAGGTCCAAGATTCATTAGTCTGCATTTATCAGCTCTTGCCAGAGAAATGGTGAATAATGAGGCCTGGTTCAGGTAATGAAATGATCTCCCTCTTGCATCTGATTACATTGCTGCTTATTGTTTCCTCTGTGTGTAATTTCACTTCCCAGGAAACTTGTTTTGTAAACACTAATGACTGTGCAGTTATGAACTAAGTTAAACTTCCCAGCAGTGCTGCAGGAGCCCAGTGAGCTGTGCAGGCCTGGCTATTTGCGTTACAACRTACTTCATTAGGTGGCAGGGGCCTGGAGGAAGCCCCTGTGGCTCTACTGTGAATGCCTGGGCCGGCACCATGAATGATGTGGCCCTTGGCATCCYTCATGAGCAGCCTATATCTGGTTGTTCTGGTATCAATACTGAGATACAGCCTMCGTAAATGTCCTTCTTCTCTGGTGTGGACCTTCCTCAAGAGATAACCAGAGTGAATGTTCTCCGTATTCATTTTGTTAGCCAAAAAAAGACCCATTCCTTTTGCTTCTTTCATCATTCCCTTTCTTTGTTCCTCCCTTTCTTGAGTACAAGTAACTCAGGCAGACTATTCCAGACATCTCATGTAAGGATATTGAAACTATTTTCTCTCTGCTGCATGACTTCACTGGTACATCTTAAAATTTCACCTATGTTTTCCGTGATGGCATCCGCTTGGCCGCCCGGAGTCATCCTCTGTTAAACTAATATGTCCAGAAACCTTCATCCTTAGCCCTGGAGGGATGACCTTGCATTGTGCACTCTTCATCCCATTTCTACAACACGAGACTTGAGGTCATGAAGTTTTCCTATGTGATCTTCTCAGCTTCTGCATTACCTTAAYGACCACAGGCAGCTCACCAGCACGCTCTAGTGCCAAGGTCAAATAAAAGAAGCCTTGCTCCAGAACTGACCCTTGAATAACTTCATCTGTGACTCCCYGCAATCCTCCTGAAAGCATGGGTCCCTGCCATCCCCCCTCTACCTACTGCCTTCTTCAGATTAACATTTTTATAGGAATCTCTGCCTTTCTGAGTGTTGGATTCATGCCCTTGGGAGATGTTTTACTGAAGTCTAAGCAGAGGAGAGCTACCTTCCTAGCAGGGACAGCACACCAGAAAAATGCCATATATCTATGATAAGCTGGAGTATTGAACAAATTCTTCTTTCCATAAATCAGCGGTTTTACATATTCATTTTCATGATACATGCAGCCCAGGACAGCTTTGTGTTATCGTCAGAGGAGTAAAGCCTGGTTATGTAGGAGCTCTGGAATAATTTCTTCYTCTGTAGCCCCTAGCTTGCCCATAATCATTATGTACCTCCTTAAGATCARTCTCTCATTTCCCTCCTACTCCTTCTCTCTTTACCATGCTTTACTATGCTATGCTCCAGTAATAAATACCTGGGACTCCCTTAAGCARTGCACTGTGCAAACATGCAGCAGAGGGAGTCACCAGCCCAAGTGCAAGCCCTGTAATGGTATACACAAGCCGCTCCCCAGCAGAGTACAGGTGGATGTAGACAGGGGTTTTATGGAGGCAGTGAGACAACATGGTTGCACCAAAGGCCCTGGATGACAGTAGAAAGCTGTGTGTGACAGATGATCATCACTCTCCTGCTCTCTCAGCACTTGCACTTGGGTGGACTATGTGTCTTTTAGGAAATGCATTCCCCTAATGGTCCCTTTGGTCATATAAAAGCTGCTGGGACAGTAAATCTCATCCTTTAGGTAGACTGTGTCTCACACRAGAGCATTTGGAAGAGTTTTATGGTCTCTTTGGAGGGGTCCTCAAGACACAGTTGGTAAATTTGAGGAGACACCGTGCCATTTTATGATCTACTGTGGTATGCATCGCTGGGACAAATGTGTCCCTGGGGTGGTGCCTCCCCCCGGTATTACCCAGGATACGTTTGCGCCTGTATTGATTGCATACTTATTCAGCCAGTCATTAAAAAAYGAAATCTGAATTCATAGTGCAGGAACTCATACCAGTCTGGGCAGATTTATCGGCCTGATCAATAGAACATGTCTTCACTGCAGGAGCAGAAAAACTGTAAGTCATCCTTATGTTAAAACAAGTGCGAGGAGAAGATGTTTCTGCACAAAATTGTTCAATCTTTTTAAATTAGGTTTCTTTTTTTCCCCAAAACTATTGGCTATTGGACTGAAGAATTCCTAGTTGCGTCTGTTTTTGAAGACAATGCAATTTTTCTCCAGGAAGAAAATCATTAAATGACAAGCGAGCAAGGAGTCTGTCCTTGTCAGTGTGTTCCTAGGCTCAGCTGGGGAAGCAGGTGTGGAAAAGGTTTCAGTTAAACAGTTCTCCCATTCTGAGTCAAAATGTAAATTGTCTGGACTCCAGCGGCTACAGGTTTTTTTACCTTTTAGGCTTTTGCACCCTTCTGCTATAAAAAGTCCAATTTTGTTTTATTCCAGACAGCAGTTGCCCAGTGCAAAGCTTGTCAACGTATTAATTTCCTTGGCTGTAAAAGCTGTCGCGTCCTCACGGCGCTCCGAACGCCGCGCTGCGCTTCCCGGGTCCTGGGATCGCCGCTGCGCTTCGCCCGCCGCCCCGGCGCGAAGCCGGCTCCGGCAGTCCCCGCACGTTTCAGCCCACCGGCGCGCGGCCGCCGCGCGCCCCGGGTCACCCCGCCTGTTTTATCACCGCGTGCTGTTTTATCGCTTCCGCACGGTCGTCCCAAACCCAGGGGAAAGGGCACAGCCAGGCTCGCCGGGCTCTGCTGGAGCGATGACTAACCGGTTGCGTCCTTCTGACACCCAGCCGTTATAAACCCTGTACTTTGGATATTCAACCCCTCTCAACTCCCTTTTAATGCCTTTTTATAGAGGTGATAGCACCTCCAGGCCCAGCTCACAGGTTTTGCTCGACTGAAYTTGGCTCCTGTTAGGCCAGTTCACAGCTGCGTTCCTTTGACCCACAAATGCTGTATTGCACCTTAGCAACTGCTTCCTGTGACCCACAAATGTTTTATTTCATCTTAGCTGAAGACCTAGAGCCGGCAGAGCGTAACAGAGCAACTGTAGTTTATCGGTCCTCTCCACTTGAGCAATCCTCCTTCTTCGCGGGTGTTTCCATCACGGGTGGGGGGCTCAGCAAGGCTGCAGCAGGAYTGGGCTCTGACACTGCTCCAGGAGCGTGCACATCTTAAATGGCAAGATGTGCCATTAATTAACCCCATTAACTGGGGCTTAACTCCCTCGAGARTAAATGTGCTTAATGGTGGCGTAAATGCATCTGCCTAGAGAARGATCATTGGCAGATCGTAACGTCGAGCACCTCTGCTCGGACCAGGCGGCTGGGAAGGGAGGAAAACAGTTAAATGCAATTGCTCAGAGAGAAGGCCAGATACTGCTCTTTCTTGTCTTAGTGGCAGACCTAGAGGACAGTTCAAACCTTCTTTACCTGGGGAGTAACGACTGCTTCTGTTGCAGAAAGCACCACGTGGGTCACATTAATTACCTTCCTTTATTGGGAGATTGATAGGCAAAAAGGCTCAAATGGCATAAATTAGCAAGTTAGCCTGCAGTCGGTAGAGTGCTTGAGCAGTGTGGCTTGGTGTTTTATTTATTGGTGCTAGGTGGGCTTTTTCAAATTATGTTATCAAATTTGATGAAATAGTGACAATATAAGCAGGAAAAGGTAGAATTTTAGTTACTGTGGAGCTAGAAAGGYGAATTTTTGTTTAATTTTGTARAAGAAAGCTGAAGCTCAGAACTGGAGGGGGTGGGGGGGGACTCCTTACTACCACTGCTCTGTTTTTGCYGGATGCTTTGTTTTAGGGAGTTCTGAGATTATCAGAAATGACCTTGCTGCTGTGAAGTGATTAATGCTTCGTGCTGGTGCCTGTTTCCAGAGCTCTTTRCAGACCATCTCAGCGTAGTTTTGCTGTAGGAGCCTATGGCTGTTTCCTTGATTTGTCTTGGCTAGGGCAAGATGTGCTTTAGGGGGCTCTTAATCTCTGCGGATTTGCATTGGAGACTCCTTAGGGCAGGTCACTTCCCAGTCCCAGGAGGGCACGGAGAAAACCCAGGCACGCGGAGCGGAGCGTTGTCTCCTGGGGACCCGGAGACCGCGGGAAGGGCGCTCAGGCTGAGAGTCGGCGGGTAAGTGAGACGTTTCGAAGCAATTCATGGCTCTCGCTGTGTTAAATTGTGCTGCCAGAGAATACGCCGTTGCAAGGARAAATATTTCCTGGCTTGCTTAGAATTTCATGAGCTGCGAGCCCGTCCAGGATTGCTTGTTTATCTCGGCTGGGAACCGAGGCCGAGCTCCGCCGCACATTTAATTAGATTGGAGGAAGGCAGAGAATTTTAAGGTAATCTTATCTTCTACCACTCATCACAACTCTCGTATTTAAAAACTCTTCACACCACGTGAAACAAAGCCCGATATTAAGCTATCTGGTTTT
This sequence comes from Rhea americana, assembly GCF_003343005.1. NCBI lineage: Eukaryota > Metazoa > Chordata > Aves > Rheiformes > Rheidae > Rhea > Rhea americana. Next base: position 2,562,758 of record NW_028187177.1, on the reverse strand, counting down.
AAGCACACTGCCCTGGAGAACAACTTTATAAGGAGCCACTCTTTAATCAAGTATTCTTATGCCTCCTTCTGTGTATGTGACTTAAAAAAAAATTGCTGTAGGATCTAAGGAAAACTAACCAGGAGAAGAAAGAGGAGTGCAAATGATCTTGCCTGGGCTTTGGGGGGAAGGAATATATTCTTCCAAGGTGCCCTTTCTTGCAATTGTCGAAAGAGGAAGAACATATTAAAAGAATCTGAGTCAAATTTACCTGTTGCTACAACAGTCTGGCAATAGCCAGGGTTAAGGTACTGGGAAAGATGGCACAAAATCAGCCAGAAATCAGAGCAATGAATTTCATGCAGCAGCCCTGCAGGGCTGGATCCACAAAGGTCTTTGAGTATGTTGAAGGAGGGGAGGAGACCAGCAAAGCCAGCTACTGCCCTGGCCTAAAGTTGATGCTGTCCCCTGTTGCTTTGCAAGGGGAGAAGGGGTAAAGCAGCTTCCAGTTTGTTAGAGGCTCAGTTTGATAAGCTAAAAGAAACTTCTTTGGGAAGAAAYCAGTCTCTTGTCCTCAATAAAATACCAGCCAAAGCAAYGATGTTTGTAGAATAAACGTGTCTTGCACATTATTTCAGGGAGACATGTCTTTTTTTTCTTTTTCTCCAGTGAATTTCCACACTCTTGTGCTGAACAGAATGGGTGCAGCTCATCCTCAAAATCAGAAAAGCATCATATATATATTTTGTGTATATATATTTTATATATATATATATATATATATATATATATATATATATAAAAGCAAATTATCTTCAAAATACACAGTTGCTCGTAGTGAGGCAGCCACATATACTGCAAATGCATTTGGTTTAGTGAGCGTCTGGGCAGTGTTTTCAGGCTGCATCACAGGGAAGAGCCAGTTCCTGCAGGTTTTCCTGGGCCCTTCATCAGGCAACTTTGCCATGGAGAAGGGACACTGGTGTCAACGGGGCTGAGGGAGGGAAGTGTCACAGCAAGTCCCCAAAATTACTAGAGTATGGGAAGAATAGAAGTGGAGAGAGAGTGACTGGGGAGTGGAGGGATGTTTTTTGGCTGTTTTCTTCTCTTTCTCTGCAAAATGTGACCTCAGATGTGCATCGCTGCAAAGGAGGCTGCAGGGAGTAGACAGGTACTAGCTGAAGCCAAATCAGTGCTTGCTCACCCTTTGGATTTAAGGGGGGTGGCAGGGCAAGTGGATAAAATACATAATATTGGGAATACTGGTGCCTGGTCCAGTGTGGTGTCATGCATAGTTTTTTATTAGCTTTCTTCTCCTGCAGTCAAATTCACCCTAGCATGCTAAGTGTCCCCAGTGCAAGCGATGCCAGTAAAATTCGGGGACAAGTAACTGCTTTTGTGGTTTCACGGGGACTTGTCTGTCTCTTCACACTTCCTAAATGCTGGCATAATAAATCCTGAAGTGCTTTCTCGCTCGCAGCGGTTGTGATTAATATAGCTGTTAGCTGGTGCCTCTTTYAGAGGAACCAGCTGACAGCCCCATGGTGGATAAGCACCGGAGGCCTGGAAACCCAGCCATCTGATCTGCATTTGAGAAGTGAGGAGATGCAATAACAATGATAATTCCTTCTCTTTAAATTCTGACGTGGACACAGGGTAAAAACAGTGACATTTGCTGTGAGAGTTTCAGAGAATGCCTTTTAAAGCAGAAATGGTTTCAAAGACTGAATTAAAGTAGCTGTTTGAGATGGGCCACTGCTTTCTTTTTAAGTGGCTAGAAGTCATTAGAGTGGATGACGTTGGTGCCAATAAACAATTTTGGTCCCGAGTCGGTCAGGGCATCCTTGACTTTGAGGMGCTTTTCCGAACGCAGCCTCGGCCGGCTCCGCAAGCGCACCTGTGAGTATTCCCGGGCTCGCTGAGCCCTGTAAAATTCATCCTGTGAATGCACTGTTCCCCTCTGCCTGGGGCATCTTCTCGCAGTGAAATCGTGAGTGGGTTGTGAATATCCCTGGCAAATTTATCAGGTTTTCACTCTGCTTCATTCGGCATAATCAGCTCCACTGATTTCCGCTTGTTTGYGGCAAACTTTGCAGCTGGGAGCTCGAACTGCCATTTATTTTCTGTACGGGCTCCTAGTCTGGAAATGGATCTAATTTGCCTTACTGAATTACAAGAAAATTAAGCTAAACATATTGCATTATGCACGGATGCACTGTGGGGCTTTCATGAAAGGGGTGGGGGGAAAATCCCCACAGTTGTCATTTACTGCAAGCTTCTGCTTTCCCCAGTATCGATAACTCTGTGTCCTGAAAAATATAAAACATCGCTAAAAACGACAGTTTTTTTTTTCCTCCAGGCGCTGGGTAGCTCGAGCTGCATCTGTCTCACGTCTTTCGCCGCCTCGGCCCTTAAGGAACATCCTTGCAAACAGCCGAGCCGYGCTCCCTCGCGCTCCCTCCCGTCCCGCTCAGACACGCTTTCGGCATCCCACACTGCTCTTAAATAGTTCCTAATGCTTCCAGTGTGGAAACAGCTCCTCYGCTTTTTGAACGGAGATATTCCTGCCGGGTGTAAATCGCCCTCAGAGCCTCAAGGAGGCTGAGTTCGAAGCGGGCAAACGCTTTGTATGTTCTGCTATGTTTAAATGACAGCACCTGCTCGCTGGTAAATGCAACATCGCCTGATGTTTTAATGTGTATTTCTCAATTTACCAATTTAAAGCTCATCTGAAATATATTTCAGCTCTTGGAGGACTTCCGGTCTGAATCTGGGACTGTCATGGTCACAGGACGAGCTTCCATTTATAGTCACAAATACCAGCTTTAGTGACCTGGTCCTGGAAAGCAAGCAAATCTGCTGRTTTTAGCCAGGTATCCGTGGAGGGGGGAGGCTTAGGCCACAAGTCACGAAGTAAATAAATAATCCCAGAGGTTGGCACCCGAAGGACTGAAACCTGTGGCTGCGTTGCTCTCGTCTTTGCAAATGCTCTAAAACTGACTTCTGGCACATCTGCTTCGGTATTCACAACCCCTGTGGTTTTTTCACATGTAAGATCATTTCTGAAGAAATGAATGAGCAAAGCAATTCTTATTCTAGTTCAGGATTACTGATTTTTTTTTTCTTTGCCAACCCATGCACAGCAGAAAAGCCTTTCCTCTTCAAAAAAGTCTGTTTAATGCAATTGCTCTGCAAGATTATTACTTTTTCTTTTTTCTTTTTTTTCTTTTTTTGCTGAGAACAATTAAGAGCTTCAGCAGCTTAACTGGCTGTGACGACTGYGAAAGAGCAAGAAAAAACTTTAAACGCCTCTTCCCACGGCGTGCGGCGCCGGAGCAGGGCGACCGCTGGCCCCGCGGCTCGGAAGGTGTGTCTTTTTGGCACACGCTGGCAATAAATTTAGCGAGTCACCCTGACGCAGGCGGAAACACGTGACGCTCCCCGCTCGCAGGAAACGCTGCTTTTTCCCCGAACCGTCCCCGGCCGCAGCCTTTGAGGCCGCTGCCGGCCCGCCGGGGCGATGCTGGCGAGGCTCCTGGGCGGCGGCGCCGG
>NW_028187177.1:2368047-2559182 GCF_003343005.1 Rhea americana | reverse complement strand
CTGCGGGGCCGGCACCTCCGAGCGGCTCTGCCGCCCCCGCGCCCTCCCGGGAGGGGGTTCGGCGACGCGGCGGGGGGCGCGCGGGACGCCGCCTCCCGGGCGGCGAACCCAGGTGGGTAGCGGCGCTTGGCCGCTGCAGCGCAGCAGGGAGGTCGCTTAGGGCGAGCGGCGAGAAAGCAACCCTGTTTCTTCTCCGTGGCTGTGTCAGCGCAGCGCCGCGTCCCCCCGGGGTTGTACGCGCTCCTTGGGTGCTGGGGACTCCGGGGACCAGACCAGCACGGCATAAAACTTCCTCTTACACAGCATTCCTGCGGCATCTAATGCAAACTGATGCTTCGTGCTAGGAAACCTAAGGGCAAAAAGTACCGTTCCTCTGGGTTTCTGAGGAGGGATGAGAACCGCGCGGGGATGCGATGCCCTGTCCTTCGTCAGAGATAAGGAGGTTGTGAGCTCAGACAGCGAGCAGGGCTGGCTCGGCACCGGCAGCTTCCCGGGTGGGTTCGTTGCTCCCTTGGCGTGAAAGATGGGGTCGTGCCTGGGCACCCTCCTACCTGCTTCTCTTTTTAATCTACGCCACCAAGTCCCAGCTGCCTTGCAACGCTCTCCGCTCACGGATGTGCGATGCAGAAACCAGGCACTGCCGTGGGATTTGGGCTGGCCATTGCTAACTCTGTTCCAGCAGCAGTCGCTCTGCCATCAGCCTGGTGCTGGGATTATTTCCATTAAGCCGTGCAGGAGTCTCTCTCCATGCAGCATAGTGGCATCACCTTGGCATCAGCTGTATCGCAGCAGCCCTTGCCTCCATCGGCATTCTCGGGACAGGGATGCGGGCAAGTAGTTATTAGTGCTGCAGACAGTTTGTTCAACCTGGTAGCTGGGCTGATAATTGGGCTGTTGAATCGTACTGACATTTAAAAAGTGTATTTGGCCCTTAAAGAACAAGGGGGGAAGAAAAGCCATTCTGAACCCTGAACCCTTTTCCCTATTTCATTGTAGCTTTTTTGCTTTTTTTCCCCCCCATCTTCCTTAATTTAAATGTGTCTCACTACTTTCTTTCATATTATCTCTTATAGCTTATCAAGTATTCAAAAAAGACAGAAGGCCTACGAATTTTGATAAAAAGGTGTTAATTTGGGCAGGCCGCTTTAAAAGGGAGGAGGAGATTCCCACCCTCATATCGTAAGTAGATCTATTCTCTCTGCTGTAAAAGCCTTTTTGCTTGGATGACACTTTTAGATGCAAACACACAGATTGAAACTCCAGCCTGGGCCATGGTCAGAAGGACGCTCACGCGGCGAGGGGGCCTACGTGGCACTGGTATCATGTAGGTGGGCTACTACCACTATCAGTATCCCAAAATAATCCAAACTTTCGGATGCATAAGGTTTGGTCACCCCTTGTGAAGTAAGCTGGATTCAGCTGCTTTAGATCTCAGAAATTTCACACTAAGATGAAATGTCTTTTGTAAAATGAATGAATTTAGCTCAGAAGTCACCAGGGCAAAATATGTGTTTTAGGTTTTACATGCTTTGCTAGTTTTTAGTGATTAGCAATTAATAATGATGCATGAATTTTAAGAGAGTTGGGACTGTCTACAGCATTGGTGGCAGACATCTGAGAGGAGTTCCTTGCACCTAGCCTACGGCTTCATGTCCTTGTTGAGGTATTTGCTTAAAGGCTTGCCACTCATTGCTGTAGACCTAATGCTGCCTGATTCGTGACATCCCAGGGGGCTCTTCCAGTTGGCGTTCCCCTTGCAGATGTGATTAAAGCCACAGCTGGATGCCATTTCATGAATGACTTGAGCTGTTGTGCTAAAGTCTCTTGCAAGCATCACCTGTCAGAGAGATGTCAGGAGTCGTTTGTGGGAGGTCGTGGAGATCTGAGTGATGGCTATGGCTGTTCAGCTGCTTGGTGACACGTCTCCAGATGGATCCTGGAGCCGTTAGCCTCCAGGCTCAGCCTCTGCTGGCAGTAATGTCCCTGCTCTGCCCAGTCTTGCAAGAGCTGGGTCGGGGGGACGCTGCAACCTTGCCAAAGTCCCCTTGCAGCTCCTGTGGCATTTGCACGGGACAATATGACAAACTGGCTGATGGCTGGCCAGGCTCGTGCACGTCTGTTCCCACAGCCTCACCGAGAGGGGGGCTGCAGCCCTGTGTACAGCCAGGATGGGAATACAGCCACGGACCACGGCAGTGCTCGCGGTGCTGCTTTCTGCAAGAAAACTCACTGTTTCTTCTAGCCCAAATGTCATGCAGGTGCTCTTGCAGCAGCACGGGCAGCATGGCCCGGCACAGGCTGCCCGACTGCCATGGGTGTCTCCCGGAGCGCTGCGGGTGCTGCCGTGAGACACCCAGGGGTGTGCCCAGGCTGATGTCATTGCTGCAAGGAAAGGATGTTCCTGCCCTTGTAGTTTATTAGCTGTTCCCTCTCTCACACATTAAACAAAGGCACAAGAGCAGGATATGTCACTGCTGACAGCAGCAAGACCTCAGCTGTGCAGGGTTTGGCTAAATCTTGCCCCACTCCCTGCCTCAAGTCCTGCTATTAACACCTGAAGAAAGAAAGCAGAAGAGCATTGTATATAAATAGCTGGTTGCTAGGAGGGTTCAGGATTCATTACCCAGCTTGTCATCACCTCTTGCTTTACTGTTGCAGTGACAGGATGGAAACTCTGCTCTGTTCTCTGCAGGTCTGAGGTCCTCGATGCCGCAAGGAACAGCGTGAGGATAAAAGTTTGTTACATCATGATTGCGCTGACCTTGCTGGGCTGTTTGGCCATGGTAATCTCAGGCAAAGAAGTGAGTGGTTTTTTTGTTGTTTTTTTTTTTTTTGTTTTTTTGTTTATTTTGTTTTTTTGAGGGAGGGGAACAGTCTCACTTCACATAGACTGTGCACAGAGCCCCTTTTTTAAAAAGCACCTGAGTGAGACAAAAATTTTAAGGAAAAAGTCTGTATTAGTAGTACTTGCAGGGGACTTGCACCACCACATTGTCTGGGGGACAGATGGGCTTTGGGAAGTGCCACTGGCTGGTTAGCGTGTTCCACTTGACCCACTTTGCCATAACTCAGTGCACTGCAATGCCCTATATATTGGTATCTCAGGGAAAGGCTGGTCCAAAGGTTGCAGAATAACTTAGATAACATCAGCAGGCTTTGGAGTAGGCTGCAAATGCAGCAGCACTGGTGTGCTCTCCTGCTTCAGCCACATCTACTCCTACCTTGCTGGACTGCTGCTGGCGATGGAGCTCCTGCTGGCTGCCTTGCTGGGGACAAAAAAAAATTCGTATTTCCCAAAAGCTGTTACTTGTATTTGCTTCTCCCATCCAGCTTCTGGTGTGGACTAGCATGTCCCAGCCATGTATGCTGGGCAGCAAGCAGGAGCCCTGGTGGGAGCAGCTGGGTCCAGCACTAATGGAAAAGGTGGCGTGATGCCCCTGGCCAAAATCAGCTGAGCAACCAGTGATGATGGAAACCAAAAAAGTGATCCAAGAATCTCTCTGCATCTGAGTCTTCATCACTGAAAGCCCTACTATTTTTCCTAGCTGCTCGTGCACCTCTATACAATAGGCAGTGTGATTTCTTTTTCTGCTAATTGAAAGGTACAAACGCTGGCAATTTGTTAAAGGAAATACACTAACTCTTGCACTGCAAAATATTGAAAGAACAGTGGGGTATCAAATTAAGTGGTGCAAAAAAGGGGAAATCTATTGCTGGGAAATGTTTTTGTGCAACGATTTTTCACCATTTATTTTCCAAGGCTGCTAAAAGGGATCGCACACTGCTGAGGATGAATACAGAAAAGAAGGCCAAATGGAGGGCCGAAGCAGAGAAAGATCAGGAGGCAACTGTTGAGACGCAGCAGTGATCGTGAACAGATTTATTTTAGCAGCAAGAGATATGTGTTTTGCACGCATGGCCTGCGTACCTGTCTTCATTTAACTCTTTGGATCTTTATTGCTGCAAATCTCTCAGGGCAAAGACTTCATTGCTTAAAAATTGCTCAATATGAGCTGTGAAAACTCCATGGAAATTCCAGCAGATGCTTTCTGTGGCCTCTGGTCTCTGCTGCCAGGTTCAGCTGAAATACAGAAATCTCCTCTGCTAGTGGAAGTTGGGATGGGTGCAGGACCCAGCTCAGGCTCAGCTCTGTGTGGTGCCGCTGATGTTCTGCGTGGCCACCAGAGTGTCTTCTCCATGCCAGGGAAGATATGGCCTGACATCAGGGAGTATCTGAGTCCACGCGATTCCTCTAATGACAACAGGCTTGGCCAAAGTGACTGGGAGAGAGGAGAAAGAGGTCTGAAATATGTTTTAAAATCACGAAGAGGTCAACTGTGTCTCTACCTCTGAGTCTGCTGCACCTCTTTGGTTTTGCTTTTTGATCTCCCAGTTTGGGATACTGTTATAAAAGTTCCCCAGCACTTGTTTAGTTGTGGTTTTAGTCAGGATTAATTTTTAATACATGGTTTTCTAAAATTGGGTTCTTCTTAATCATCATAGTTCATTAATCCATAATAAAACAGCTGTCCAATTACATCTAAAATAAATGCATCTCTTCACAGCTTCATTTAAAGTGTCACCAAACTCTCTGGGATGATGTTTAACAGATGGGAAAGATCCTAATGAAATATTGAAAGTTACATTTCCATAAAGCAATTTAGTTTTAAGACAGGAAAATGTCCCCAGTTCATGCTTGTGGGAGATGGTAGGCTGAGCCACCATGCATCATTCATAGCTTCATGGGCCTCGGGGGATGACCGTGCTGCACTAGACGTCGAAGGATGTGGAGGGACAAAACGCATCTGTAACTGCACTCAGTCCTTACACAGGCTCTGGAGCAGCATGCCAAGGCCTTGCCTTGCTTCTGCTGAGTCTGTCACTCTGACTGTTCACGCTGCATTTGTGCTCCTGTGACTGTGGCCCTTCAGTAGCTTTTTCTGCCCCTGTCCCAAAGATTTTTTAGGAGCCGGTGCAATTTTCTCCATGTTGTGCACCCACTTGGGCTAAGAAACTCGTGCAAGGCGGGTGTCATACGTGTCATGTCTTGGTGCTCGCAGTACACGTTTCCAGCTCACAGATCTGAGCAGGACGATGTGCAAGAGGCGACGGCTGCTCCCTGTGGTATTCCTCACGAGACGTGAATCGGGAAAGTGCAAATAACGGCCTAGGACAAGAACAGAGTGAACAAGCCTCTGCTGCTCAGGCGCTTCTCCCTGCGCTGGTAATGTGGGCTCCTTTGTTTTACATGACTCAGTTTTCTTGATTAGCACCATCAATCCTCAGGGGGTTCCTCAGTAATTCCTCAAGGTTAATGCCCATTTGGCCTAAATTGAAACATCTCTGATCATTCCCTTATTTATTTATTTATTTATTTTAACTCCTAAATGGCCATCACGTGCATTTTAATGTGGCACACGTATCTCTTAAAGGAATGCTGTTTTGATGCTAGTGAACAAAATCACATCTCATGTTCTGGGCTTCCCTGGCTTAAGCAGAAAAGGAAGGGACCACAGCCATACTTAAAGGACAAGGAAATTAACTGTGCCTTGTTTCACATTCTCCTCTTCATTTCTTTCTGCTCTGGGGGAAAAAAACCTGCTTCAGGTGTGAACTGTTTTCAAGTCCTATTGAATAGCTTCCATCTTTGACTAGTGCATAAAGCGCTGCACTACGCATCCTCATTAAGAAAAGGGAAAAATCAATTCCCCCTCTCCGACCCAGTGATGACGGGCCACTTCTGAGCTACCAGATGATCTAGTTGCTTTTAGGCCATTGCAAAAAGCTATGAATATTATGCAGGGGATAATAATTTACCAGTCCTGACTACCTGATTGTTCATTTTGATGTCCTAATAGTCCTCAAAATCAATCAGCCCTAATGACTGGCTCGCACTGTGGCGGTAGCAGGCTCTGGTGTAGCAAGCCTCCACCAGAGCCATCTACTGTAGTAACTGGAGATGCCACCAGAGGACATTGCACTGCTGATATGACTCTGACTCCCTGGGAAGTGCCACTGCTTGTTAAAATAGGTTTCCATCTGTGTTTGCAAAGTCCTTTGAAATCGCATGAAAAGCTTCTAATTAACGCAGCTTCTTGACTGCATATTTGGCCAATTCTCACCACCTTGGGTTTGTTTTTGTATTTTTTTTTCCTCCCATCTCTATTGTTTAGATGTCACACTTGATCCTGAAATCATTTACAAGAGGGATGGGAGTTGTTACTAAGGTAGGAGCTATTTTTCCCTTTTTAATAACACGCCCTGTATTACCATAGCCTGGCCCAGAGGGTAACAGGAGGCTCTTTCCCGGGGCAGAGGGTGGGCTGGGAGCGGTATGGTTTGGTGCAGATGTTCAGCAAGCCCAAGGTGAGTTCTTGCGGCTCTCACCTCACCATTCATCTCTATACCAGGAGGAAGGAACAATTCCTCCCTTGTAGGATTTTTGCCCTTGTAATGAATTCATATGTGGAAACGGTTAACAGTTTACCATTGGGAAATCTCACCTGCTTGCTCTTTTTGCCTCTGTTTTAACCCCCTCAGGAGGTTTCTAATGACACTTGCCTTTTTTCCATCCTTTTCCCATCTGCAGCTCCTGCCCTGGGAAGCAGCAGGGACCACGTGGTCCCTCACTTGCAGAACATTAGGGCATTTTCCCTAGAGGAAATTCCACTGTTCAGAAAGATCTTATTTTAAACATTTCACTGCTCTCTCAGCATTTAGTCTCCCACTAGGGTGGGAAACTGTTGCTTATTTTAGTGCTGAACTCACCCAGCTTCAGCTTCTATGTGTTGCATATAGTCTTCTATAAGTAACATAAAACCTCCTGCCGTGTGAGCTCTTTCCTATGTGCAGCTGGTCACCCCTTAGCTGAATCTCAGAACTGGATTCACATTATGCTCAAAGCACCTGTAATTTCTAAGAGTTGCTTGGTGGCTATCTCTAGATTACTCATCAGTGAACTGGTTGACACTACAGTGAATCTGCACCTGTACTAAGTGATTTACCAGATTAGGATCCTCTTCATAAAAAATCCAGATAGATTTTATTAGCATAGAATCAATAATTTAGGACTTTTGCAGAAAGGATGCTGGCTGCTCTAGGGAATTTAAAAGCACAGTGGTGCTTTTTAGAAATCTCTTCTGCTTTGCCTGTGCCTGAGGAATGAATTCCTGCTGGGGCAGCATGGCTGATAAGCAGCTGGAAGTCTGGGGAAATTATCTTGTTTCCTGGGATCTCCAAGAATCAGTTCAAAGGAGTTTCATCTCCATGTGAATGGCTCTGAAAAGGGATCTTTTCCTTTGGCGTGGAGGAGTTTTCTAGCTTGGAGCAGCCTCATGCTTCCTACTCTGCTGCGCATCATTGCAGCGAAGGAGCAATGTCCGGGATTCTCATGCCCATCGTGATTTCACACTTTAAACACTGCTGTTCCATTCGGGTCTGGTCCTAAGTCACTCCAGCCTAGAAACACCAATGCTCAATAATTTGATTTAATTAATGGATCATTCATTAATGCACTGAGGTAGCATTAAAGCAATTTGCCTTGATTAAATAGTTTGATGGCCATTAGTGCTGTATGATTTATTTCAATACCTCTGTGACTGTCCTATAATGAGTAGGTAGCTCCCAAAGGGCTCAGTGCTCTAAAAACATCTGAATACTACTTTTTTTTTTTTTTTTTTTTTTTTTTTTTTTTTTTTTTCTCTCCTTGGACACACAAACCTCAAAGCTACTGTTGTCGAGCTGGCTCCACACCTTATCTGTGCACGTGTGCACGGAGAAAGCTTTCGGTGCGGAAATCACAGGGTCGGAGTGTGATGCTTCCTTGGGGGCATAGCGTTTCCCCAGCAAAGGGGCAGGGAATCTGCTTGGTGTGTGGTTGCTTGCCAGAGCGAGGAGGTCAGGCGGCGAACAGGCTTTTGCAGGGATTCAGTGGGATCCCTCATGGCTTATGTACTCCTTAGCATGAGCATGGTTATCAGAAAGCGCAGAGGAGACTAGACCAGAAAATCAGGGGATTTGCATACCAGTGTGTAATATACCTCTCACAGATGGGGTCTGGGCCTGAGGCTTTTTATAAATGATACAAAATCTAAAAGAGCCTGATGAATTAGTAATATGCTAATTACAATCATTCCTAATGTTTCTGTTTGCAAAATGCCGGAATGCAAACACAACTCACGTGGGGCCCTGTGAATTGCACCGTCATTACACACAACTCCAGGCTCCCCATTACCTATTTTATCACTGTCTAAGCATTGTCCTGCAACAAATTGCTTAACAGTGGGACTATAATCCTTAGGAGGACATCCATTAAGGCTGTAACGCTATCACTAAGGTGATGCTGCTCCAGGGGAAATGGAAGGAGGCTCCGAAATGCAAAAGTGTGCCTGCACATGAGGCAGAACCACCTATCTCCAGAGTCACTTTTGGTGCACAAAACTATGCATCAGCCTGGAAGATGATTTGCAGTATCCCTCAGGTTTTTCTTTTAGACATATATTTACATGAAAGAAATTAAAATCTCTGTAGCCTACCTTTATCTCAAAAGCAGGTTTCCCCTGAGACACAGAGAAATAGTGCGTCTGTCTCATCTGAAGGATGAATAATGAAAATTTCACTTTCAGCTGCATGAAAAGAAGCGGGCAGTTCTGCACTGCGAAGAGGCGGCCGAGTGAGCCTGTGCTTCCCTGCTGCCTCCTCAAACCGGCGGCTGGTGGCACCGGAGGCAGCACTGCGCACAGGATGGAGCCCAACGTTCCCAGCAGCTCTCCAGGCACAGTGTGAGGGACAGCAGCCCCTTTTCATCCACTTCAGGGATGCAGGGCTACGGCTCCTGTAAACAGTCATTACTTAAGCAATAAAATGGGCAGAGGAGTGATGATATGCAGGCAGCAGAACTCTCTTGGAAATCAACCCTCCACGTAGGCTGCGCCGCTATGATTTCTGACCACGCTGCTGCTTGCACACACACCTGGGGCACTCAGGTGTTGGGGTTTGGCTCTGTGGCACTTTACTATTTGCTCAGGTTTTGCAGAGCACTGGGTGAGCTGTTTGGGGCAGTTGGGCTTCCTTGGCCAGTCTGGCTCCCACGTGGAAGGGGATAGGACTGCAGGTGAGCACAGGTGAGCTGGAAAGCGTCATCTGATGACTTGAAACCAATCTACTTACTCTTCATGATGCATATCTCGGGCCTTGACTAACGGCACACTTTTGTGTTTTACTGACCTGCTCATGTTGTGGCTGATAAAACACGTTGCTGAAGGGGAAACCTGTCTGCTTACTATAAAGTGACATGTTTAAATCAACTGTATGCTGTTTAGCTGCCTCCGCAAAGCAAGGAGCAGCTTCATGGCACGGGTCCTCAGAAATGGAGGCTTCGCCCCAGAGAGGTGGAGCAGCTGGTCACGGCTTGTGCCCAAGAGGAGGGAGGAAGAAACGTGAATTCACTTGCTATATGTCTTGCTATGAAATGCAGACTTCCACGGCCTTTGAACCGTAAGCTGTGTAAGTGCTTAATTTTGGCAACGGAACCCAATTCCCTTAAGAAAAGGAGGACTGTGTGGCGTGTCTTGATGACGTGGGCTCTATCTGTAATGAAGCCCAGGAGCTAAGCACGGGGGCTGTCTCAGCCCTCCTGAGGCTGAGACTGTGGAGAAGCCCAGCGAGCCTCTGCACCGAGGCTGAGCAAAGGTTTTGTGGCTGCTGGGGTCCTTCTTCCCCTCAGCTACCAGCTGCACTCAGATACCTGATTTTGGGCACTGCTCAGACCTGGTGGCCGAGTCACATCCATGCAGAGGGTCTTCGAAGCGCCCAGGGAAATTCACTTTTAGTGGTGGTTCTGTTTTGTTTTGTTTTTTCCATCTCTCCTGTGAGAGAGGAACGGGGACCTTATCTACATCTTAAAATGCAAAACCACAGCCTGACATCTCTGGAAAGTCAACCCTGGGGCAAGCACCACTTTAGTGACTCGGATTTTAATTGACTGGAGAGCAGCTTTTAACCCAGGTTGAAAAGGGAGGCGATTTGCATAACAATCGGTCTAAAAGCTCCAGCACCTCCCACAGCCCGAGCAAGGACACGTGTTTCTGCTCGGGTTTTCTGTTTAAGTGCTTCTAACAAAGGAGCAATTCAGCGTTTAAGTACGATTTGCAGGTTCTGCAACAATAGCCTGCTGCCGAGAAAACTCCCTCCTGACATTTCATCACTACTAAAACGTCTCTTTCTGAAGTTTTGCTCTGAGACCTGGGCATATTTTAGCTCCAAATTTCCCCCTTCCTTCGGCTTGCCACGATGTTACTTGTTTAAGATTTAAGCAGTTCCAGAACGCTGTTTAAATTTTTTTTTTCTTGTGGCAGAAAAAGCCATTAAGCCCAGATTCCACTTTGTGAACACGAGCAAAATAGCTTTTATTAATGCCTTAGCAACGATGAGTGAAAACTCTAATCTGGCAGGACAACTCCTGGCGCTGCACGCAGGTTGCATAATAATAATAATAATTAAAAAAAAAAAAAAAAAGGAAATTGCATGTCAACATGTCAGTGAAAAGCCCATGAAAGTGAGAACACACAATACATCATTCTTTATTAATGTTACGGTTCAGTCAAAATGTGGAAGTTGTCAAGTGGGGAGATGAAAGTGAGACCTGAATTACCACCTAGCACAGCTTCCCAGTCGCTGTTAGATTTTCTTTTTTTTCCCCTTTTCCCTCTCTTCTAGACAGTCAAGGCAAATGCCTTGTCTACCTCCTTTTATCAGCAAATAACAGCCCCCTCCTTGCTTAGGTTATTTCTACCCTGAGCAAATCTCGCGCGGCTTTTCTGTGATTTACTGACGCTGTTTTCTGCGATGCTGCAAACTCCGGTTTGGGAAAGGGACTTCAGACGTGTTCATGGACCCCCTTTGGCAGAGCGAAGCTGGATGGGGCAGCGCGTCTGCAGAAACACAGGTTTCCCTTTTTTTTCTACCCAGCAGTTTCATTTCGGCAGCGGGAGCAGGGGGGCTGCTGGTCCCGGGTCTCGGGGTGCCGGGCAGGAGCTTGGCCGAGGCGCTGGAGCCCTGGGGAATGTCACGAGAGACAGAAACAGCCAGGAGCAGGGTCTGCTCGGCGCAGACGTGTGCGGACATCTCTGCTACGTAACCTTGCGGTGCTGTTAATAATAAAACTTCCATTATATAATCCAGCAGTGACCGAATTTGGCCCCGATTTGATCGGGGATACAGGCGGACTGTGTGCTGACACCTTGCAGGAGCTGCTATCTCCTTCACCAGAAACACGACTTTTTAAAAAATTATTATTATTATTTTTAAGCAAACTTCTAGTTGCCATGGTTTCGGGGAAGCACAGGGCGTTACGGAGGCTGCGGAGAGCAGCCTTGCCACGGGGAGCAGCGCTGCCTGGCCTGGACCTCCGAGTGCTTCCTTGGCCGTAGGGATTTTGCAGAAATTGTAGCTGCCCCGTGCAGTAGCAATGCCCTCGTTGAAAGCCCAACAGCCTACGCTTTTGGAAAAGTACAGGAATCTGGTTTGCAGAAGTGCTCCGAGGCACACGTGTTTCAGCAGGAAGTGTGAAATCCGGCCTTTTCTCACTGCTGCCTATTTAACATTATAATCTTTTTTTCCCAGCTTGTTTAACATCTGCTCTGCCAATCAATACCATCTTGTCTCAAAGAAAGGATTTTGACCTTCAAGAATTTTATACCTGTGGGTGAAATCTTGTAGCCATTAGAGATAACTAATCTGTTACACACCTAGGGAACAGGCTGATATTATTAAAAATGCTAATTATCACCCTGGAGTATCCATGAACAATGCAAGTGAAAACACAGCGTCCAGGTAGATTTCAGAGGGGTTTTAATGGCCTCAAAAATGCCCTTGGAGGAGCTCTCCTCTTTGGTGCCTGCCAGCATCATGCTGATTAAACATTCTTAAAGTTCAGGGAATCCATAATCTTTTGGGGAAACAATGAGAAAGCAGAATTGCTTGGCAAATGATGGAGCAGAAGGCAGCGAGTGGGCTCTGAGGGTAGCACTTGCTCTCGATTCAAATAGGTCTTTGCCAGTGCAATGCTGAACTCTTGTAGGATCCATAAGTGTCTCTATTTTAACTTTTCTTTGACTTTTTTTTTTCCTCTTTGGGTGGAGATGATTTCTTTGGCTTTTGCTGCTCCTGTCTCTCAGTGAGGGTTGTAGAAGCCAGCGATGGCTTCTTCTCAGCCCGCTCAGGTAGGGACACACTGAGGACGAAGGCTGAAGGACGTCCATGGTGGGTAGGATGCTGAATTAGGAGCTCGACTAGTGAAGCCTGGTCCGTCCTGGCCACCCGCACCACCTCCGCAGGGGAGCACCCAGCCCTCAGCCCCTGCTTTTTTTTTACCCTCACTGCAGGGAATTTCAGCAGGTTTTTGGTCTTGCAGGGGCTGACGAGCACCTGGGCTGGGACCGCGCGCTGCAGGACCGGCCCGTCCTCGGGCTCTGCCAGCGGCTGGTGCGATGGGGCTGTGCTGGTGCTGGGTGCGTGCTGGGGGTGGTGGCAGCTTATCCGAGCGAGGAGACGCCTGGCTTGTGCTATGTCGCTCAGGTGGCCATAGGGTGCCCTACTAGCAGCCCAGCAGCTTGGGGGGTGCTAGGCTCTTAGTAACCCGCTCTCCCATGCCCTGCAGGTTTCTGTGTGTGTTTCAAACGCTCAGACCTTGGTGTGGGTGAATAACCCCAGTAGGAAATAGATAAAATCCAGTAACTCTCTGCATGGCAAGCCCTGGCACAGAGGGAGCCTGCGCCCTGCCTGCCTCCCCGCCGCCGGGGCTCCAGGCTGGGCGATGCTCTTGGACGCCTTCCCGCGCTCACCGCTCCGCTTTCCCATGTGGATCATCATGTGGATGTGCCGGGGAGCAGGGCGGGGAAGCTGCCAGGGCTCCTCTGCCTGTCTTCACGAGGGTGATCGAGCCCTGCTTGCTTATGCGAAGAGAAACAAACCAAATAATAATTGTTATAGCTGTGGAAGAGCTCTCTTGGTGTTACTACAGACTCTCTTAAATTATCACTACCTCATTAGCAGTCTGCCCTGACGAGAGAAATCCATTATGCATGTGGGCTGGGAAGAGAAAGTGAGCGTTGATGTATTGAATTTATTAGCCCCTGCCTAGGCGCTGCCCTGTGAAACGTGCCTGGATCAAAGTGCAGCGGCACAGGGCTGGAAGGGGCTCCCCCGGCCGCAAAAACCTCCTCCCCCGGCCCTGGGGAGCTCACGTGTCTCAGGTCCACGGCAGCGCGTCCCAGGGCGGCAAGGTGGCACAGGCAGGTCCTCTGCAGAGCACGCAGGTGCTGGTCTTGGGGGGGAGTAAATGTGCAGAAGAGCATCAGCTCCGTGCTTCAACCATGCTCAAAAGCACGTGATAAAGGAGCTACCTTAACCCCCACCCCGGGCCTCAGCATCTGAACCACGTGGCTCCGTGGCTGTGGTCAGCGCTGGGCGTTGGGAAGGGGCTCCGGGCACGCATCTGCGAGACGGTCTCAGCTGGGGAAAAGCATCTGTGCAAGGAAAGGTGGTAAAGAGAAGCAGGAAGGTTAGTGTGAAACTGAGAGGAGGATTTGAGCTTTGCTCAAATCTTGCCCCAAATCTCCCACTCCCAACCCGGCTGAGGCTCGTACCCAGACCTTGCTGCCGCAGCGAAGAGCTCTCTTCCCCCGAGACCCCGGCGCCCACAGCAGGAGTGGGAGAACGTGCGTCTGAACACTCCCGTCGGCTTTTCAAATGTGGCTGAGCCCTGAAAAATCTGACGGTTGGCCAATAAAACGCTCTCTAAAGATTTGTGGAGAAACCGAAGCACATATTGTAAAACCTCATCATTTCCCCGCACCGCACAGGGCCGCAGTGCTGAGAGCTGAATAGCACATTATAGCGTACATAAAATTAGTGACATTGTGTTTTTGTTGCTTCCTTTGATTAGGAAAGTGTGTTGCAAGTGGTGTGTTTAAACAGATATTATGCAGGATAGTGATAACCAGTTTTAAGTCATTATACAAGCAGTTTAATTTGATGTTGCTCTATAAATAATCTAAGTCTATTTGCATGCATATTTTGTTGACAGGAAGATAAAAACCATAATTCCTACAAACAACATAATGATGTTATGTTGGTAGCAAAAAAANAAAAAAAAGGAAAAAATCTGCCATTCAAGATTTAATGGTTCAATCATTCAATCATTAAAAAACTGAACTTCATCACAGCCAGTAAAATTAAAGAGTATCCCTCCAGCCATAACCTACTCTCCACGGAAGTAGAGAAAAGAAAATATCAACTATAAAAGTTCAATAAGGACTATTTTGCTTCATAGTTTAAGATTCGTGCTGATTTCAGTGTTCTCTGAATCAGATCATTACATCTTTGTAGTATGTCTTGGTGTAAAACTTAGACATGCAAACAAAGTACATTCAAGGTTTCTTTGACCAGCTTCCTGTAAGAACACTACATGCTTGCAAAGGAAGAAAAGAAATAGTTTCACAGTTCTGTCAAGAGAAGCTGCCTTTTAGAACCAAATTCTCTTTGCTGTGGGTCCAAATACAGATCTCAGTCACCACAGGTGTGACCTTGCAGCCTCGGGGTAGTGTTGTCCCCAGCGTAGTGGTCAGCCTTGCTGAAGGACTGTGGCCAAAGCCAGCGTGGAGAAAGGTGGAGCATGTACCCTTGCCACAGGAGACACCCAAAGTTCCCAGGGAGTGGGAGTAACAGCCTAGTTTTTACAGCTGCCAATGAAAAATCTTTTATTTTGTAGTTTCTTGATGCCTGGCTTAAAACTTCTACATTGGGTGTCCTTAAAAAATTTCATTCCTCTTGCTGCTGTTCTGCAAGCAAAGCTTTGCAGAGGCAAACTTGCACCAAACAGGGTGAAATCAAGCTGTGCTGGAGTCTCTGAAGTGTAAAGAGTGGAGAAATGTGCAGATTGCGGTTGTTGCAATCTTGGGCAAGAGGCATCTTGTCCTGACCCAAAGAGAGTCAAGATTCCTGGGACGTGTAAAGCAACAAGTACATCCGTTTCTTTCCATGCCAAACAAGCAGAATTACTTTTCCTGATTTTTTTGCCCATGCTCTGTGAAACAGGCTGCTCTGAAGTCCACCTGCCTAATGCCTGAGGAACGAGCTAGTCCTCCTCAGATCTCTCCCTCTGCGCGAGAGGTGAATTTTGGAAGCCAGCATGGTGCTTGTTGCCTTGCAGCTAAGTTTTCTAGTTGAGGTTCCCTGTTTAAAGCTGCTCATAGACTGAATGCAGGAGCCGCAGGACGTGTGCCTGCTCGATGGCCTCATGAACGGTGGTGTTTCATGTGAGGGCGTTTCAGAGCCTGGAAGGAAACCTGCGGAGAGGCTTAGCTCTGCCCAGCTGTACTCGTCTCATGGCCACCCAACCTGGCCAGCCCAAGCTGCAGTGATGGATTCTGCAGAAAACTGCAAATTCATCCTGCAGATCTGCCTGCCAGATCGCAAAGGTTTCCCTAAAGAGAAGGGGCAGCAAAACAAGGCTCATCCTCACAAACTGTGAGACAATCTGGCAACAATCCTTTAAATAGTTTCCGACTTTTACTTATAAAGAATTAAACGTTGCTAGAAAAGAAAGTTGAGCTCAGTCTTCTTCTATGTCTTTGCTCACTCAGTTTCTTCTGAATGAATCATTTAAAACTTTCAGCTGGGACTGCCTGTCCGGGAGAGGGACTTCGCTTTTAGTGTTGGTCCGTTAGGTCTGCTGTTTGTTCACTATTTGTTACTCTGTAAGGCTTTGCTTTAGTTTAACAAACAATTTATTTCATCTGCCTGCAAAAATAAAAAAATACATCATTTCTTCTCCAAACCA
Organism: Rhea americana; assembly: GCF_003343005.1. NCBI lineage: Eukaryota > Metazoa > Chordata > Aves > Rheiformes > Rheidae > Rhea > Rhea americana. The sequence goes on along the minus strand of NW_028187177.1, from coordinate 2,543,341 downwards.
GGCAAAACCACATTTGCCAAGTCAGAGATGTGTTGCCATTTTCTTGAGGCATGGCATCTGTAAAGAAAACCTCTGTATTCCCCGGAGAGCACACTTCATTCATTTCACAGTGCATGTTTTTTGATTATCTGGGTTGAGTTTCTTAATAAAAGATGCCTGTTGTTGAAAATAATAAGCCAGAGAATATTTCCATGCTATAATTTAGCAAGTATTCTTAGTGCAGCAGTTAATAACCTAACCATTTTACAGGCAGCACTTTCCAGATCTCACATCTCAATTTTGAGGCTATGAGAAACTGGAGGGTCTCCTGTCAGATCCTAAAAGATAAACCACATTTTCTTGACTTGGACAAAACCTTCATTTGTTGCTAGCTCGAATAGTCGAAAGTTTTTCCATTTCCACCTAACTTCCCTCTGCTTCTTGTTGTTGTTTTTAAAAAAGTAACATCAGTGCAGAATAGGTTCCCATAAAGAGCCAAAGGAATTGAGTATAGACAGCCCAGAAGCTCAGCTCAAGTTTGGATGGGGAGTTGCCCAATTAGGAATACCATTAAAACACCTGGAGGTAAATTTTTAATTCGCTTGTAATTTTTTCAAGAAATTATCTTAGAAATGTGAAATCACTCAGAGTTAATCCAGCTGAGAGTTTGTGTCCCAGCCAATTTATCACTAGTCCTGAAACAAGTAGAGTTCTCACTACGTGGCATGTCTTCCATAGGGAAAAATCTTCAGCTGATGTCCAGAGTCTCTGTTGGTAGAACGATCAACATGAGCCATCAGGTGGGACTGGCACATGCCGCTAGAGCTCATACGGGAGGCACTGTGTTAAGTTCATTAAATTAGATTTCCCGAAGAGCAGCACACAGATAATTGTCATCAGGTCTGGGTAGGCTTTGTGTCTTCCTGCATCAAGGATGTTTGCCCAGACTGCTAAACAACGACACTTTCCCTGTGCTTCACTGAACACATCTGGATTTAGAATTATTAAGTAAATGTCCTTTGATTCACAGTGAGGAATTATAAGTAGCTCTTGATGGGTTCACCAAATGGCGTGCTATGTAAGACGGCTAATGATTTATCAACATGCCATATGCATTTACTGCACATGGGGACTTAAACTAAATTGGTCTTGGATTTGAAATGAAGTATGAAGAGCAAGCAGATGAGAGTAAAAACAGTCCTAGTATGAGGCCTCTGATCCCATGGGCACAAGGACGGGAGATGTGAAGAACTAGCCGCTGCTACTCTCATCCATCCAGGAACATTTCAGTGACCCAGGGAGCCCGGGAGGTGTCTAATTGACTCTGCTTTTTTAGCAAATGGCTAATTGATGGGTTGTTTGTAAATGACATTCTCATGGCTGGTTGGATACTCAGTGAAATTGGTCTGAAGTGATTGTTGGAGGCACTGATGAGCTTTGGTCCATTTGCAGAGGGGCTGAGGTAGACAGAGCAGAAGAGCATGTGACCTCCTTGGCAATACCTGGGCAGACATGTAGAGAGAGGTGGATTTGGGGACCAGGTTCACTGTTATGGCAAGTACAAGCTTTTTCACAGCCAGAACAAGAACCTGCCGAGCTCTCAGCTCTTGCGTCCTGACCTCCCTGCACAGCAGCATCCCCTGGCTGCCAAGCATTTGCTGTGCTCTCTCACTTGGATCATCAGCACTTTTCACTTCCTTTCCTGCTTTTCCAGCTGCTTATCCTAAGTCCCTTTTCAGAGCGTTGCTCTGTTAGGGCCCTTTCTTTCACTAGCGCACAAAATTCCCTCTAACCGTTTGCCGTTTTTCTTCCTACCCACAGCAGTACGGTGCTTGCAAGGGCTGTTGTGAACCCCCGCCGTTGTCATGAACGGAAGTGATGGGAAAGCAAACAGATCCAAGCCTTTTGGAGGTTTCCTGGGGCAGTTGTCTGACATGCAGCATTGCACAGGCTATTGTAGTTCTCTAGCTGTTGGGCACGGAGGGAGCAGGGCTCTCTGTGTAGATGGTGCTGGGTTTGGGGGTTTGCTGCTCTTGCAAGAGATTCCTGGGGGTACAGCGGCAAAGCAGAGGCTAGTGTTGCTGGCTGCCTCCCCATGCCTTTTGGGTACATCCTCTGCTCTCTTCCTTTGGGTTCCTTGCTTGGCTGCTGAACTGAATGGTTCCCTCCTGGTCCTCTCTGCTCAGCCAATGTTGCTGCCTTCCCCAAGGTGCTCGGTGACAGGGCAAATGCAAGTAAATTTGGCTGGGGGAATGGATGCTGAGGAGACTTCCAAAGGAAATAGAAATGCATGTGCAGACCCATATTTTCCTCTCTGAGCCTCCAGCAAGTAGGGCTGTGTGTCAGGCAGTGACTGTGCAGCATTGCCCATCCCAGCAGCTCTGAAAGAGTTCCTTTCTCCAAAATGTATAGATCACTTTGCCATGTAGGTTTGGTTACCCTGATGTCTGATTTCTGTAACTCACCAATATAAATCATTTATCTGAGTCACTTGATTTAACTATAAAAACATGCTTGCTGTCCTGCTTCCAGTGATATTTTTCTATGCAGCAGGAAGAAAGGCCCTCCACTGCTCCTTACAAGAGCCACAAAACTAAATGATGAAATATTCTTAAAAAGATCTGGATGGGATCTGAGAGATACCATCCCTGAGGGATGTAAATACATCCTTCTGAAGGAATAAATACATCCTTCAGCTGACTCCTGGCTCTCCTCTTTCGGCAAAGTTCATAATCTCCATCTCTAGCGTGAGCAAGCAGATGTTACATGTCCACATAGGAGCAGCTCTCCACTTTGGAGGTATTTGTGCTCTGGTGTGCAACCTGTGCTACAAGGAGATCAGCAGCTTGCCAATGTAGCGGAGTGAGCCTGTAGCTTCAAGGGATTTGAAACCCATGAGATTTCAGGATCAGCCTGCAGTTTGGGCTGCAGATGAGACAGCAGAAAATGAACGTGGAAAGGAATTTGAATAGAGCACAGTGCAATGAGGACTTCTGTTTTGCCTGTTGCCGCAACTCGGTCTTGCCTTCCTCTGCTAGCTCAGCTGGAGACCTGATGCCCTTCTAGTTGTGTCCCAACTGCTTTTGCATGTCTCTGCTGTGTCCAGGCTCCAGCCCTGGCACATCAGAGCGTTAAACACCGTGCAAAACCCATCCCTAATTTTCATTTTAGGGTGCTTGCCAAAGATAAAGGAAGCTTCGAAGTCCTTAGAGGATAAATGTCAAAGGGAGCTGGAAACAGCAATGGATGTAAAGGCAAAGAGAGAAACAGAATTTGAACCAAAGAATATAAGGATAGAAATACAGAATATGTCTGCACAAGCACCACACGGGAAGGATTTATCCCAGCCTTGAAAGTGTACACAGTGAAAATGCAGGGACTTTCCTTCTATACAGCACTCTGAGTGTCTGAAACCACAATCCAAGGAGTGAATGAAGGGCTTTTATGTGTTTTACTCTTTGCCAAGATCTTCTGCTGTTCCTATAGCTGGTCCACATGGTAGCTCTCAAACCTACAGATTACCAGGGCAAATTGAGTTGAATCAAGTTCTTAATGTTAGATACAGACTTTTTTGATCAGAAGTTAGATTTCACATGACAGGAAAAGTGCAGCTTCAAATCTGGCACAGAGATAGGCAAGAGATCCCTTTGCAAGAGGACTAGGTCCTGGGAAATAGTATTCATCTGTTTTAATTGTTGTGCAGCTGGGTTAAGCCTTGCCTCATTACAATACCATTAGGCGCATTAGTATTTTTTGACAAAAGTACATTAAAGTTGTTGATTGATCTCGAGGCACTGTGGAGACCATGCTGGCTTTCTAGAGTGCCTGGAAATGTTTTATTTTATGATATGAATGAAGATAAAAGGAATGAGAGTCTATCAGACAGATGTCCTCTACTATGCCGTTTGGTATAGTGTGTTTGCAGAGAGGGATTTGACATGAAGCATGGTATGATAGAAGGCATCTATGAAATGGAATAAATCAGGATACAGTAACAACATACCTGAGAAGATAGAAGATAAACAGGATGAAAAGTTGCAAGTTCAGGTGTCCTGAGGATTGAACTCCTAATGGAAGAATCTTGATTTGTAAAAAGTCCGAAGTCTAGAAGTGAAGGATGTGGATATCACTAGTTTCAGCACTTGGCAATTCTCTTGCATCCTTATAGCTAACGTTGAGACTAAAATTCTGACTCACGACAAAATCTGTGTGCACCAGAAATGGGCCCTGTGCTGTGATTATTTAATTTGGGATGCTCTTACTGGCTGGACTTTAGCAAACAAATCAGCCAGCTTTTCCAGCCTGGCTGCGTGGCAGCCTTGGGAACCTTGCTCAGCCTGCAGCAGGATCGGCTCTGCCCGGTGCTGGCAGCTCTTGTTGTGCTGCAAGGCTGGTGACCCTCCTGCTCTCAACGCCATGTGAATAGTGGAGGCTCAGCTTGGGGAAAAAAGGACCTGCCTCCATAGTTATGGAAATAATAATAAATATGGAAATAACTCAAAGAGCTGAAGCCACCTGGAAGAAAGAAGAAAACCCACACATATTATTTTTTTAAATGTGTTGATTTGAAGGAGGAGGGCAGAAACGTGATTTATGCAGTTTTTTTGTATAACTTGAGTTTAGAGGTGGATAAGTTTGGGAGCAGGGCTGAGTGCCACCAGGGGGGAGCTGGGATAAGCCACTTGAATTTTTTGATGCCAAGATGTTTTATTCCTGGCTCTGCTAGCAAAATGTGGTATGAACAGCAGTGACTGAACATCAAGAGTACTTGCGAGGGGTTTTTAGCTCTCTTGACTTAGCCAAGGGAAGCCAACAAGGACTCAACCAGCATATTAATTACTACAGTGTGACAAATGTGCAGCAGTGATCACATGCTTTTGCAAGAGATGAGGTTGATGTTTGACAGGGCACTGCGGGGATCCCACGATGTTTTGCCTGCTGGCATGGCCAGAGCAGCTCTCCCTGTCTCCCTGCTGAGGACACCAGTCTTAAGTCTCACTTAGTCTCCAGTTTCACTCATCATCTGGAAGCACTTTATTAGCCATTGCTTAAGAATGTAACTAAATATGAATTTGGCCTCTCATCTCCATGGGGTAACTCCAACAGTGTCATTGAAAGTGTGATTTCATATTGCAAAAGCTCCTTGACTGGGTAGAGCTCTCCCTTGTGCTCTGCACCAGTTCAGATCATCATTCTGATTTCTTCCTATTCCTGTCATGTACAGGTGCCTTTAGCATATTATTTACAACATGGCAGAGCTCTTTCTTCAATCTTGCAAAAAAAACGACTTTCTCCTATAACAGAATCTTTGTACAGTTCTATCTCCTTAAAATTTACCTGACTGGCTAGGATTAAGACTAAAATATTAAGACTTCTTTTTCCTATCAAGCAAAATCAAAACTCCTAAACTCTGCAGGGGTGATCGAAGTGCAATCACTCCTAATTATTGCAGCCTGTGGGCAATTGACTTCAGGTGCTTCTGGCAGCAAATGGTCAAAGATGGCCACAGAACCCAGTGGAAAGGCCCCATGGAGATGGGCACCAGGTGGGTTTGACCTTCAGGAAGATCAACTGGGAAATATGAGTGGCAGCTGATGATCTGAGGAATATAATATCAGGAAGGAAGTAATTAATATGGGTCTGCAGCAGTGAGGGAGATGACTAGCAGGAGCTTCAGCAAGCAGGAGGAGATTGCAGTGCAGAGGTAAGTGAGGAGATGAGGGTGCAACGAAAGGGGTATAGGCCCCTGAGCAGTGCCAGGATGCCTCCATGAATGTGAAGATGCTCCTCAGAACAGAGGTCTCACAGCAGCTAACACCTTGTGTAGTGTGAGGGGGTTGGTGCAGCTGTAGGAAGAGGGTGCTCCAGGTTGGTGCTGCGGGGGAGGCTCCTTTGGAGGAGAATTGGCTTCTATTAGAGCTAAGCTTCAACTTAATCATTTTAGCTACACTAGGATAATTTCTATTAGCTCTTCACATCTGATGCTATCTCTCCTGCTTTGCTTAGGCAAGCCTTTGCCCTGATTTTTGCTCTTGTCCAGCAGCTGGATATGATTAAAAGCCTTGCCCGCTTTCTAGTTGGATTGCACTTAGGCTCTGCATCTTGTTGTTTATCAGTTTGCTCAGGATATTGAAACAACTTATTGGAAGCAGCTTCTCTTTGATTAAACCTCATCTGTGGTGTGGAGGTGGGCTCATTTGTCTGCCTCTCTTATGGCACCAGGATCAGCTCTCAGATGATTACAAACATTCTTATAAAGTTTTTCTTTTTCTTTTTTCTTTTTTTCCCCCTGTGGTAGTTGCTTGGCAACTGCATCCCTGTCATGTCACGCATGCAGCGGAGCTAACATGCAGGCAATCTCCCTTCGTTTGGGGGGGAGGAAGGTGTACTTTGGAAAGGAAGATTAAATAAAGAAAATGAATTCTGTAAGCTCAGGTGGAAGTGACTTGTTTCTCTGGGGTGAGACATGCTAACAACAGCACCCATAAATCTTTGCCACGGCTTGAGGATAACCTGTGTGGGTGAAGAGAGAAGCAGCATTCTCCTGGAAGTGTCCTGGTCCTGGACAGGACCCTCAGCCCTGGCATCAGGACCTGGGCTGCTGACTCCCCTTGTCCTGGGGAGCATCCTGCTCACCCAGGGAGTGAGGTTAAAAGAAAAAATATATGTGGTTTTCCCCCTCCTTCTTATGCCACCTACTGCTATGAGATGTACCCCCCCACCTCCCCATTTTGCCTCTGATATTTTTTTTTCCACCTTCTGTTTCTAAGGTGCAGTATGATGATTTTATTTGATTCCTTGAAGCCTCCCTGCCTGCCTGGCCAGCTTGGAGCTGTCAGTTGTTATGCAGCTGGTTGCAGCCTTGCTCCACACCAGGCTGCTGTTAAATTCAGAGGGGCTTTGTGCAGGGTTCAGCAGCCAGTGGCCCAGGGCTGGAGCAGTGCATTTAGCTGGTAGGCAAGTTCATCACCTTGTGATTCGTTCCAGAACGAGGAAACTAGTTGAGCTTTTAGATGACAAAAGGATGGGTGGCTTTGAAAGTGCATAGAGTCACTGTTGAACAAACAGTGTGTGAAGCAAAATGAACATGCGTTACACCTTCCCCGCCCATCTACTCCCCAGTCCCTTGGTATTAAAGGTCATGGAGTACTCTGCAAGTCTTATCAAATCTTACTCCATGATGTGTCTTTCAATCCACTCCTCTCTTATTGCAAAGCCTATGTGAGGGAAGCTGCCATGGAGTTGGTTATGATTTCTCTGTGCTGTGGGAAAGCAGGAGTTGAGCAGCAGAAGTGGCTCTGTGCCAGCGTGGGAAGCAGGGCTCTGCTCCATGGGCATGCCCAGGGCCTCAGAAAACACAGTTACCCCATCCTGGAACAAAATGAGAAATACTCTGATTTTTTTTTTTTTTTTTTGAAAGCTGGAGAGAAGCTGACAGGCTCCAGCACTGCCAAAAACCTGGTGAGTGGGATTTGCACTCAAAATGAGCACTTCCCCATCAGCCTCTCAGCCTCTCTGGCTCGGGAGCAGAGTGTTGCTGCTTGGGGTAAGATGAGGTCTGGTGTTTCTCTTGTACTCCTCCTCCCCTGTCTCTTCCCCATCTTCATTCACAGCACCCTTACAGGGTCGGCTGAAAAGACCTTTTAAGAACCTTGGGTTCCTTGGGACCTTGTTCTCCAATGGAAGGGGTGGCTTTGCAAAACCTTGGTTTCCATGGCATGCATTTTCTGATGAGGTGGAGGCAGGACACAGGAGGTGGCTGCAGAGCACTGTCGTGTCCTGCCTGCTCTGACCTGCTGTTGAAGACCTTCTAGCCCTCTATTTTTAGAGGCTGCTGAATGCTCTGTTATGTATTCTTCTAATTAACTGTCAGAACTGGAGTGGCTGTGTGTACTGACTGTCAGAGAAGAGTTCATGCTGTGTCATGAAATGACTGGCTTTGACACCTACAAAGTAATGAGAACTGTGTATTAGGCTGCTGGTACGGGATGTTTTATTTTGTATTTTTTTTTTTCTAAGTGTGCTTGCTCTGCTTAACTCAGCATCTAGGTCAGAAACAAGGGACGCCAGCGCTGCTCTGCCTGGCTTGTCTGCCAGCTGTGTGCTGAAACTTCGCAGAAAAGACGAGCCCCCTGTCCCCTTGTGTCAGCTATTTGCAGATCTCTCCTGATGCTGTTTTTCTAAGCCTCCCTAATGTGCTTTCCTGTATTATTGCTCTTTTCAGTGAGATCCAGAGAGATCAAGTATTTTCCCCAGTGAAGGGCAATGTGATCATCAGACTTGTTAGACTGCTCTTAATTTTAACACATCGAATCTTTCCCTGTATGTTTGTTGTTCACTGTTGCAGTTTTTCCCTGCCTTTCTCATTCTCTTAGGTCTCAAGAGCTGCACTCTTGTCTGTAGATGAAACTTGTTTCTAGGAGAAACTAGATGTTTCTCCTGATTTGACCTTAGGTTTTGAGGCCTTGGCCAAGGTAAAGCTCTGCAATGTTAGGAAATTGGGGCTACTGCTCCATGCAGGCTTGCATCTGGAGCTGAGTGCTTAGGAAGGAAACTCCAAATTTTACTTTATACTTAAAAACTGTAAATTTAAAGCCAATTTCAGAGTGTTCACACTGCAGTATGTTATACCAAACTACCAAGCAACTTCTGTTTGGCCAGGAGCTGGATGAAAAAGGAAAAAGAAAACATCAAAATATGTAAGCTTTATAGTCTGAACACCCCTCATTTCCCTGAATCTTGCTGTAAAATAGGCGCATACTGTTGGGTTATATTGCTTGTATGGTTTAAGATCCTCCAGCCATCAAGACCATAGGAGGGGGAAAAAAAAGGCTTTGCAGATGTCTGAATAGGATTCAGCTGGATGCACAGCACCTGGGGGAGTCATGGCACAGCTAAATGCTCTTGAGCCCTAAGGCTATCGGCTTTGGCCATCAGCTAAGCTGAGTCCTGCGTGCTCTAGGGGTAGCATTCGGGAGTGATGCGTGGGTAGGAGGGTTTTTGTATGCAGGAGACAAAGCAGGCTTGCTGCGATGTCTGCTGAAGACCTGCTTGCTGAGATGTAGATACAGTGTGCCAAGGAAGCCTGCACAGCTGAAATGGCCCTTTCCCTGCCAAAGGGAGCAGGCTCAGGATCGCACCCCCCTGGCTGTGCGTAGGAGGAGATGAAATGCCACATTTGCACGGTGGTGGTGGAAAGGCAGGTAACGGCCCCCAGGGGATGAAATGAATATTGACTATTGAAAGAAAATAATTGCTGGGCTTCCAACTTGCATGAAATGTCCTCTTTCCTATGACTGCCAGGTGGGGGTTGATGAATACACTGATTATATTTAGCTAAATTGTACATTTCTTACCTGGTTTTCTCTTCTTTCTCTCTCTCCTCTTTGACACTAAAATTGAAGCAGATTGGGATTTTTGAAGAGGAAGGCTGCAATTAACTAGTCCATCATGACTGCTTTTTATACCCGAGGTCCTTATAGGTAAGGCGAAGCCCTGTCTGTTCCCATGATATGCTGCTGTGTGACTGGATGTATAGATGCCTCCTGAACACTTTTAAGAGTGCTAATTGAACTGAGAAAGTTCCTGTAACTGTGGGACTGCTTTTCTCAGCAGGGAGCTTATGTGCTGCGTGTATATTACTCTAAGCAACTATTCATCAGTAGCTTGACGCTTGTTCACAGGGGTGTTTTGGACTTTGGTTTTTGGGCTATGACCTCTCCTTTTTCATTCTGGCTCACCACAAGAAATTAATCTGGTGCAATGTCATCTCTCCTAGTGATAGTCTTAATCTTCCCCTCTGCTATTACAGATGTAAATGCCCTCTAGTTAGAGAAGATGGGAGACTCTTGGTATTTTTGGAGTTGGAGACAAACAGCAAGATAAATCAAAAGATCAATTCCAAAAAGCCTCCATACTCCAAGAGCTGGGAGCATTCATTGAGTTTGTGGTTAGCTTTAGAGCACAGGAGTGTTTAAATCTTATTATGAATGCTGGAGCTCTTGTGTATGCCTCTTTTGGCTTTTATTTAAAAAAAAAAAAAAAATCTTTAGACTCCAAGAGTTGGAGTTTCTCCTCTTGGTCCAAGGCTGTGTTTCACTGACCTGTGGTGTACCCGGGCATCATACCTCAGTGTACACTGTTGTACCCTCCTCTGCCTCCCATCTTCACCTGTCAGGATGGGGGACAGGAAGAAACTTCTAAAGAAATGCATGGACAAATGAGGGAACTTTCAGTAACTATTTCTTAGAAAATACCTATTTTCCAAAACCAAGGTTTTCTTCATAGAAAACAGCCTGTTTTGCTCAAGTTCCCCTTGCAGATATTTCTTTCTTGGAATGCCAAAGGCCTGGGGACACTGATGGAGCAGGACGGACCAGAGCTGTCCTGTGCCTGTGAGCCCTGTTCTGCGGCAAGGTCGTGGGAGACTCCAGTGTCAGGTGGTTGCAGGTAGAGGGGGGCAATTCCTATTTACACCCCCATTTGCAGTTGGCTTGATCCCCAAGTGTCCTGATGCATGGCATGAGAAGTAAGAGCTAAAAGATCTGAGTCTTTCCAACCCTGAAACTTCAGCATGGTCTGTGTTGCCTCCTGAGCACCACTGCCAATAGCTAATACCTAAATCCATAAGCTAATGTGTTAATCCTTTAAAAGATGACAATCACAGCCATCATGGATTTTTCTCTTCCCAAAGGCCTGTCTCCTTGGAGGTGGGTAGCGGAGCTAATTTAAAGTCTCAGCTGGGCATGCCCTCAGACTTGGCCACAGTCCTGGGCAAGGAGCGGTGTCTGGAGGGGCTGCACTGGAGCAGCTTGCGTGGTTTTTGGCAGCATGCAAGGCACTGTGTTTCCTCCTTGTCTGGATTATATCTGCCTTGGAGGGTTAATTTCAGTTAAGCTTTGCCCGTGCTCTAGTGTACAGAAATAGCCCCTGATCTGGCTGCTGCTGTCTCCAGGCAGGCTGGATGCTGAAATGATCTTGGGCAGTTGGCATTTGAACGAGTTTGGCTAAATGGGCTTGCTGATGCCAGAACTTGGGGTAAGATGGGGCCTGCCCAGGTTTCCCGGTGCTTTGCCAAGCCGCAGCGCAATGTTTCTGCAGTGCACCGCGAGAGTCGTGCTGCTCCCTCCCGACCCCCTGCGCGGGTCCCGGTTTCAATCCTCAAACAAAACATGCCTGCTGTGGGAGGGCTGCTGCTCTGGCATGTCTGCAGCTCGGTCATGTCCCGAGGCGGCTGCTTCTCATCACAGCTCCCCAGCACCAAATGTGCCTCTTAGAAAGTCTCACTGGGGATAGGAATTTGTCATCTGCCTCCTCTAACTAGGAGCTCAAGAGAAGCCAGCCTGTGTCAGGGGAATGTCTGGGAGCGGTGCTGCGTTCCCACGGGGAGCAGGGTGTTTGTGCTGGCTGTTCTGCACTGTGAACAGTGCTACCTGCTGATGCTGCAACACTCGGGCCACCTCTGGGCCTGGGTGAGGGGCTGTTATTTAATAGTGAACCAGCAAGACTGCATTTATTGCAAGATTGCATGCATATGGGGGAGATCCACGTGCATGCTGCAAACAAGATTGGAAAAAGCTTGCCCATTAAAAAAAAAAGACAAATTATGCTTCCCAGGAGTGGTAGTTAATGGTCATACCCTCTCAGCCTCACACTTGAGGCTGTGCAGGGAGGTGGAATAAGCAACTCTTGTTGACAGCTACTTTGCAGATGCTGGATGAGATTAAGCTGTGGTATGAACAGCTGCATGGGCCAGAGAAGGGCTGGGCTATGTGCATTATATTGGAGTGCTGTTGAAGTTCAGACTATCCTTTCCAAAGATCCTCTGGTGCCATTAATTTATCAACTTCAGAATTTTCATGCATGGGAAGCTAGAAAGTAGCAAGGTCTTCTCTTGTCTTTCCTCCTGCTGCAGAGCTGGGCTACTGTTCAGTTTTTAAAACCTGGCACCTGAACAACAGTGTGGTTGCAAGGCAGAGCAGCTTTGGTGACTGGGAGCCCAGCAAGTTCAGCAGTGTGCAGAGATGGGTCTCTGCTGATGTGGATGGCTGCATTTGCTAATATTGGTCATCAAATGTTAACTAGGTCATAAAACTGTCTATGGGCTGGGTGTAATGAGTCTCCTAATGAGCTGCTATTTCAGTTCCTTCTCTGGTGACTGTGCTTCTGAGAAGGATGGCCTTGCAAAGGCTGCATTTAGGGAAATGTTTTAGCATCAGTAATTTTTTTTTCCTGAGTGATGGGTAATGGCTTCAGCCTGAGAGCTGTTTTTTTAAAAAAAAAATCCCTGAAGAACCCTTTTGGTCAAACACTTTCCCCTCTGCTGGCATCTAGAGATGGTTTGCAGGGCAGCTTAGAGCTGCACACTTGTTAGAGCTGGAAAATGGTAAGATAATATCCAGATATGTTTTCATAGCATCCTCAAGATTTATACTTCCTAGTGTTTGCCTCTGCGCATTCCCAGTACAAACTTTTGGCAGAGGTAAGCCTCAGCACCCCCCAGTGCTGCAGAAGGCTGTTCTGGGAATCTGTGAACTGACTTAGGCAACCCGAAAAGGCCAAGTGGAAGTGGGAGAGATGCTCTTTTGTTATGGGCAAAAAGGAGCATAAGAATGTTTTAAAGCAGTCAAAGGAGAGGGGACCCTTGCTCCAGGAGGCCTGGCATGTAAATGTTTGTTAAATGGGCCCTTGCCTTGGTAACCCCTGCTGCATCTCTGCAGGGAGTCTCTGGGTGGTGGTGGATGGGACTGTGGGGAGCATCAGTGTGAGCCCATTTTACAGGGCTCGCTGGAAGCTGTGGCCTATTGCCCTCCTGCAAGGCAAACTTTGCTGCAACACCACCAAACTGACTGTAGCATCAGCCCATGTTTCCATTCCCTTCTGAGCAAGTGTGGTTTGCGCTGCCAGAAGGGAAGTGATTGTAAGACGCACGCTCAGAAGCCTCTCCTGCACTTTGCTGGGGAGCTGATTTTCCCCAGGCAGAAGTGACTAAGCTCTGAAACAGGGTAGTCTGCATCTGAGCACCTGAGCCTGGCTTGGAGACTTGGGAAGGAGCTCAACAGATGGAATTAAAACTCCCAAATTATCTGTTGTGAAATGAGCCGTGAGCTTTTCTAACAAGGCAGCTGAGAACAAAGATGTTTCCTTGCTGTAACAGAAAAAATCAGGAATTTTGTGGGGTTTTTTTGTTTGTTTTGCAAGGGTTTGGAGGCATTATCAGGGGTCCACATGAGTAAAATTGTGAAGTGAGGATGGCTTTCATGGTGCATTCCTCCCACTGCCTTTTGGGCTCCTAGGCTTGGTGCAGCATTGCTCTTGGGTGTAAAAATGCCAGGAGCTGAGCCATTGCAAACATGACCCTAAAAATGAGTGTTCTGCAAGCACTGTGCTCTGTTGGGCTCCTGTGCATTGCTCAGCCAGGTCTGTCTGACACCTGGGTGCTTTTGGGTTGCTCCTGGGACTACAGTGAATTTCCCCCTTTCTTGCCTATGTAGACTAAGTTGAACTAGCTCTGGGTCATGTACAAATATCACATATTCTGCACTAGTTAGAGGAAAAACTTTTTTTTTTTTTTTTTTTTTTTACCTCATTGAATTCAGTAGCTTTTTGTTCTTGTGTTTGTCAAGACTGGAAGCATGTGTAGCTTCCTGAGGGATGCCAAATTAAACTCTGGAAAAAATTAGTTCTTCAGAATGGCTCATAAAAATATCTTTTGTCAGAAGTGTGATTTCTGCTATTTAATTCTGCCTTTCTGTGCTCTGGAGCTAAATTATCAGCCAGATTATGCGCTGTGCTTCGTTACGTGAGAACATTGCAGCAGCGAGCTGGAATAATGAGTGTGTAGCTTCATTCAGATGGTAGCAGAGATTGAGAGCTTTGAAAAGTCAAATTTATCAATGAGAAAAATTGAAACATCCTTGTAAAATGATGGTTTTTTTTCCAGGATCATTCTAAAAATTGCAGTAAAATTGGGTGAGAAAATGGCCATAAAACGAGATACAAAGATGGAACATGGAATCTGTGATTCTCACTAACACCATCTGAACTGTTTCAGTCTTGGCTGCCCTTTCTGGCAATCAGTGTCTTGTGATTCTTGTTTCCAACTCCTTATATGAACAGCAAGATCTGGGTTTACGTGTGAGATGGATCTCTTTCCACCAGCAGTGGAAATGGAAATAACTGACATATGGAAAGCAAAATGTAAGGCAAATCTGAAAGAATATAATCAACTTTGCAAGCCCTAAAATCCTTCTGGAGGGGAAAAATGTTAGTACCCATCAAACTAGTTTCATCTCTCCTAGCTTCTTAACATTAAGTTTCACACACCGTGTAACCCACAAGAATAAGAACAATATCCATTTCGAAAGTGCCAGGCTGCTCTTGTTCACGTGAGCTACTGCGGAAGAAAGACGCTGTTTGCCTTCAACTCCTGCATCTTCCCCAGGCTAGAATACTGGCATCATTTTTTTTCAAAAATACATTTTATTTTTGCAGAAAACTTTGCAAGTTTTCTTTCATAACAGACTTTGAGCTTGTGAGCTAACTAGCTTTGTTCCCCTTCCTCAAACAAAGTGACATTAAGAAACATTCTGAGATATCTTATGACACTTGTGTTCTCCCACTGGGTGTTTTTGACGTAATTTTTATCCCTTCGTGGATTAGTTCTGCTTTACCAAAGCACTGAAAGATTTTTTTTTTTTCATTTGTACCTTGTGTCCGACGTAAGTCCTAATTCCCAGGTCTATCGCTCCCACAGAATACTTGATTAACTTCTGATGTATTCTGGATAATGTTGTGCTGAGCCTGGTTAAGCACCCTCAGAGCAATTTAGTGAGCCTTGCTGCCTTTAAAGTATTAATGTTCCCTTAATGTCGCATTCTCGTGATAAATGTTATTTAAAATAAATAAGCCCATAACCGTGAGCATACATTCTGATCAGACTAGCACTGATCTCCTATGTATTAATATGAATGAGCAGGATTAGCATGGAAAAACTTGCAATTTCTGTAAGTGCTGGAAATCTGAGCCAGAACAGTAGCGTTAAAATTTTGGCTTTGCTTTTTCAGCCTTAAAGTGGCTTTTCTTCCCCCAAGTCATAACAAGCATATAAACCTCTCACTGGCTGAGAATAAGGAAAATACTTTAAATGTTGGAACTTCAATAATGTAAGCCGAGGATGTCAAAGTTAGCAGATGCTTTTATTCTGACTTCCCTCTGTGTTTCTTTTAATAAAAGATCTATTTGTCACTTCTGGGCTACCAAACTATTCTATAATGTTCTATATTAGACTCATCCACCTGGGGAGTGCATTTTCTCTTTGAGACCTGCTCTTCTGAAATCCTGCGTGGATTTCCTATAACTTATGTTATAATTTCAGCATAATTGACAGTTTGACTTTTCACGTGTTTTTGTAGAACCATGTGCGTGTATATATAGATATACACACAGAGACCTACATATATATGTGTAGGTTTGTCTCCCCAGGCTGTTGAGAAAATCCTATGATCAGACAAATGTGCACAAGAAAATTCAGGTGCTGTGGAATCTGTTTTGGAGTGCCCAAGGGCTGAAAGAGCTGTTTCCTCCAGAAATGGCCCCAGCCCTGTATAGGGTGGCTTTCTGCTGCCCCATTTGTGCAAAGTCTCCACATCTGACTTTGCAGAAGGTGCTGCAGATTTGCTTTCCCTGCTTTTGGGAAGTATCAGCCAGCAGGAGTGGCTGCTTCCTCCACACTGTTTCGACAGCCAAGAGAAGGCTAAAAGAGGGATGTATGAAGGACGAGAGGGTGTCTACAGGACTACCTGTTTCTTTTCCTTTCTGCCCATCTGCACCGATGTGTTTGGGTTTGCTGCAGCAATGGCGAGTTGTGTATCTCCCAGCAAAGCTGCTCTGAACATTGCATAGCTCTTTCTGCAGAGAGAAAAAACACTTGGTCATCTTAAGGTGTTGGAGGCAGTGGGTGTTTGATAATTGTCTCCCACTAATTTTTTTATTATATTGCAGTGTGCAACAGTATACCTGGCTCCCTGCAATCTGGCTGCCTTCCATCAAGACAGGCAACTGGTGCTGCCTGGTGAGCAGCTCACTTGCTTTGAAGGTTCCCTGGCAACCAAGGTGATGGATCTGCTCCCCTCTTTTAAGTGTTAATATATATTTTTAATTAAAATGAAAATGATGGAAAGCAAAAACTGTGAAAAGCTAATGGGTATGTTTGTGGGATTTATTTGCTTGCTGGGGAGATGCGGGACTCAGTCTGGAAATGCATGCTGTTTCATATTGAATCCAGGCTAAGTCTGAAGTTTCTCTGGCATCCCCCACATCAGGAGGGCCTGAAACCGTGGAGGAGGAAACTTTGGAGGAAACAGCTTCCTGGTGGCCTGGTGCCTCCATGGGATAAGGGGTGTGTGGGGGGGAAGTATCTTGTTCCTTTCTTCCTGTTACCAGGACACTAATATTGTTGGCTTATTGGGGTGTGTGTGTACATATTCAGAAAAAAGCAATCTGGGAAACTAAGTGCTGCTCTGTGCAGTGTGAATCCAGGAAATTGGCCCGTGGAGTGTGAGTGCAAAGCGTGGCCCTCGCCGCACGCGGAGCAGTGGGGAGGAAAAGCAGCGCGAACGGGGGAGGCAGGCAATGAGCCTGTGATTTCCCAGCCTCGAATTCCAGCTGAAGAAGCAGAGCTGAGAGCGTGCAAAGTGAGCATAGCCTGGGGTGGGGGGAACCTCCAGCTCTTGGCATTTCTGAATAACTGAAAAAGCCTCTAAAAAAGAAAAGGAGACTTGCCTGATGCAAGGTTAAACAACCTCCAGTCTTTCACCCAGTGTGCCAGTCTGAGCTGTGGTGGGCTTGAAGTTAAAAAGCCCAAATTCTACCTAGATTTAATTTAAATTTAAACACTGTCTTTAGATTTCCCCTGGGAATGCTCCGAAACCTAATGCCGGTCGTGAAAGATCGGCAGGGGACTAATTTTGAACATTTTTATAATTGTTATGCTGACAAATTTCCCCCAAAGCTTTTGATGAATGGGCTCATAAAAGTAGCTACCTACCCAGATGCAGAGTCCGAAGCTTATCTGCTGGAGATACTACTGATCTGAGCAGGCTCACCATCAGATATGTAGCTGGGCAGTTGCTCAGGGAGCATGCAACTTGAGTTTTTACAGCTGATAGTTTGTGTTGAATGATTTTGCTGTCAGGGCTAGGTGGAGGAAGAGTATGAAACCAGTTTCCATGATGCTAGCAAGAATTCTAGTCAAAATATGGTCACCAGAAAGTGATTTTGCCAGTCGATGGCTTGTTTCATTCCGGAGGTTTTTGGAGCTGTATTTCAGAGGTATGACTTTATTGGTGGTTGTCTCTATAAACTGCATCTCCATTAAGCAAGTTTGCTGGTGAAGCAATCCTTGGAAAGCATCTCAGAAGGAGACAGATAAAGGCTGAGGCAAGTGGATGAGGTAAAGCCCAGGAAGCAGTAAAGATGTGATTTCTCCCTTCCCCTCCCCCCCCCGCTACTAATAAATTAATACAACTAATGTCCTGTGAGGGCTTCGGGTGGTCCCAGCACATGAGCTCACATGTCATTAATCATGAAACATTTCTGTGTGTTGCTGATGAGCATCTCGGGAAGAGTAAAAGCCCCGTTAATCAGCTACTGCTCTGCAAAAGCCCAACGCCCGGGCGCTCGAGAGGCCGTATTTTCTTCAGAGCTGCAATTAAACTATTTGAAGATCTGTAGGAGATGATCCTCCTGCTGAGGAGGAGTTATTTATGCTCTGAGATGCTACCCAAGAATGCTTTAAGTAACTAATAAAAATAACCTATCCGGTTATTTTGACTGCATTTCACAAGGATTTCAATAATCTCTCATGACAGGCTGTAAATGTAACATGATTATCAAGACAGGAATAACATCCCGTTTCAAATTATGTCCGTTTTACTTGTGAATATAAAATCTAAAGCTACCGAAAGATAAGGAACATGCGGCGATTACGTAGTGAATCAGTTTGCTCCTGGAAAGATTTTCTCGTTGGGTTTGCAGACAGGAAATATTTGTTTAGCGCCTTTGATCTGCAGACGCCGAGTTGTCTTGGAGCGGGAATAGCCATTTCTGGCTGCTTAGAATTTCAAAAAGAACCTGATCCAGAAAGGTATCGGTGCTAAATTTGCCGAGTTTTAAAGGGTTCAGATAACACATGACATGCAGTAGGATTCTCCAAAAGATGAGACAGGGCTGCCTTAACATCATCAGCGCATTTTTAGAACAGCCCTTGCGGTGTATTTGTATAAGCGAACAAATATTCGCTTATATTTGATGTGACAAATATTTGATGAAGCTTGTTTGATATGATTGTTTCACAGCCGTGCGAGCTCGCTTATCTAACTATGGTATTGACCACTTGCTTACTGCATCGAACTTTAATAGCTCTGCAATTAGATGTGCATAAAGAGCAGCTAGGAGAGATGCAAATCGTTTGCTCTGGCTCTTTTTTTGTATGGTTCTGCGAGGAAAGAGATCTGAATGAAATCAAAATGCAATAGTGCTCTCGATTAACAACGTAATTAAGCAAAATCTGGAAGTTTTGCAGTGAATATCCCTACCTGTTCATATATACAGTTTTGAGCTCACTAGAGAGACAGTGTTTGGGTTTTCTTCTAATATTT
This sequence comes from Rhea americana, assembly GCF_003343005.1. Classification (NCBI taxonomy): domain Eukaryota; kingdom Metazoa; phylum Chordata; class Aves; order Rheiformes; family Rheidae; genus Rhea; species Rhea americana. Next base: position 2,524,703 of record NW_028187177.1, on the reverse strand, counting down.
ATGGGTATGATAGAATGTTTTAATAATAAAAACTGCCTTTTTTTCCAATAGTAAAGCAAGTAAATAATAAATAAGGAAAGCAGTACTGTGTGCTGGTTCCTTTCTTTTTGCGCTAACCCAGAAAGGGAGGGTTTGGTCTCCTCCTGCAGCTGTTTTCCAGTTGGCCTTGCCCTAGCTCTCCAGAGGAGGAGGTTGAATACCTTTTTAACTGTGGAGAAGTCATACATTTTAAAGGAGTAAAATGTGCATCTTATCTGTTTTAATAATATTTCTTTCTCTTTTTTTGGGGGGGTGGTTCGGAGTTTGGAAAAATATCTCCCAGGTTAGAGCTGGTGTGTGTTGGGGGGGAAACATGGGGCTTTTTATGAAGATTTTCCCAGGATGTCCTCCTACCTTCTTGTAAAGTCTCAGTGAAAACCTAATTGAAAGAAAATTGTCTAACACAAAAAAGCACAATAATTACTGTTTTGTGAATACTGTTTATTTACTAAAGATAATGCATGGGCTACTAGACAATTGACTACAAGTGATGTCTTTATATAAAATGTAAACATGATGTGCTTTTACTTTCAACTATAAACAGAATAAGCTTAAAAAACCCCTTGAAATTATGGGATGGTACAAACATGATAGTAACAAATCTATATGCTTGCACAAAACAATAGATTTTCCTAGTGTTTTACTGAGATGCTTCAAGGATTTAAGTGCCTAAGCTTCAACATTCACGCTGCATAAGAGCCTGATCCCTCTTGGTACATCTGCGTGTTTGCAGTCCCTTCCATACAATCTTTTCACCTGTCATTTTTTGCTAATCAAATTCCACTTAGTGGCACTGCTGAGAAACATTAAAAAATATGGCAATCTGGGAAGCCAATAAATTTATTTTGTTGTCCAAGTGAAACTATTCATTTCCCAGTCTGGAAGAAAATCTGACTTGGCTATAATTATTTTTCTGAAAGTTCAGATTTTAGTTTTTTAATGAAAAGTAGATTGATTTTTGTTCAATACACTTTCAGTGCCCATAAATCCCCCTTGTACACCAAGTACTACTTTAGGGAAGGAATTAATGCTATAGATTTCCTACTTTCAACATTCTTGGAGGTTATAAATATGCAAGAGTAAATTCCAGGTAAGGGAACGATGATACTTTCATTAATGAATATCTTTGAGAGGCGTTTTGGGTAAAACACTCTTTGCTAATTCGCCTCCTAGGCTTGCAAAGGAAGCACCCCAGAGGTGGTGGCTGCGTTGCAGCAGAAGGCAGTTGTGAGGGTCCCCAGTCCCTGCTGCAGAGCCAGGGCAAGCGCGTGCCACAGACTGGTGCAGCTCCTGTGCTGGGATGTCTCTTGGGGTTGAGCTCATCCTGTTGAGGAGGCTCAGAGGTGGTAAAGCCTGGGGCTGCTTCCACCTCCGGGGAAATGGAGCTGCTCGTTGACCTGCTTCTCTTTGCAGCCTGAGACCTGGTTCATGCCTGATGTATCCTCAAAGCAGTGAGGAAGAGGAGGGACAGGGTGGTGGTGCTTGCTGGGGGAGGCTCTCCTCTTCCATTGCAGGTACACACCTGAGGCTCTGGCCTCCTCCAAGGAGGGGGGGGGACCTGCATGGGACCTCAGTGTCAGAGCGGGGCTCGGCTCGGGGAAAGCAGTGCGAGTCTGGCGCTGTTTTGGGGCTGTTGGTATTCCTGCTCCCGCTGAGGCTCTCCACCTCCCTCTACCCGAGCATGTTGAACCACAAAGCAGAGGGTTTGCTCTGCTTGTGCTGTGAGTGTCCAAGAGCTAGAAATCAATTGTGCTTGCACTAATTCTTGGTGGGCTCATGAAAACTCCTTTTAACTCTGCGTGGCCCTTTAGTGCTCAAAGCTCGCCAGCGTGCCATCTGCTCGGGGATGTCTGCGTGTTACTGCTCTGAAGCAAGGGTATCTGAGTGTTGTGCACTTTTGGAATATTTAACTAGCTTCAAAGTTGGCTACGGGTGAGAATGCAAAATGGATTCTAGGCATAAAACAAATGCCTGCTATGAAATAAAACTGCGGTAGCATTATTGCAACTATTTATCTTCTGTTAACCTTGTTGCTACCAAATTAATTTTTGAAATGTGATCATTTCATTCCTTTAAACTATAGTTCCTGCATGGGATGTGTTCTTGAAGTTTTGGCTCATCAGAAAATACTTGTTTTTCTTAATTTATTGCCTGCATTCTAGAAATCTTAATTTGTGATATTTTTTTTCTGCTGTGCAAGTAGAAAAAAATTACTGAAGAGACTCATTCAGATTTCTCCTCTTGTTTCCCATCTGATAAATAGTTTGCCATCAAGTGTGCTTGTGGACTAGGGGCCAATTCTATTCCAGGCCCAATCTTCTTTTCCTTGCTGCAGACCATGAGAAGCTCCTCTGAACATTCACCACAAATTATCTGACCAGCTGCTTCCCAGTCTTCTCTTAGCAAAACCCAGAATGTAAGGCAGATTTGCAGCTTCCTAGTGGTATAGTCTCTAAAATCATTTTGCTGTGAAAAGCAATCCTGCACTACAGGAGCAGAGCTGAGATGAGGATGCCCTGACTACAGATTACATTGTAAGGCCACCGTTGTACTTTCCTTTCATCAGGCAGGGAGAACAGATCATTTGAGTTCTGTAATCTGTTGCTGTTGATAGCTGACCTAATTTTTGAGTGCAGAAATGACTTGGTAGCAATCCCATCCCTTTGATAAAGGCAGTGAGTAGAAGTGGTGTGTTTTGAATGACCTCTGCCAAGAAGATCGGAAAGTTCTTAAGGAAAATGTTTGATGGATGCTATTAAATGTACAAGGCTTCTGCCTATTGCTTATCGACGGATTGTAAAATGAAATGATTTTCTTTCAAGCCTGAAGGTCATTTCTGATGCATGTCTTAGCACTAAACACAGGATCACTTCAAATTAAATGCCAAGAGCTGAAATGAAAAATTAAGAATGTTCATATGCTGCAATTACAAAAAACCAAACAAATCAATAAAGGAAGCACATTTAATGAGACTCATAAATGTCAGAACATAACTTCAGGACACATCTGTAGCCATGACTGAGTAAGACTTCACTCTCTACTTGCCTGTATTGCACAACTGACAGAGGGTGAAACTGAACTCACTGACACCCTTTATCTATTTAAAATAATTGCTTCCAATACTTTGCAGAGTACAGCAAAGTGGATGCTTAATTAGACATCTCTCTTGGTGAAAAGTCCGTCTATAGACTTGGATGTCTCTTTATTTTTAACATCCCCAATGCTATCTGGAGGTTATTCTAACCCTCAAAAGTAAGAACTCTAGAGCAGTTTCAATAGGGCTAGGCCCTGAGGTTCAATTATCATGCGTGGTGTAATGTTGTAACTCATTACTCTTTAGAAATAAAAATTTGTAATGTAATACAGCAGGCATAAATATTTTTTGGCATTTCATGTTGGGGATTAGAGCGCAATCAGAGCAGAGCTGTACTTGGAGTGGCCTTTTTGGAAACATCGATGTGATGCCTGCTCATTAAGAAAGCAGCCAGCTGCCGGACGTGGTTGATTGCATTGCTTTGTGTCTCCGGGAGGTATTTTTCCTCTGATTCTACAAGCTGTAAAAATAGCCCCCATGAGCCTGGGTTCAGACTACATGCCACATCTGCACATTCCATTAGTGAAATAGGAAATATGCTATTACGGTATGGAAGATAGAATAGGTTACTACTTTTTGCTTTATTACATTTATATACACTCATACAGCATGCACTGCAAAACTTAAAATGGTTTTCTCTCCATGTTTATGCCACTCACTCCTAAACACCTAGCTATCCTGCTATCCGTTACAAGAAAGCTATAATAAGTTAAATTTAATTCTGCTCTCACGATATTGGGTTCAGAGAACCCTCTGGAACTCCCTTGGATCTTAACTTTGTCCCTGGTGTTCCTAGGAAGCTGTGGCTTCCATTTCAGTCCCTTCTGTAGGGCTCTGCAGATGCTTACTGTGTGCAGAAGTTATGAGCATGGGTCTGGCAGCCTTGGAGGAGGGCTGGGGCATTGCACTGTGCAAGTCACTGCTTGTAGGGAGCCCTTGTGCCCCTCTGTTGGGCTTTCACTGAAAGCGGTGTTTGGAGCTGCGGTGTGTGGTATTCATGGGTCAGCTCACCTTCCTCTCAAATGAGAGCGATGACTCGGAAAGCCCTTATCGAGAGTGCTAATGCGCTCTGCAAGATGGATGGAGAAATGCTTCCCATGCATAATGCATGCTCGCCCCAAGGACAAAGCTGAAAGCAGTTCTGTAGGATGCTAGTGATGGGGACAAGATGGAAATTCCCACCTGGAATGCAGGTCTGTGCTGCCATTTAGTAGTTGATAAAGCCTGCGAGCTGAAAGACTGGAGTTTCCTGGAGGCCTTGGCAGGCTGGGACAGCGTGCTGCTGAGACGGGGTCTGGGGCACTGTCCCCAAACCCATCTGCTTTTTAAGAGTAGAACCTGCAGAAGGGCCTGCCTGAGCAAAGAATCTCAGTACGACATTTGTGTGCAAATATATTCAAGGATACTTTCATCCATTTACAGCAGATCTGAATTTGTCCCTGTCAACTAATATACAGGAGAAAAGGGACCACGGATACCTGCATTTTCTTTGCTAGAACTACATTAGACAATTCTTTTAGGCATCCTGAAAAAAGCTTGTTCTCTTTCCGAATAACGCTTACTGAGCTGCCACTGGAGACAAAAGAAGACGTTTCCTGCTGTTAGATGTGAGATGTCTTTAATCTCGCGGTGCGCGTGGCTGTTTGAACAGGAGCCGGTGCGTGTATACAACCGAAGCGCAGGAAAGCCTTTGGCTGCACCCCTTCAAGAGAGGTGAGACTAGCGCAAAGCAGGTCCGCTGCGGGAGAGCGGAGCAGGTTAGCGGATGGCCGGCACGGCTCCCGGCGCCGCGCTGGGCTGCCAACCCTGCCTGGTGCGGCTGCTCGTGGGGGCGACGGGACGGAGGGACAGCGCTGCCGTTTGGTGCACGAGCGTGCCGTGATGGTACTGCGCGACTCCTGTCAACGGTGCTAACGAAATGGGGCTTTTTTTTCTTTTTTTTTCTTTTTCTTTTTTTAATAGAAAACCTGTGGGTTGCTGCTGCTCTTCGTGCTTAGTCGCCAGGCTGGACGTCTCCGCCGTGGAGCCAGCTTGCGGCCTCCGAGTGGCTTGCTGCCTTGCTGAAGGGACCAGCTAATTTCCTCCCACGTAGACGTGTGGCTTTAGACTCCACAAAACATCAGTGAGCTCTAATTAACGGAGTTTGTGCTGCAGCAGCCTCAGTCTGACTCGAAGTCCCCTTTCCTTTGCCCTTCAGAAATCCCATTTACTTCACCGGGGCTCCTAGCTGAGCCATGCAGCGTGCTGCATCAGCCGGGTGCAATTGGAGATTTACTCCAAATTCTGCTACTGTTATCTGCAATATGGACTCGCTAATTTGCCCTGTCTCGCCCCGAGTTAGAGATCTTTTTTGTTTGTCTTCAGAACTTTTATTGTGCTAGAAATGCAAACGCTTGCTCTCACCATCACGGCAGAAGGAGACGTTGAGTTAGGCTATGGAGAAATGCTGCATAGGTGGTTGGTCTGTAATAAAAGAAAACTGTGGTCCTAAATACCCAGTGGGACAACAACAGGTTCTTCCTTCTTGAGGGCAAGCTGGGGAGAGGCTCCCAGAGCTGAAGAAGGGGCAGAGCTCCGTTGGGCTGCTTGGATCCCAGACTTGGGTCCAGCATCGTTCTTCTGGAGAAAGGACCTCAGCATTGCCAGAAGTAAAACACCTTTTTTGTGGTTTTGAGACGAGCGTGCTAAGACCCACAATAGGCCGTTGCTAGCAGCTAGATTCAATTTTACCTCCTATGAAGTGCAGTTTTCATAAAACATTTTGCGACTTAGCTGAGCTGTTTCAATTTTTTTTAATTCAGTTCTGAAAAAATGTTTAAGCTTCTTCAGCCAATTTTCTCACTTTTTTTGACCTTTAAATTTAATCAGTTGTGTCCAAATTAGCTGACGCAAAGCAAAAATGCAATACTGGAAATGTAGCTGCTTTGTAGAGGGAATGGACAAAATTTTGTGCAAAGCTAGAGCGAGCTTGCTATTCTTAGTGGCTTTATTCCAGCTCATACTGACTGAATTGAAAGCAAAAGGGAGCTGTTTCTTGTATTGCTAAATTGCATATAAATGCTGTATAAATTATTTTCTTGCAGAACATCACTCTTTATATGCAGAAATGTTTATAGGGTAAATTGAATATATAGCAGAAATAATGTGATGCTGAACTAGGCACTTGCACTGGTATTTGCAGCATGCGGTTATTCTGAAAGGTGATGCGCCTTGAAGTCTTTGCATCTCACTGTTTTGCATGGCACATTTGCCATGTTTCTAGGCAGCTGTAGAAGTGCCCATAATGGATCAATAAGGTTGTATTAGATACATTGCACAGTGCTTATTTGATCACATAAAGATGCATTCGGACTGTAAATCATGAGAAAATGCATTTCAACTCTACTTTCGTTAAAGATCTTGCAAAGAAAAATTCAGACATCTACAAATCAAGAGCTGTACGTGCTTATGGGGAGTAGGAGTGAATTTTATGGTCCATCTAATTACTTGGCTGAAGATTCCGAGGTTTAAAATCCTGTTTCTCACCCCAGAAGAGGTGTTCCTGGCCCAAATCCAAGCTGAAGAGCACGATTCTGCATACCAAGATGCCCCAGCTGCTACAGCTGAATGTTCCTCTCAACGGCATGTCCCAAAGCTGTTGGTTTGGCAATGCTCAGCCCCACAGGTGGGTGACGTGACACCGGACAGGAGCAACGTGGGGAAGCTTTGCCAGCCCATCAGAGCCTTTGCCACCGACCCTGGGGCTGCGGGCTGGGGGAGCGAGGGTCCAGCCCTGCCAGGCCATTACCCCCAGAACAGAATGGAAACGCTGACAGAAACTCTTCTATTATAAATTGCCATTATTAGTTTTCTATGTAATTCAGAGTTTGAAGACGAAATGTTAATTTGCAAAGCAGCAGTGTCTTGCGCACAAGGGTTGTGTGACCAGGGTTATATCGTCACCGCAAGGATTTGGACGCTTAAGCACTGGGGACTGGAAGCCCAGCCGTGAGGAGTCCGCACCGCTCTGCTGATTTACGGAGAAGCGAAGGAAGTAGTGAACTAGGCAAGACAAGGGGTGAGATGATGAATATTTCAGATTTTCCCTCCAAAGCGTAGCAGTTTATTGAACATTTAAAGCTCCTAATTAAGTATATAAAACAATCTCTCTCTCTTTGCTTCTCTGTCATTCAATAAGGTTTCTAGAGTAAAGTAAAGGTGTGAATTCAGTCAGGCTCTCCCTAGAGGATTAAGGCAAACTGTGTGAGTTGCATTTAATTCAATTAATCTTTCCAGATAGATCCTAAATCATGTCATCAATCTATTTGATTCCACAAGCATAATCCTGAACGTGCAGCTGCCTGGCACAACAAGCCAGGGAGCCTCTTGGTTGCATTCAAGGGAAATAAATTTAATTATAAACACATCATGGAGTCGAACATTTCCTGAATTTGGAATTCAGTGTTTTGTCAGCCTTCTAGCTGAGAACACCGTCAAACTTTTATAGGAAAGCAGACTCTACCCTGAATTTGTATGTACTGATGAGCACATTAACCAAAGGAAAGCAGAAAATTTGTTTTCTTTTTTCATGTTTTTGAACTTAAAACTTCTTTCATCTTCCAGTAGAACTATCCATGGTGATAAATAAAGCAGGGAGTGTGTGGTATTAGAACTAGCTGGAAAAGAGGGAAATATTTAGAAAAAGAAAAAAACAAAAACAAAAAAACCCTACCAGGTCTAGACAGTCACAGCATCGCACTCAAAATAGTTAAGGTTGTAGTGTTGTTAGAGGTATATGGAGGTACAATAAGCCTTTGCCTGCTCTGGTATGCTGCCCAGAAACTTGATTTCTTGCTGTATTTCATACCTTGGGGGAGATGGGGGACCATTTTGTGCCAGTTATTCCTCAGTGATTCCACTGAGGACCTGACATCGGTGGCCAAGGAAGTCCCTGTGCTGGTGGTCTGATCCTATATGATCATCTCTCTCTTTTTTTTATCCTCTTTATGAGTAGATAGGGGAAACAGCACCTTCCCACAGCAGCGGGAGCCTCACGGGCACCAAGTGTTGGTTCGGGTGCTGCAGCCCACTTTCCCATGCTCATCGAAATCATGTTGTCCTCTTCCAGTGTTTTCTTGCAGAAAATGTTCCGCTTTAGAGAGTCAAAATTACTTTTCAGTTTGAAATGGGATTTTTTCTCATTCAAAAAAAAAATGGTGAACTAAAGTGTTTTCTTGGTCTTCTGGGTTTAAACCGAGAGTCCCAGCACGGAGCAGCAGGGTGCAAGCTGCCGAGCGCTGGCACCGGCCCCACCGGCGCTGCCCCGGGGTGTGCACAGGGAGCTGGCGTCCTCAGAACAAGGTGTCTGTATTAACATCCTATTGATCATAAACGCACAAACGGGAAAAAGCTATTTTGCTAATAGTGCTATTTAGTTCAGGATGAATTTTTAAACTTCGTTTTTTGCAGGCTTAATTATGAAAGCCAGTTTCACACTCATCAGGGTGTTTCATGCTAGCTTTGGCCCTTCTTGGGAAGACAGCAGACGTTTACGTGGCAGTTTTCCAGCAAGCTGCCAGCTTCCACCTACCAATCTGGCATTACCCACCTTCTAGTGCTTGGGTTGAGCCGTGTTTTTTTAATGTTGCAACAAAAGGCTTCATTTACAACCAGGCAAAGTTGTGCTAGTCTTGAATACTTGCTTGCTCCTTCCACTTTGCCCGTTCCCTCAAGGGGAACCGAGGAAAACTCTGGAACTTTAAAGGAAAGCAAACAGAAAAGGTCTAGAGAGAAGGGCAAATCTCAGGGGCAAAAGGTTGTTTTCTTCAGTATGCAATATTTGACATGGTGCTTTCTCATATAACCTACCACATTTTCTTTTCCTATAACATTTCAATTTAACTTGTGATTGCTTTTGCCAAGTGCCCTTTTAAAAGTGCTTATAATGCAGAGGAAGAGTAGGAAATAGCAAGAGGTAATTATCTCTTCATCGCTCCATTGCAACCTCATGCATGAACTGGAAAATCCAGTTTAACTTGGAGGAAAACAGAGAGGAGAGACCAAGCATTGCATATTGGCGTTTCTCAATATGTGGCACTAGTCAGGTACACAGTTATTTTAGTTAGTATTTTGTTAATGATTTCCCTTGTGCTTGCCTTGGTGTGATTTTGGACATGGACAGCAAGGGGAGGGGAGCCACCATGGAGAGGGTTATGCATGGGCACGCCTGTGTCAGGCTCCTGTAATTTTGGCTTAGGACACATAGTTTCCCATGAAGAGTTAAATTTTCACAGGTGAAACATTCATGGTATTGTTTGCTAAAATTTTTACTGAAAGTGTTTTTACTAGAATTCTAAAATACATTTTATTTGCCTGAAATTCAGTATTAGTAATGAAAAGTAGGCTCTGCATATTTCAAGGTTGATTTCAAAAGTATTTTCATAAGCAACTCAGCAGAACAGTCATTAAAGCTATAGAAATATATTCTATTGCAAATTTTTGTATCCCAGTTAATACAATGTCTTTTTCTGAACTCTAACTGATAAAACATCTTTGTTTCTATAAGCACATAAAGTTAAAAGTAGCATATGTTAAGGTAAAGATGTTACCATTGCTGGTAATGAAACCTCTTTGACTATAATGTGTTAATTTTAAAAGCAGAAGGGAGGAGTAGGCAGTGTTTCTGCAGGGAGACGTCTGGGAGGAACGCTCCGTGCTAGATGTATTCCATCATCAGTACGTTCTGCTGTGGTTTTTTGAAGATAATTGGTTAAATGAAGGAGCTGAAGGCTCTGCTCGCCCGAAGGCCATTCAGAAGGTTGGTCCTTCAGTGGGATGGCATCTTTTCTACAGAGAGAGGAGGAAATAGTTGGGGAAAGTGGGTGAACTGCTGAGCTCCGCAGAGCCACGGTGCAAGATGTGAATGCGAAGCCAGGGGCTTCCCGCGGCTGGCGCACGAGGGTTTTGTGCCTTTGGCGCTGTGCCGATAGAGAGCTGCAGCTGAACGTGGAGGTGGTGCTGGAGATGCTCTTGTGGCACCTTCATCCTGACTCTTGGGTGAAGGCAGCAGAAAGCTGGACATGGAATATGGGCCAGGGCTCATTGGGGCTCGTGGCCACCGAAGCCCCCGGGCTGTGAGCCCTCGACGGCTCAGGAGGAGGTGCAGCGCGTCCTCCAGGAGCAGGCTGCCTGGAGGACACCAGGGTGGCAGAGAAAGCAGAATGGAAGTGCTGAGAAGGGAAAGGTTTCTCCATTAGCTCAAACCTTCAGAAGCGAGTAGCTTAGAAGAAAACTATTCAATGCATTAAGGGATGCAAAGGAAGGTTGCCTATACACCAATGCTGGGGAGGTGTCAAACAAGCACTGCCTGTCTGCTGCCGCATCTCAGGCAGCAACATAAGGAATCGCCTTAAAAATGCCAGTTCTGCTGCTTAGAAACAGATCTGAGCAAGAAAGCTGCAGAAGGGCTGAATGGTAACCAGAGACGTTAAAAGATTGAGGACTTATGTCAATGCCACAGGCGGTGTTGGCAATCCAGCGAATGGAAAGGAAGGCAAATGGGGTTAAAAACCCAGCGTGGGGTTTTTGGCAGCTGCGCGGCACCGGCAGTGGGGTACGCCGGGGTGATGTACCCTTATAGCGCCTATGCGGCTGCCAAAGCCGGCCGCCCCGGCGCAGCCTTCCTGGCGGAGGGGAGCGCGGTGGCAGCGGGCGCTGCAGTCTGGTCGGCTAAGTATCATACGATCTAGTGGAAACCAAAGCTAGCTCAGCTTGGAAACAAAGCAGTGCTTTTCTAGGGAGGAAAATTAAATCTGGGAACAGTTTATAGAGAGTTGTGGTCGAGTCGTTATTACAGGAGGTCTTTCCCCATCGAGACCAGGTTTTTCCCTCTGAAATCCGTGCTCTGGTTCACACGGTGACTGGGCTCGCGGGAGGCTCCCTGCGAGCCAGCGTGCTGGGTGGGATTATCACAGTGGTCCCCTCTGGCTTTTTAAGTGCCGAATCTCTGAAGGCATCGACTGAAGTTGGTATTTCATTCCCTTCTGCATTTCTCTATTTCCATTTAAAACAAGTAACGTACTTAGGAGCAATAATATCGCATGACAAAATCTTCCGATGGAAATGAAGCTAAATCAGAATGCAATCCATAAGAAAAGGATGTTTTTCTGATCCTTGGGCCATACACTTGGATAACACACCAAATACAAGCTTTTAAGTATCTTGTTATGCCGTTGCTTGGGCTTTAATTATTGCCAGCAACTCTGCCCTTAATGCTACATAAAACTACCTTTCTCCTCGAGTTTATCTCTGTCCTCTTGCAGATAGCAGCGTGCTAGTTAGTGCCTCTAGTGGCAGCAGAGGCACTACTACCGCTTCAAAACGGGCGAGAAGTCTTTCGGTGGGCTTTGAAGCACACAGAGAGAACTAACCTCTTCCATGCATATTTAACAGGAAACTGTCGCAGAGGAAACCAAGGGGAAGACAGCCATGAAGCTGGGGAACAGGCTTTGGTAGAGGTAGAAAAGAAAGATGGGAAAAAGAAGCTCAGGTGGTGCCAGGCATGCTGTGGACGTGCAGCTGGATGAAAGCAGCTGCGCCGCACCGTTCAGGATGGCAATGCTTCCAAAACATCCATGCAGCTCCGTGCAGAGGGCAGTTGCTAAAGGCTTCGATACCGAGCATCTTTGCAGCGGGGCTGGCGCGTGGAGGCAGTTGCCCGCCCGCAAACTGAGTCACCCGCAAGGAAATCACGCGGTCTGTCAGATAGGGAGGAGGAGGAGCTCGAGGCTTCCCTCTGCGCAAACGGTGAACAGAAGGTGCTTGGTTTTTAGCTGGGATGAAGTGTGATCCCTTCATATCCTGCTGCGTTAAATTAACGTGACAGGTTAGCTTGCAGCAGTGAATCATTGCTGGGGGGACTGGCTGGAAGAACTCTCTTGGAGCGATGGTCTCTGCAAGCCCGGCAAGAGGCATGGTCCTCTGCCCTGTTTTGAGTGGGCTCCTTGCTGTCTGCGACATTTTAGCCTAGGAACAGCATGTCTAGTTAAATCCTCCTCCTCCATGCTCCATCCTGCTACTCTCATGGCAACAGAAGAGGCATAAATCAAATCCTACCTCATTCGTGTGTATGAGACAATTCTCCTCTGCTCGGTAAGCCCCTGCGGAGCCTCTGAAGAGGTGTGTGTAAAGGAAACGGTGCTCCTGAGGCTTGGCAGAGCAGGGCTGGCTTCGAGAGCTGGCACGGCAGGGATGGCAAATTAGCCACCCAAGAGTAGCATCTGCAAGGCTGCAAAAAGGCTTCCCTACCTGCAAGATGGGAGCTCTTGCTCCTGCTCCACGTGGGGTTGAGCGCACAGGGGACCACACGGGGCATTGGGTGGCCAGAAGCGCTCGGGGATCCCGGGCTCCCTCGCTGCCGACTCGGCCGAGCGCCGACCGCGATGATCGCCTGTCACTTTTGCACCCCCTGCCCTAAGCACTAGGTTTTCTTCCTCCTTTCCTGATGCTTCCTGTTGCAAAAATGTGCCTGTGCTTCAGCCCTTCTCCTGCCCGCAGAGCAGGACCCGAGCGCAAGTCTGCAGTGCTGGCAGGCAAATGGGACGACTTGCTCTAAAGCAACTGGCTCTTGCTCTCCCCTCCAAATACTTCCCATCCCTCCCTAGCAGAATAGGGGTGGCACCTCCGGAGAAGGATCTTTATTAGTGTTATCATCAGTCATAATGAATGCATTTCTATTCCCATCACCAAAACAACTCGGTGCCTGGTAAGTCACATTATTTTCACTTATGCTTAGAGCTAATTGATTCCCTGTGTTTATTTTCCCAGCAGAAAAGCACTGCTCACATCTGAGAAGAAGCTTCCTCCACACTCAGCCCTGCTCTTCCTCCTCCTCGCTGGGGCCTTTCTTCTCTTCTCCCCGCCCCAGCTCTGTGGGACCGGCAAGAGGTGATGTGGGGCAGCCACAGCTCCCACGGTGGCCTGCGCTGACACCAGCTCCTGCCAAACTCCACCGGTTATTTAGAGAAGACAAAAGTGCCTTTCTACTTGTTTTCCTTACAAGAAGGATCATGCCTCAGTTTCCCTTCTTTCAGCTGAAAGATGGGAGCAAGGCCAGATCCAGCAGAGCCTCTTAGGGTAGCAGGCTGTAATGATACCTTAGGCTTTAATATTAGTCACGTGGTGTTTTATTATTGTGTCAAAGAATGGGACAAAAATAATAGGAGAAGCAAATTTCTTTTTAAAACTCAGGGACAATATGTTGACTTCTGCATTTCTATAGCAACAGGCACATTAATAACATGCGCACAAGGAGCTGAAGAAACAATTATAGCAATCTAATATTAGAGTTAAAAAGTAAGGCAAAGCAGAGGAATCAAGCATGTAATTTGTTCATTGTTCATTTAGCAGACTCAACATGAATATTTTTGTATCTGAGACTTGGACTCAGGGGAGTTATGTCATGCAGTGAAGCCTTTCTTTGAAAGAAGCTTTTGCATTAAAAAACAAACAATAACAACAAGAACATTCTTCTAACAGATCACAGCTGAAGTGAAGCAGTTTTATTTCCAGCAAAAGAAACTGGTTAAGAGAATTAGTGGCTGTCTGAGCTATCTAGCCATGTGTAATAATGAGATTGGTTATAAATAATGTCATTAATTCATGTGTCCTTTTAACCCATACCACTCCAGTTCATGTACAAATCCCAAAGTCCTTGATGCAAGAGACACTGACCTTGTGAAAGCATCGAATGGCACCAAGCTCGGTATGCCCATGTCTGCTAGCTAAAGCTCCTGATCAGGCATAATTATAGGGCAGCATTTCTGCTCCTGAGCTGAAAGGCCAAAGTGTATCTACCACCAAAAAAAATAAGCCTCTCCTCGTGTTTTGCATTGCGTTTCTCTGTTGGAGTGTGAAACCGGAGTGGCAATGGCTTCAGCACAGGTTGCTCTTGGCCCGGTGTCCCTGGCCTGAGCGGGAGGATGTATTTGCTGTAGCATGGGGATTTGTGGCATCTTCCCCTTGCACTTGCAGGCGGCGAGCCGTGTGTGGCGAGCCTCTTTGGATGCTGCCAGAAACATAATTCCTCTGTCACTTGATGGAAAAGAAAGACTCTTTCTGGAGAGAAGTGATGAGGTGCTATGCTCTTCCTGGGATTATACGATAAGGGCCCTGTGTTTCAGCACGCAGCATTGCTAGTGAAGGAGGTAGCACTGGAAGGAAAGGAAGGGCAACCTTTTTCTTTTCTTTTCTTTTCTTTTCTTTTTTCTTTTTTTTTTTCTTTTTTACTGTGTTTCTAATTGACCTCTGGAGAAATAAACTTTCCTCTGGAGAGTGCCTGGAGAGAATAGTTACCTTCAATGAGCTCTGGCATTTCCAGCAAACGCATCCTGCCTCTCCAGTTCCAGGGCACGTCAGGACGTCACTGCTGGAGACCTTTACCCAGCTGGCACAACAACCAAAGGAAAATACATTTGCAACCCGTGATTTAGTCTTTTGTTGTCTGTCAGCATTACATGCAGCTTGAATAGTATTTTTCCTGTTTCCGTATTAAGAGAGAGAAAGCGATGGGGATTTTCAATAGGCAGCCACCCTACCTCTCTGCGATATTACAGCTTTTGTTGGTGGCAGTTTCCATGGCATTCGTGTCCTTTCTTTCATTCTTAGAATTAGCACATTTTCATTATCTCCAAAGATAGTGTTTAAATTGCTCTTCTTGTTACTAAATTAAAATCTGACAATTTTGTGCTTTAATAAGGATGCTTCCTCTTTGATGGGGAGACTTGAACTGTGTTTATAATGTAGGTACAGGAAGTGTGATGGGCAGGAGTGTGTTACCAGGAGAGTAAAGGTGCCCGGCACTGCCAGAGCTCAGCCTCTCCTTGACGAGCTCAAGAAAGGTGCTGCTGGTTTAAATGCACAAATTACTATTGAAACCTATGATAATTTCTCCAGGGGATTTGGACACTGCTGATTTTGATGTTGCTAGACTGGATCTTCTCCGCAGTAGCAGAGCACAGAGCTGTGTTGGAGAAGATGTACTGCTCAACCATTGCAAATGTGAAATATTCACAAGAGCTAGAGCTTGCAGTGGAGCAGGAGATTTTTGCTGTGCCTCTTACACGCTGGCTGCACTGCCGTAATTTGGCTGTGGCTGGCAGAATTAACTACCCTGGAAAACCTCCTTCTGAAACGAACTCTAATTAGCCTGGCTATTGCTTGAAAATAACTATATAAAACGCACGCAGATGAGTCAGAGCAGTATGATGATGACAGTAAATGGGATGAGCACTGCCTCCAGCTGATCAACGTTTTGGGGGATTTTATTTGTCGAGACATCCTCCCGGAGGTTAAGCCGTGGAGCTGCAGCAGCCTGAAGGACTAGCTGCAATTAAGGCTCCTGCATCCTTTGCAATTAATTCCCTGGCACTGAACTCTGCGTGCTCCTGATGGAGACCGCAGGCTGCTCCTGTTCCCCAGCACGGCCAGGCTTCAACCTGCCTGCACTGAGGGAGCACTGCCATCGGGGACGGTTACTGCGAAGCCTAATCTTGAGGTAGTCYGGGGCTAGGTCACTGCAATCGCATCAGCGTTTGCTTGTGCAGAGATGGAAAGGTCGAACGCGTGTTGGAAAACCTCCCTGCCAGAATTTAGTGGGGGGGCAACTCTGATCTGAAACTGCTTGCCAAGCCTGGATGTTCCAAAATCGTGATGTTGGCTGGAAATTGTGAGTTTTAAAAAGTAATCTAGCTGGAGTTATTTTTTCTAGTATTTAAGTCCTCAGAGCGCATGTTTTGGGACTGTCTTCTGGGCTTATTGGGAAAGCGGAGAAATCACTGAGATTTCCTCCAGTCATCTGCCACCAGGAGCTGCAGCTCTGCGGCTGATATCAGGTAGGAAAATCACAGGGGTTCGTAGCTGGTTTATCCAGCGGCGGCAGGTAAAGCGATCCCAGCAACAGCAAGGAAGTGCTACTGGTATTGCTCAAGAGACATTGCGATATTCTTTACAATTCCCAGTGCCCATGTTCAAAAAAAGATGGATGCAGAGATGTCTAGCAGAAATGAGGAGAATGAGGTTCAGAGAGGCCTGTTTGGGCACCACTAGGACTAGGGCAGGTGGAGAGGGAGGTGGATTGGCGTTTGGGGTTGAGGGGCCGAAAGCCAACCTAAGCGACTTCTCTGAAACCAGCCCAAAGGTGCAAAGAGATACGAATGTCTATGAAATATCTACAGACGCTTCCTTATGTAGAGTTACTTCCTTTTAAATCTGTGCTTAAATGATCTGCTTCAGTAAGAAGGCCACGCTGGCTGGGCAGCGCTAGCTTGCAACTTTGGTGCTGCTGCTCCTTGTCACGCCAGGATCAGGATGACTTTGTGCTTCAGGCTGAGGACTAACGCCAGAAAAAATGTTTAATTCCTGGTCCTACCTCAACAGTTTCTTCATGAATTAGGTGAGGCATTTATTTTTTTCTGTATTTACAACACAGCCCTGAGGGCAGAAGGTCCCTCCCTTCGTGTCAGCTGCGGGCCTGCCTTGGCCCTCTGCTATTGCTCACAGAGGGTGTGCACAGTCCTGGAAGTGGCATAAGACACATATAACTTCTTCTGGAAGAAATTGAAAATGTCTCTTTTATATTGGTAGATGTCAGCCACCAACTGGCTTATAAATATAACTTTAATGCCTAAGAAAAGGCAATAATCACCTTTATGCTTACTTAATAGCATCATTTTAAAGTGACTTACTGACATCATATATTACTTTCTTCCTCTACAGTAAATGGTCTCTCCCTGCTGTATTTTATTACTTATTGTAAATTCAGTCAAGCAGTGTATTTTGCTTTCAGCAAGGTATTCTCGGTTACTTCTTCTGTCCAGGATAAATTGAGATAAATTTTGCCTGTGCCTGGCTTTTGCTTATGGCATCCGTCTTTGCTCATGAAAAGTTACAGCCCCAGCTGGACAGGACTTGAGAAATGACAACGTCGTAGTGCCGAGAGTTACAGATCAGCGGTCTGCAGCCAAGCTGTGTACGGAGGGCTCTCTGAGGCAGCCGGGAGTTTAATAGGAAGGGAAAAAGACAAAGAAATGTGATGGATTCTCTAAGGTTTATCCTGATAAAGTTGTAAGTGCATTACAAGGAAGTGACACTGGTTTACTGTGCCGTCGTAGGATTGTATAGCGGAGTATTGCCCCAGGTTGTCACCAGTTACCTTTTCTGCCATCAGAGATCTACGGGTCTATTGTCAGAGATGTAGAGAAGTGAAATCGTTTGTGGGTTTGTTTTCTTTTTTTGGGGGGGGGAGGGGTGAAACTTGAAACAAAAGTGATCTCCATGCCTTTGCTGCAAATTCTGCGCTCCCAAGGCTTAGCAAACCTCAGAGCTGTGGCTACTGTATTGGCAAGACAAACTAAAGCCGCGAGGTGGTCACCGATGCTCTTCCTGTAGGGTTTGCAGTGGCCCTGTGAAAACTGCTGGATTTTGGGGTGTACGACCACCGGGGGGTTAGAGCCGGCCTTGGCCAAGCGAGCTGTGCCTGCTCCCCAGTGGCAGTCGCGCAGAATTGGGGAAAAGCAGGGGCTGTTCCTGTCTGGGTCCTCGGCACCTAACCCTGGGTGTGCCAACGGCCCTTGACTTGCTGTTGGTCCCTTGTGTTTTATTTAGAAGTGTTTATAGAGGCAAACTGAAAGCTCATTTTGGCTTTGTGTTCTTAGAGTTTTAAATTGTACAAGGGCATCACTTCCACGTTGCAAAGGGGGAAATGTCACATTTTGGCCCAAAGTGAGTTTTCCGTGATGGGTTTCAAAATGCAGGTAATGAACTATGCAGACTTTTAATTATGGCAGCAGAAGCCTGGCATAACTGAGTGATCTAAGAGGCGAATCCCCTCTTAGTGCAAATCCCCATTGCAGCTGTTTCTGTGGTCTCAGGCAAATGGAGGGTCCTGCTGGGAGCTTCCACTCATCTTGTGTTGGAGTAATTCAAAATATACATTGGGATATGTCTGGGCATTGCTGGAAACCCCTTCAGATCTGACAGTTTGTGAAGCCAAAGGGTTGGTGTTTCCATCTCCCTTGGTGAGTGCTGGCAATTCAGTCCATGAATTCTATTTATTTTGTTGCATTACTGTTGGAAAGCCAGGTCTGTACACTAGAGGAGACCAGAACAGTTGTGGAAGGAGATCCCTGTGCTTTTATGGCCCATCTCCACTGGCTAACTACCATAACACCTCTGAAGTTTATTCCGTCCACATAAGTGGCAGTGGAAAGAGAACCGTTTCCTCCAGAGCTTTTATCGTTCTGTAAGTAAAATCAATTGATTTTTAGATCATGGAGCTGAAAGTTGAAAGCCAGTTGGGATGAATTTTGTTTAACTTCCTTATTTAAGTAGTTTATGCTGTCTGAATACTCATACTTGCCTTTTTATTAGCTCACCTACGTTAGCTCTTGTATGTCTATATCTCGTAGTGCTGAAAAAAAATAAAGAAGCTGCCAGTGAGGATTGCAGATAGGTATTAGCCAGCATCACCTCTTGGCCACTGCAGTTCGGCTTCTTGCTCTTCCCCAGGGACTTGCTCCAAGCACCAGGCTTGGGGACAGGACGGTGTTATGGCCGAAGAGCAGGGTGCTGAGGAAGCACAGATCCTGCTGGCTCTGAAGCACCATGAAACACCGAGGAAGTGTGGCCTGGTCTGCACCAGCACACGGAGAAATGCAGAGAGTGAGAAAGGAGGTTTCAGCTTGTTCCATGGCAAAGCCAAGGAGGAGCAGGGCGAGACACGAAAATCGTACATTTTGCCCTCTTTGCAGACCTTTCTCCTGATTTTACCTGCGGTCAGTGTCTTCTGCGCTGTCGCTGTGCCAGCGTTACCTTGCAGTAACCCAGCACATCACTACAACAGCAAAGCTGCCAAGGGCAAGGTCACTCCTGATACTTGCAAAGCCAATTAGGACTTACAGAGCACTAAACTCGGATTTCTTCAAGCCATTTCATTTTATTGATCAGACACATTTTTATTTCCAGATTGCTCCCTCTTGGGAACTGTCCAGGTTTCATAGTGTGAAGGACTATGTAAAATGTAATGATTCAGCACTCCCAGAGTAGCCGTCTGCAGATTTTAACCTTGCAAGCTGCTCTTAAGATGCAAGACCGGGCTAGGAGAGCCCCATCATACATTTGATGTTCTTCTGAAAGATTTTTCCTATTTGCATTTCCCACTTGTGCTATTTAAAATCAAAACACAGCCTTTCTCTCTTTCATGGTTAAATCCTAGGATTTTCCTGTAGGGGAGATTCCTTCCCAACACATAAGAGTTCAGTCATATAGACAGTGTGTGCACTGATGCTTAACTAACGCTTCTTCCAAAAATCTCCGTACACGTTGGCAAGTTTTTCCCTGTGGCCAGTGGATCTAAAAATGGGCACTTCAGGCACAAAGCTGGTGTTCACCCTCACCCAACGCGAGTGCGGTAGAGCCACGCGATCTCACTGGGCTTTGCTGTTGCCTTGCGCCTGCTGGTTCTTGATGCGTGCGTGCATTTCTTGAAGGCTGAAGCTTGAGCAAAACAACTTTGTGGACAATTTAATGCCTTTCTGTAGAGGAAAGATATATTCTTTTTGCCTCAACTGTATGAGAGGCTTAAAATCCCAAGAAAGGAAATACAGTGACTCTGGATCAATGGAGAAAAATATACAGTAAATGCTTTAGTATGTTGTGCAATAAAAAGAGCCCTCATGCCTTATAAATACAGATGCTTAGCTTATCATGTGCATGCAGTTGGTCTTCCAGCATCCACAAAATGCTTGAAAGGCACACAGCTGAGCAGGCCTGAAACCTTTGAAGCTGTCTTTTTACGTGTTTCTCCCACTTACTGAGATTTCTTGGACTGGGAGTGACTCTGAGAAGAGCCATCGCTGGCAACCTAGACCTGGGAGCATTGGGGAATGCGTGGTGGAGAAACCTAAGCTGGTAAAATTTGGGTGATGGCAATCCATGTCGTCACACTTCATTAGAGGACAGCTGGGAACGAGTATGGGGAGAAAAAGCTAGGCTAATCACAAACACCTAATTTCTTCCGGAAATCAGAATAAAATTTTTCCAGCACATGCAGACTGAGTGTTAGTAACTCTGAATATCTGCAAGAGCAGAACGCGGACTGCAAAGTTGAGCACTGAGGGGGATGCTGAGAGCTGCTGGAGCTTCTCCTCAGCTGGAACCAAGTCTGAATTTTCAGACTTCCACTGTTCTTCTTTTCAGTCTTCTACCATCACTGGGAGATGCTAGAGGATGTCAAAAACGCTTTGCAAGGCCTGGGCCCCCCTCTGCTCTGGAAGAAGCGCAGGCAGTGCCTTGTATTTTGATGTGACATACTGTATTTCTGTACATCATAAAAACACAGAAATTTTTACTGAACTGGCAAGTGCAAGTTGTGAATTTCTGCACTTTTCAAGTATTTATTCCCCTGCCCTCTTCTGCGAGCCGAGGAGGAATTGATCCAAGCAGGATTCTCCCTTTGCTTACCTGAGGCTCCCATTTCTCCTTGAAAATACTTTT
The DNA here is from genome assembly GCF_003343005.1 of Rhea americana. Lineage (NCBI taxonomy): Eukaryota > Metazoa > Chordata > Aves > Rheiformes > Rheidae > Rhea > Rhea americana. The sequence continues at coordinate 2,504,041 of NW_028187177.1, read as the reverse complement.
TCAAGGTAAATTTCTTTTGAAAAACAATACTTCCAAGTAAGAGAATAGAGAATATATAATGAAATATGAAAAGATTTATGCGGAATCCAACACATCGCCATGTTCCAGTTACCCTCCTTGCTTCAAATTCCGTTTGTTCCCCCTCCTTTCTCCCTCCAACCTCCCTGTTTGTTCTTTTTCTTTTTGGCTGCCTGCTTTCACATTCATCTTGGTTGTCCTCTAGTCTCTTAATACTGTGTCTATTCCTTGAATTTACTGTAGTTTGACATTCTGTTTCATGAGTCACTGCTGGGGATAGAGCTTGAAGTAGATCAACTCGCACAAACTAGTTCTTACAGCTCCCTAAAACTACTTTGAGTTCGTATTTTTTCCCCCGCTGCACCTATGTGGATTCTTTCCTTCACACACTCCCCCTGGAAAGATAATGAAATAAATATTTATTGTATGTGGTAATGACTACATGCTGGGAATAGGAGAATCTGCAACATCTTTCCCTTTCCTTCTGCATGGGTCCTTGAAAAGCCTGGAACCTGCATCTCCTTCCTCAGAAGGTTTCTCAAATCCTTTATACCTCAATTAATTTTAAGTCAAACTTTATGACCCACAGTGAGGAAATTAAATATTAGCAAATTGAGTACACATCCCCACTTACATCATTATTAGTGAAATGTTGCAGAGCAGCAACAGTGAATTCCCAGCACTTCTCTGGCCAGAGATTACTTTTCCTTTCACTGTCTGCTATCATGCTTTGTCGAACTTGTTTTCTCTAATATAGTATGAATAATGTTGTTGTTTAGAGGGATGCATGCTCCATACAACTCTGCTTTTCTCTGCTGTTTAATCACCTTCAGAAGTTGTTCATAGCTTTTATATGCTACTAAGAACATTAGCCTTTAAATAACTTTATGCCAGGGTGGTGTGAGATGATTAGGTTGGCAAGGATTTCTTGTTATGGTGTCATCATAATTTTCATTAGTACAGTGAATCATGACAGCTTGTTCTCTGCTTAAGTTGATGTGATTACTCCTTGGAAAGCCTGGCACGTTTCACTGACACCTGACATCTGGAAGAGAAAGGTGGGAGGCGAAGCAAGCTCGCCAGGTCTCTGCATGCTACACGCCTGGGGCCCCCGTTCGCTCCCGCAGCCACCGCGGCCAAGAGGAACAGCCTCGGCTGGTCAGCGGTGCTGGGGCCATCCTGCAATGATCAAAGAGGTAGCTTTTATGACTAGTGATGGAAAATACTGTGAAAGTGCGTTGTGCTGAATAGGCAATGACTGGAATTTGCAGCACCTCCTATTTAAACTAAGGCTGCACGTAGGCGGCAGCTGTATACGTCCAACTGGAGACCTGTACCAAAAGAGCAATGGCAGTTGTAATAGCTGGCTAAAGGGAAGATTGTTCTACCAGCAAAACTGCAAAGGGAGAGCTTCTAGCTCATCTAACGCCCCCTCTAACAGAGGCTGCAGCCTGGTCAGCGAGGAAGAGGATGGACACTGCCATCCCATGACTCTGGTCCAGCTTGGCTGCAGGATATGGCCCAAATGAGAGCAGCCATCACCTCTTCCTTGCTTTCCCTTTTGGGAGATGTCTGGCAATGTCAGATTGTTTTTGCACCAGTGGCAGAAGGAGCCACAGAGCATAAGGCAGTTCACGGTGGAAGTGACTTGCACTATGGGAGAAACTTGTATTCGGCAGTATTAAGTCTCTCGGCAGCAGCTCCAAATGCAGCTGGCTGGCAATGTTTTTCCATGCAGACAGATATATTCCAGCAGTCATCACTGGTAATGAATCTTTTTGCAGTGATCTTATTCTCTGCGGAGCCAGCAAGCACCACGTACTTCCAGTGCTATGAGTGTCCGTCAGGAAAATCTGATTTGCACTTCCACCATTAAGCTTCTCTTTCCAAAGCTGAAAACTATGCTGGGTGACATTACGCAGCCAGGCTCCATAAAGCAATGTAGACAAGACTGTCAGATCGCTGACTCGGCAGGATAATCTGCTCTGACGCCGTGGAAGCCACTGCAAAAACAAAACCCAATGTCCTTTCTGTAGCCCTGACCCAGCCAGGGACACGCATATGCCAGCCGCCTCCCCCCGTTTCCCAGTGTACTGCATGTGGGACACCAGTTCACAGGGTCTCACCTGCCCGTGCATTTCCAGGCAGAGCCAAAGCACTTGCAAAGCAACCGTTGTTTGGGGGATTTGGGGCTGTTTGCAGCAACCGTGCCTATGTCGGGCTGCAAGACAGGTGTGGGGACACTGTGGGAGACTCCTGCTCCTGCTGGGGGCTGCAATCCCTTGGCAGAGCATCCAGCAAAGCTCACGTGCAATTCAGAAAATCTGCAACTTTCACAACTTGACATCCAGTTTTTCTTGCAACAGTTCAGCCTTGTGTGCCTATCACAATATCAGAGATATTTTCTGTACAGCTGTGTGTTAAACCCAAACCCGTTAATCGCTGGCACGTTTCTTGCGGTTACTATACAAGCTGAGGATTACTTCTATGCTTATTTTAATGGATTGCTCAGCTATGAATGATTTTAAGGAGAAAGGTCTTGCAAGGCTCTTTTTTAAGCTTTCTGAAATCTAATCCATCATTAATTTCCTTATGTCCTGCACAGCACTAGGCTAATGTAACGCATCCCCACATAAATCCCTCTCCGAAAAATTTATCCTAGATATTACAAAAATTCAGAGCACTTTGTTAAATGTTTGCCTTTTTCAGATGTCTCCCTAGCTGAGACATAAACCCAGTATCTCCAAGACGATTTGTTTTTGCTTAGTTACCTGGATTAGAGAATTTATAACACCTGGCATCTCCCATGTCAGCAAATGTCACAGATAGAAGTGGCTTTTTTTTCTGTTTTGTTTTTTTTAATGAGAGCTCTTAATAGAGAACAGTAAGATTCTTATCCTCGTGTCCCCAGACTGAATTTTTGGCCCCCGTTCCAGCATCTTTCCTCCCACAAGCCAACCGGCTCCCTCCAACGTTATGTAAAACACCCACATGGCTCCTTTGCTCTTTCATCACTATTTCCCCAAATAGTTTTGATATTCTCTGCTATGTACCACCACTGGTCTATGCACTAACAGCATTTCACTTTTGATGTGCTGCAGAAAGATTTGCACAGGGCAGCTGGAGCACAGCAACAATACTGTTGTGTTGCTGGTTCCCGAGTCATGATTTCCCCCCAAAAAGAGAGTAAATGGGGTTTATCAGGCTACTTCTATTACATACCACAGCTGTATGCTGAGCTAACGCTAGACATCTTTCTCCCTTCTTTATCCTGGAGTCACTAAAAATTTTCCTGTAAATGGAAAAGAAGGACAACATGAAAAGCCAGGCTGGATCTACCATGGCGTGTGCTGAGTCAGAGGAAAGTTTGCATCCCAATACAGAGCCTAAGAAATGCAGGCACAAATCTAATTTTTCAAGTAGTGCAAGAAAAACTTGAAATACAAGGAAGAGATGCTGCCAGCCCATCAAAAGTAAACTACAGTGCATGCAAAAGTATAGAAGAGGAGAGAGAGCTTCAGATGCAAGAATCAAGCAGGGCAGCAGCAAGCAAAGAGGAAACAAAACCCATTGAGCCACTAACAGGGACGCTTTTAACCGGAAAAGGAGAAGGGATCCTGGAACCAGGTACACAAGGCAAAGGAGCTACAAGACGTGGTGTTTTTGAGGAAACTAAGGGTAAGCGTGTAGAGACAAAGGCCAAGAAAACAGCCCTGCCAAGAGATGAGCGAACAGGGTAGGAGCAGACCTTTCGGACGCGGCTGCGATCACTGCGTTATGGCAGGTTTCCCTACGCTGGGGCCGAGCAGGAGGAGGTTTATGGAACGAGACGCAGCAGTTCGCATGATTCGGAGTAGGTTACCTGCAGTGAGTCTAACTTACCTGAGAATAAGTAAGTTAAATAGCTGCTAATGCAGATCTATCATATTTGTGTTATATCAAAGCCAACTGTAAGGCAAAGCTGAGCCAGCGGTTCAAGCTTAAGGAAGGCTGCAGAAAGTAGACACATGACTTTATACAGAAACCAAGGGCCTCAGAAACCATCTTTCAAGTGATTTCTTTTTTTTGCCTATCACCTTAAGGTCCTTGAGCACCATCACCAGTACAGCTGCGCAGTGCATGAAAGGAATACAGAATTCACCTTTGGCTGTGTGTGTATTGCCTTCTCAAGACTTATCTATGCTTCTGAGAGCTAAAATATTTCAGGTATTTCTGAAATTATGAGTGCCAAAGTACCCAAAGACAGTCCAAGAGGAAGGCTTTTGAAGACGCATGAGGACACAAGGAATCACTCTCTTTAGTGGTATGCAGGCTCAAATCTGTGGTCCGTCAAGCAAAGCTCCCCTTGGCATCCAAGTTTTATTTAGTTAAGCTGATTTTTAGTCAATAAAAACTGCATATAATTGAGATATATTTTGTTTTTTTCTCCTTCCCCTGCAAGTGGAATGGAAGCATCGTGAAGTCCCAGATGACGTGAGCCGATTAACTGGCTGTACCTGTCCCTCTTTGCTGCTATGAGCTCGGCTCAGATCCCTGGTGCTGGGACGGATGGAGAGCAGGAGCTGAGCTGGGGCACTGCGAGGCCAATTTTGGTATCCTTGCTGGGACATCAGCAGCTTTGGCTTTGCATCTGAATGCCACAGGATGAGTTTTCCTCCAGTATTTCTTGACCATAACAACCCAAAAGTTACAGCGAAGTGAACCAGCAGCCAGGACTGCCCTGCCTGGCCGTGCCAGGGGGAAAAGAGCTGCTCTCCCCACTGGGCTCTTTAATATAAGCCCCACAATAATTTTTGAAAAGGCAAGCTGTCAGCCAAGTTTCGCAAGCCACTATGTTTTCAAGCAGAAGTGCTTGTTTTCTTTCCAGGTTACCATTAAGGACAAGATTCGAATCATGTAATCGAACAAATATTACTGAGAATGATGTGACCAGAATAGCTATTCAAGCCTCGTGGCCTTAAATGATTTACGCAGAGCCCACCTCCATCCCTCCCCCCTGCATTTCCTCATCGGCGCTGACATTTCTTCGTGAATATTTAAGGTAACGTCTGCTTTAATCTCTTGTGCAAAATCAAACCCAGGCACGTGGAACAGCACCACATACATTATGTGTTGCTCACAATTTTTACATTCAAGGGACAAGAGCCTCCCACGATACCTCCCATTATATCTTTCGGAAGAAAAGCAATGCTGCAAGTGCTCCTAAGATTATTAATTATGTAAAAATTTCAATCACACAGACCCATGAATATGCACTCACATGAAGTTGGGCTTTCATTACATTCAGCTCCTTATCAAGGTATTGGACAAAGCAGAGAGCTTGCACCAAAGCAAGTACACTATACCACAGGTCACCAGCAGCTTGTTCTCATTACCATGACTATGTTTGAAAACTAGCTTGATTCCTGTTCACCCGAACATTGGCAGCAAAGTGGTAGCGAATCTAGAGGAACATGTTATCTTTATTAAAGATGTATTAGTTTGATTAGAAAAGGTGGCCCCAACGCCACAGGAATTTTCACCCTCTCTCGCTGCTCCATTACTGGAGACATTAATGCAAAACCAAACCCACTTTCCTCCCCTGCTTCCCAAAATATAATTTGCAGCCTGCATTCTCCTTCCCTGGTGCGATCTGTGAGCCATCAGCTTGCTGACATGATGCAGATGATTTTCAAACATCATCAGATAGTAGTCACAGGTAATTAATGGTCATGGATGTGTTTTCTGCGCACAGGTTTCCCAGAACAAGGGCTGCCTTCCTCACTACACACCACCTCAATACAGAAATCTTCATCTGGAAGATGATCCTGCAGTGTTGTCGGGACAGGGCATCTCTTGCTATTCTCTGCCTTCATGCCCTAAAATGTACAGAGAGTCTCTCATTTTCAGAAAGAAGAGGAAAGAAATCGTCTTCAAGAGGAGGAGTGGGCAAGGGCAGATGGTGCACGGGGAAGTAATCACCCAAACTTAGGAAGCAAGACCCTTAAAGGAAACACAGAATTGAGCCTGGGTAATTTTCCAACTCATTAACTCTTGAAACGGAGACCGGAGCAAATTCCACACCTGGCCCCAAGTTCGCTGAAGAGCAGATGTGAGTTACATTGATGTCTCCCAGCCCAAGGCTATCCCCCACCATCTCATGCCCTGAAAGCCTGGAAGGACAAACAACCATCTCCTGCCCACACTGAGCCAGGAGAGCTTTGCTGGGCAGCAGACACTGCTCCAGCCCATCGATCATGCGCAAGTAGTGGGGAATGGCTGCAAGGCAGCAGTGCTGCATGATGAGGAATGGACACAGATCGATGCGAGGCACCAGGACTGGTGGCTCTTAAATTCTGCCTTGCATAGTCTTGTCCATGTTTTCTAACAGCTCAAAAAGTTTGTGGCCAAGAGGGTCAAAATTTAAAAAGTCACAAGCATTTAGTCACCCTCAGTCTGAATTTAGGCACCTACATGCATTGCCCACTTTCCAGCTGGGCTAGACAGAGATTCGAGTTGTGAAGAGCTGAGCTCAGGTTTAGCACGTTGCCCACACATTTCAGCATCCCACACAGTTAATATCCACGACTGCAGCAACATAGCAACTAGTCTGTAATTAGTACGGACGTTGCCAGAGCTGTCTTTGTATTACTTATGAGTCATGCAACTAAAATATTCTTTATTCATTATCCAAGTCCTTTTCATTCCGGTGCCAACCATCACCATGTTGCGAGCAACACAGGGCTCTGTCAGGCTTGTCAAAGTCAAGTGCTTTCTGATAGGGATCTTCATATTTAATCTGACGAAGATTTACTTTACAAAAGAGTGAGATCAAAAAGGTTCATCACTGCACAAAAGAAGAAAGAGAAACTTAAATGCATCGCCAAGTGAGGGATTTTCTCCTTGTTGCTTCTGCAGGCACCCAGCCACTGTTATAGGAACCACTTTCAATCTTGGCCTAAATTGTTCTGTCAGTTAATTAAATTCCTATATTTTAATGTCTTTCTAGTTAGCTAGTGAGGAAAAAAAGGCTCTTGATAAACTCAAGCTGAATATGAAACTTTTTTTTCCATCCTTAATATAATACATGGAACAGAAAGGAGAAAAATGCGGCCAAAATGTATTATGACAAGCAAATAAAAATAATATCAGAAAATTCCTTTGGGCAGATTCTATTCTAGGCCACTAGTATTTACTAAGACTTATTTTTTTTTAACTCACTATGCTATTAAATCATTGGATTGGAAAGTCCTTGGGTCATTTCAAAACACTGTCTCATTCATTACTTATTCCAAGAGCATCCTTAATGCAGGATTGTCATTAGAGCTGATGACAACAGTCCTGAGATTTCCCTTGGCAATGGGCTAATTGTCTAAATGTTCTTGCCGTCCGAAAGGAACACCGACAGATTAATTTAGGCCCTCACGTTCAGGTTTGTAAATAAATGAGTAGGTTAGAAAAACAAAAAAAAATTTTGACATCATCAAAAAAGTTGTTATGGGAAGCCTTGTTGAAAGTCAGTGCCACTCCCCAGCTCACGTGCCACCAGGTGCCCGCAGGTGCAAAGGCCCTCGGTGTTAAATTACTGTGATTTTAAAGACTGTGCTTTCTGGTGCTTTAGATCACGTATTTCTCACTGCTGGGATGCTCGTTGCAGACAGAGGTGTCCCCCTTGAGTCTAGTATTTTATGAGAATGGTGCTTGCCTGTTCGGCTAATTTCATGATCTCATTGTGGTCTGCATTTCTAAACTCTTCTAAAGCTTCTCTTGAATGTCACTGTTGTTTTCAGATTTGTCTGTATACTTGAAGAACTCAGTTTTATCGCATACTGAGGATCCTTTCCCTTATACCCTCAAATGCATCTGCTTCTGTGGTCAAAGAGCAGCTTCAATATACTTCAGCAATCTTTCGAATCCCTTGCTAATGACCACACAGCCCTGGAAACAGAAATCTCTATACTTTCCTGTTTAACATGTATAATTGTTTACTCTTCTAGCTTTGCTCTTCTGCTTCTCTTTCTGCTCCTCTTTACTCCTTGCTAATACACTTAGCATTTCCCGTCAGCCTTCTGAGACCTGCGTATTTATGCTTCGGCGAGCAGCCCCTCTCCCTCCCAGAGCCGAACCACAGCCTCGGCTTCTTTTCTGAGCCACACAAGCATTAGAGAAGGGAAGAGCCGTCCTCGTACCTGCCAGTGCAAACCAGACTGATGCAACCGTATTACTCATGCTACTGATTCCCGAGACAGGCCTTAACTTATGTGTTGGAGGAAGTCAAACTGCCAGCCAAGGAAAATCTTTAAAATATTCAATTTAGCAGCCTAGTTATTTCCCAATTAGAAAGGACATGGCAGAAATACAGTACAGCATGTTGTCATGAAGAAAGGAAGAAAAATTCCAAAGCATCAGTCTAGAAATGAAATCAAATTTCTATTTTTAAGTCAAATCAAAATTTCTTTTTTTCCCCCTCATGTCATCCATCTTCTTCCTTCAATAAAATCCCTGGGTGCATCCATTTCTGAAAGCACAAAAGCTTGACACTAAAATGTTTCTGCTGCCTTTCAAGATAAATCAAATCCAAGCTCAGTACCATCATTTCCTGTAAACTCTACAGCATTGAAAAAATATATTCACATCTTTATGGGGAAGGACAGCAGCTACTACTCCCAAATCAAAAACCTAGCAGCAGTGGGTAGCCAAAGAATCAAAAATAAGTTCCTCTGTGCTGTGGGCCTGGAGTAGGACAAAATGGGACCAAACAGGTCCTGCTGGTAGCTCTAAGGCCGGTTAACTTGGTGAAGGGCTGTTGGAAAGTGTTGATGTGAGCAGAACCAAGCCTGTGTCCGTGAACGGAGGGGCTGGGTGAACACCCAGGAGGTGCTAGGAGGCCTCTGTGTGCGGAGCAGGTGTTTTCTCCACCAGGAAGGCATCACCTTTGCTCTAACGGGTTGGTGCAGCAAGGGCAGAAGCGCAGAGACAAAGCAACTGGCAGGACCCACCTGATGGGCAGCCCAAAATGTGCTTTTTTTTTTTTTTTTTTTTTTTAAAAAAAAAAAAACCCTACCCTTTACATGTGTTTTTTAACCACAATAAGACCATATACACGCAGGTTAAAGAACCAGCGGTCAGTTTAGCCTATAGGAACCAAGTTGCTTTCTAATTAGTAGGGGCTCATTCGTGTGAGCAAAGAGAGGCAGATAACCGAAAAGTACAGCTGCAGGAACAAGGGCGGCTTCTGGTATCTGAAATCACAGTCAAAGGAGCTTAAAATAACAAAGAAGAATAAAAAAACCTACTTTTGAGAGCTAGAATAAGCTTCTCTATAGCCGCAAAAGACACTTGGTTGTAGGTTTCTTCATTAACTCATCTTGCTACAGAACAAATGAGGTTTCAATAGGGAACTCAGAAATCGTTTCTTCCACATGAAGAATTTGTGCACTTAATTTGTTGGCAGTAAACTGCTGTTCCAAATACTGAGGACATCTCTGTTAGCTAGGTTATGAAGAAGCATATGCCTTAACTGCTTTTTCTTCTCCATTTAGCTAGTAAAATATTTCCATTGCTATGACAAGAAGAAAAGCACAATGGAGAATATCCCAGCACAAAATAAATTCCTGGTTTTCTAACCAGAGTTTGAGAGGGGAATAGCCAATATTGCCTGATTCAGCACAAAGGTGGGGATTTCTTGTACAAAACTTGTCACACTGAACACACAAAGTGAGAGTGCTTTAGAGGAGTAGATAACATACAGGCAGGATATTAAAACAGCATAAAGGGCTTAGACGTATTTATTCCTTTACCTAAAATACCCTACTTTTTTTTCAGATCCAAAAACACGGAACAGCAATGGAAGGATTCATAGACTTTAGAATCTGCAATCTGAACTTGGTTTCCTTAGATTTCCGGGTATTCAGAATAAGAAGATAACGTGAATCCACAGCCTCATCATTGTGCCTAACACTGGATCTGCACGTTGATAGCATTAGCCCCATGGAAACTCCCTTCAATAGCACATTTGCAAGATGCAACCCACAGGGAAAGGAGGACAGCGAGACCCGTTTGAACTCCCTCCCTGCACTTCTGGTGCAATGCTAGAAGTATTAAGGACCCTGGTCTTTTTTTTAACTAGTGTGCCAGGTACTAGGCTTCAACCTGTCTCATTTTCAGTGGCATGGAGAATACACTTCTTTTTGCCAAATCGCAGCTAAAATATAGATTTTTTTTTCCAACTGTTCCTTCCTTTTCCCAACACACTTTTCACAGATTATGCCCAACACCTTACTGCATATAAAAATATGTTACTGAATTGGAGGTGAAATTAGATGATTTTTAATTGCTCGGAGTCCTGCAAGGCCCCTGCTTAATCTGCAGTAGGAATGTGTTCAGGCAGTCGGCTGCAGGGTTCATCTTGCTGCTCAGGGGATCCATCCTAGTTTCAAATTTAGGGAAGGGGCTTGGAATAATCAATTTACTGATCCCACAAACCCTTATGGTCAATGGTAGTGGGCTGTCCCCACAAATGTCCAAGACCTTTTTCCTGCATTAAGAGTACTGCTGAGTGCATAATTGCGCTGTTAGTGTTGCACTGCACACAAGAGAGCTGCAGACCAAAGTTCTCAGGAAGAACTTAATGAGCTGAAGCTTTGGAAGCTCAAAAATGCGTAACTGTAGAGCCCTTTTCTCTTTCCTCTCCCTCCAACATTTTGGCAGAGTTTTGAGCACCATTCCCAACAACGATCAGAAGGGGCAACTGCTATCCACTATTTCTCTTGCTGTTTAACACAATATTTTGGGCTTAGTCACCACGTGGCAAGCTCTCTTGGCATTGCTAGTGTTGCTCGGATTTCTCCCCTGGTGCCTGCAGCACACAGAATTGGAAAGCCAGCATTTACAAGTGTTCACGTATTAAGCATGTTATAAATAGAACCAACTAACACTAATGTGAGCGAGCCCTGACTGAATCCTTTGCTCCATCTGGGGAGTTTCCACAGCCTCTCTCTGCCTTGCAGTAGTTTACTTTGCTGCAAACCAAAGCCCATGCAAGGTGCTTTGTATTGCTCACTGGAGGAGCAAACTTTGTCCTCCCAGGACACCAGCCATTGAGATCTGGCAAATGAGGCATGCAGATTTGTAGCTTCATTTTCTGCTCTGCCAGCTACTAATATCACAAAGAGAAAACATGGAGTGAGATGCATGCACCTGTAAGTAAGCAGGAAAGTAGAAAGCCACATCTTTTTGCTGTAATTAGCAAAATGTTGCTAAAAATCAGCTATTGAGCGTTTAAGACTACTGTTCCTTTCTCTTTTGCATATCTATCTGATCACTATTTATGATTTCAAAACACCATCCTGGTTATACCCTGCCTGCTCTGCCTAGCAGCCCTGCCGAAGCGCTGCGGATTGTCTCAGTAATGAGAAATCAGAACACGCCAATTCATTTACCAGCATGCTACAAGCCTTGCCGTGATCAAATTGCATCTACCCACCAGTGACGCTTCAGTTACAGAAAGTACAAGATAGTGTCAGAGAAGAAAACACATCCCTAGGAAAAAGTTACAGAGATGATGTTGTTGGAAGCAGCTGAGCAGCACGGCTAATGAGAGCCCTGCTGAAATGTCAGCAGCTTGAGCAGGGCCTCTTAGACCGGTGCTGGTACAGTTCAGCCACCTCTTGCCATTTAAATGTTATCACAACAACTCCTGCAAGTTTCTAAATCGAAGAAATAATGAGCAGTACACAGAAATTAATCACTAGCTTGTCCTGGGAAAGCAGCTCGCCAAAATACGAAGGACCTTTACAGTGTCATGGAGATATTTTTGTCGTAATAATGACTACTGGGAAGGGTTTATATTTGTCTCTGTTCTGCTGCCAGCTTAATCAGATCAGCACCACTAATAAAGTATATTTTCCACTAGCTGACTTCAAGCTTGCAAACATACATGTAGCTCAAGTCAAGGGAGGAAGAAGGAAGCAGCGGCCCCAGCTCTGCTCTCCGAGGTTTCAGCAGGTGAGACGGGAGCGGGCAGGCTCCTAGGGGTGGCACTGCACTGACTTGCAGAAAATCCGGGTTTAAATCCTAAGAGCCAGAGAAAAATGAGTGAGGTGGGCAAGTCTTGGTGCCTTGATGTCCCTCTGCCGAGTGATGTTTTGCCGTGCTCTGTCTGCAGAGCACCAGTGCTGCAGGGATCACCTGGCTGCGCTGCTGCAGAGGAGCCCCAGCCCCTTGGAGGAGGGATGCGCGGGACAACCCCATGCTCCTCGCTGTCTCTAGGCCAGACCAGTCCTCCTTGGCTGCCCTCAAGGCATGCACACTAGGTGAAATTGCCTGTGCAAGAAATTCCCAGTGAAGCTGGAATTTTTAGGTCATCATTATTTTCTGTTTTCTTAAACCAGTGCTAAGACTGGTTCTATTAAGTCCCTCTTATTAGTCTAATAAAATACTGTTACCCTTTATGAAGGCAAGCCAGATGCTCTGCAGATAGAGCTGTCCAGGAGAGCACCAGTGACAGCACTGCAGATGCGCTTAGATGCAATCAACTTACGGTAACAACGCTGAGCAAAGGAGCAGATGTGCCGATTTCCAGCTCGGGTTTGGCTACTGCAGCTCATGACACAGTTAATCCTTCTTCTCTCTGCCACATTCAGCAGTGAATTTAGCCGGTTGGCAGGCTAAACCGGCTGACTTTCATCCGGTGGGGTACGACAGCTACACCTTCAACGTGTCTCACTGTGCACCAAAGGGGACCAGCAAGCAACGCTTTGGTGTGCACACAGCCAGGCTCCTGCAGTGCTTTGCTCAGCAAACAGCTTCATCCCTTCCTCAGCAGCAGCCCTGAGCCCGTTCGCCAGTGTCTCCGTATCGGGCTGGATGTCAGTTTACATGACTGCAAGAACCAGCCTACTGCAGAAGGACTTACTACCATCAGGACAATTTTATTTAAGTATTCTTAGGTGGCCTTTCATACACAATATAAATTACCCAGCCTGCTGGTACCCTGACAAACACTTTTACTAGTTTTGTCATTGCACAGCTGTAACTACATCACTTGCTATTTTACATTGAAAGCCCACATAGAGATCTTTCCGACACCGTTATTTCATCTTGCACAAATTTGAGTATCATCAAAATGTGATCTTGGAGGTAAAGTATACTGACCACTTTGTTTCTCAAAGGAGGAGCTGTCCCATAGGAATGGAGGAGTTTCGGAGCAACCATGCACCTTTGGCTCACTTTCCATAAACACCTGGCTGCCCGTGCTTTAATTGCACCTGAAGCTGAGAGCAGGATGGACAGCACCAAGGCTGCTCAATATGTTACTTCGTAGTAGTGGCCAAAGCAAAAATGGCCCATTAGATACTGCACTTGTGATTTATGGCGTTTATGGCAGAAAGAAAATTCTTGTGAGTCGTCTTAGGAAGAGCCGCTTCGGAGGCCGGGTGACACCTTCGGACTTCTTCCTGCGGCAAGTTTCCACCCGCAGGAGCCCTCCGTCCTGTGGCCCCGGGCAGGCCACGCTCAGCGCTCACAGCAGCCGCGGGGTGTGTGCTGGGAGCTGGCACGCTCCAGGGACTTTCTGGCTCTGTTTTCCCAAACAATTTTGCTACAGCTCAGTTACGCAGGGTTTCCTGGATATAGGGCAGCCATGTGGGCCTTCTCCATGCTTTCTCTCTTTCCACACTTGCTGGCTTGAAAGAGCCCTGCCGTGCTCAGAGTTACAGCCTGATTCAACACACTTTAATACACAAAACACCAGGCACCAACATTTTGGTCAGAATTGCAGTTGTCTCCTGGAAGCCGGGAATCACCAATGTAAATAAAGGGATTTGACATGCTTCATTGTCTCTTCTGAAGATGAAGCTGAGCTGCCTGCTTAGATGGAGTTGTGTCCCTGTGGTCCGTGGTGTACAACCCGAGGGTCATTGCCCTGTGACAAAGTGACGATGTCGCATACATAAAGCCAAAGATTATTTTACCTTTTGTGATATCTTACACTTCTCCTAGCATGGGAAGAAAAACAAATGCCTGTTTTGCACATCACTAGCTATTAGGCTATGTCTGGTTACATCACATCACTTGACATAACGTAAACCAATGTTAGCAGATAAAATGTGACACAAATGTCATGTTGCATTAGGTTTTAAAGAAGTTGGCAGCTTTTACCCCATGGATGACAAATTCTTAGAGATGTTCAGTCATCATAACAGTAACCCTTTAGGATAAAGCAACGCTATCCTCCAATTGCAATCTGCATGTTCATACTTTAATGGTACATTTCTAGTTCGTGGAATGATTACCATTACTCTCTGTTATGCCCCTATTCCCTCCCAAAAGACATGTAAACATGATGATGTTTGCCTTTAGAAAGCACCCATCACCAGGGAATTCATCTGCTGAAAAATGGATAATTTATGGAGCCTGTCTCAAAAATCACTGAAATCAATAGCAATCTTTCTATTGATTCAAACAGGAAATAGGTTGAAGTTTGCATGCCTCAGTAAACATTTTTACTGCACAACTAATTTCCCATTAGAAAGAAAAGCATAGGGTTTTTTAGGTCAGAAAAAAGGGCAAATTTATATAAAAGAACAAACAGATTACAAAGGAGAAGCAATGCTTAGGTAATGCATCATCAAGTCCTAATATCACGCATATTTTCCAATGTTTTCTTCACTTTCCACTGACAGAGAAATTTTACACAGAGGAAAGAGCAATGCTGATTTTTGCACCAGCAGTAGCACTGCAGCTCATGTAAGATGCCCTTTCTAGCTCTGTCAGGGGTACTCAGGGCATCACAGAGCCCACTAGTCCTGGCCACCTCTTCCCCCAGCTTCTGGAGCAGAAAACGGTGTTTGGACCTTTGCAGCTACCTTGACCATCATCTGTAAGCTAGCCATTTCAGAGCATGTATGAGCTGCAGCCACAGCCTGGTCCTCCTCTGCAGGAATTCCCCTTAGCCACTTTAACAGCCTAAGAGAATTTATTATGGTTTGGTTTGCTCCTACCTTTACATCAGATCATCATCATGAGGCTGCAGACTCTTGGGCCATGCTAATAAGGTAACGCTCTGGTAGCACATTTGTTAATAACTTTCATTACAAACTGAAGCTAAGCTGAAACTACAAAATTGCAACCTGACAAAGGAAAGAAACCGCAAAATGGCCAGCATCAGCATCGCCTACGTGATTTCTACATTGACTGCACCCCAGCAAGTTACCTGCACCCTATGGCAGGGAGCTGCAGCAGGCAGGGGAGGGCATGAGCTGGCTACACCATCTGGAGGGATTGGGATCCTGCTCCCCAAACCACATCTCCCAGATGTTTTCTTAGACATTGATTATCCCCTTCTCAAATGAGAGCAAACCAGGCTGCAGTCACTGCCTCGCTGTAGCTGCTGGGAAGGCAAGAAGGAGGCTGGGAGAGGGACTGGAGAGGGGATGCTACAGGTGGCTTCTCCCTCCAGGCTGGCTCAGCAGTCATTGCATGATCCATAACTTTCACGCACGAGTGTGGAGCCGGAGTCAGATCTTTCCCGAGAAAGAGAGGGAAGTAACTGGAATTTGCACAGTGCTCTGAGCAGTGCTTAACCTGCTCGCTCCGAGAGCAGTCGCACCGGCTGAGGACGTCTCGCGTGACGAAGCAGGTAAGAAAAATGACAGGTACCTCTGCAGGGGCAGCGAGGTGGGAGTGACTGTCAGAGGCGACAGGGATTCAAAGGACACCGTCCAGCTTATGAGGATCCCCCGAAACCTTTAGAAACCTCCTCTCCGAGACAGGATCCATCACATAACACCAGCTGCTGAAAAGGAGCTGTGTTTAATACACTCTGCATGCCAGATTAGGCTCTGTCATATCGCTTACTTTGCCATGAATCTTCTTCTCTTCCTATCTGGCAAGAGCAAAGACTCATTTCTGGCCCTTTTTTTTTTTTTTTTTTTAAGGCTCTAATAGCTTCATTTTTCAGCTCATTTCTGGGTATACGCAAGGAACCGTAGGGGGAAATTTGAAAATCGTCAATGTAGGGTTCAACTAAGATTTTTAGTATATTAAGAAAATCACCTCTGTCCTTCTCCAGGTTCTCCCTATTAACTGGTGTCAAGGGCAGGCTGTGTGGAAGAGAAACCACATAACTATGTGCAGTACTTCTCCATGAGATTTGCCTTTTGTAAGGAAAATCCAGTAAACGGCTGTCTAACAAATCATACATTTTCTCTGAAGGGAAAACATTTCCTGCTTATCCTCTTCATGGGTCAGACTGCTATTCATCACGTCCGCTAGAGCAGCGCCTGCAGATGGATGCAAGCAAATGTATTAATTCAATAATGATTTAGGCAGTTTACCAGTCATCTAAGACTCAAATTGTAGGACTATTCATCTTAGAATCTGTTTATAAGTGAAAAACAGATATCTCGAGGCTGGTAACCTTTTAGAAATAGCATAGTGACAGATTCTGCCTGACAGATTTGATATGAATTTTGCCTGCTGTATAAATGAGTTGATGGTTTTAATGCTTAGCATTGCAGGTTTAATCTTCTTAGCAGGTATATTTCCAGAGCTGGAGTTGCACCGAGCACAAGGGGCCCACTGCCCTCTTCACGGTAATGATGCAATGCAGTGCTCAAAATGTTATTTAGAGTCATTAGTCCTTGAAAGGAAAACGTTAATTGACAAGTGCGCACAAATGTTGTGTACTTGAATGTCTCTGAGGAATTGCCCAATTAATATACTCTCAAACAAGTAGATTCAGAATCATTAAGAAACTCTGACACATATTAAAGAAGAAGGCACCAGGAGGGCACGTAAGTGAACCAGGAATTGAGTGACTGCATCGCCCTAATCGTGGTAGGGAAGAGGAGTCATCCAGCACCTCTGCTATGCTTTCATATTTCCTTAAAAATTCCCTGGAGAGCTCTATAAGCTTGAAGATAAGAGGCTAGAGAGCAAAACCACAATATCTACTCGAACAACTGGTGGTTCTGGATTCTGGAGCTAAACATTAGCTGAAATACGCACTAATTGCAATAAAGCGGAAATGTTCCACCAAACTTACCCTAAATCCACTACTGCAGAGAGGAGAAGATGGTATATGTAGCCACATCAGCAGCTCGGCAGCCCTTTTCTGGTAGCGCATCCAAAAACGGGAGGACCCACAGGGTGCCCACAATGTCAGAGACGACGAGGTCAAGGCTCAGATCAGAGAAGCAATCAGTGACGCTAAGTCTCGGATCTAAGCACTCTGGGTCAAATTTATAGATGTGAGACTATCACAAGTCTAACTGAGTTCAGCTGGATGTGTCCACCTCAGACAAAAATCAGGATTAAATATCTCAGTGTCTACCACTAAAATCCTGTCACTGGACACTGGGAGACACCCAACGTCTCCAGTTCTGGACACAGCACAACGCGAGCCTGCACAGCCCAACGTCCCCAGCTCTGGACGCTGTCTCTGAGCTGCATTCACGCCCTCCAGTTCCCAGAGCAAAGTCAACTAAGCGGAGCTGTGCTGAGTGAGGTATCTATATGAATGGACCAGCATTTAAGGCATCTGATCAGGAGGACAAGGAGGGAAAATACAGCAGGATTTCAACTTACTTTGTTTATTTTTAGGCTCTGGTCTTCTCAGCTCTTCCATGAAGCTCTCTGTCCATGGAGACTTGGAGCCCATCTCCACCAGAAGCATAATTTATATCCCCTTTTCTTCAATGTCAAAACTAACTGCACAAAGGACATACAATATTGAGAAAGACCCAATTTTACTGGCACTGTGAAGGATTAAGGAAGCAAGGCAGAAAGGAAAATAACAGCAAAAAAAAAAATCTGTACATCAGTCTGCTTTCTGTTTTCTGGCTTCTGAACAGTTCTTGTTTATTTATTCCATCCACACATCTTAGTTCACCTTTAGATAACTTACTCAGCTGATGAAAGTTTATTTTAAAAACTTCCCACTTCTAAAATAAAACATGCTTAAAAGTAATAGCATTACGTTAATAAGCCACCTTCAAAATCTCTATTTTGAATCAGCCACTTTCAGTGGGTCTTGCCAAACCAAGTTCTTTGACCCAGTTTCTAAGAATAAATTCCCTCCTGAAAGCTGAATACGTCCGCACCAATTCATATCGTCCAGACTGCTGAAACTAGATTTTTGTATTGAAAATATGCAGAGCCCTCAGCAATGATGATGCAAATTAAGCTACTGCTTTTTTTTTTTTTTTTTTTTTTTTTTTTTTTGGTCAAGGCTATTCTGAAATTCTGAGGTCAGTATTTGTATGGCTTGGCAACAAGCGAATTAACGCTGCAAAGATCAGCTGATATTAAATAAAAAAAGCTCTCTGGGAGAAAAATAGGGGCATTCAATAACGTATCAGGCATAGAAATGACATTGTTTAAAGCAAAAGTGCTGCAATTCTTTTTTTTACCTTTACAGTGGCAAACAGATGCAACAACAAAAAGAAGGATGTTGTGTTGTCTATTAATGAAAAAACATTAATTGAAAAAATTATGCTTGGATCTCTATAATCAAACTTTTTAAACATCCGTTATATCTAATAAGCTAACTAGTTATAATGTATTAACTGCCAGATACCTGCAACCATGCAAATCCATTCTCCTTGCCCCTCTTTTCATTCAGGCTGCAAACCCATGTGTCACAGAGTGTATCTTGCTGTGACCTCTTGCGTGCACCATAAATCAATCAGAATTTTGCTGCTGAGCTGCTGGGCTTAAATCAAGCCCTATGTGTATGAATAATATCAAATGACATAGCACAGCGGTGCTGCAATCCTAACACACGTCTGAGGAAGCTGTTATAGTAAAAATCATAGCTTGGCAGCAATTGCACCCTAGAACCCAGGATTAGCATTTGTTCCCAAAATAGTTTAGAGAAAGACTCCAATTTGCTTCAACTAATGTAGATGATTAGGCATCACAAATCCCCCTCGTACCCCCAGAGATATTTTTGCATGCTGTTTTTCAAAGGAGGTCTTGAGAAAGACAGAACACATGATCAGTCCTTCTGCGAGGGCTTGATCTTGCAAACCGCTCCTTCGGTGGGACCGCGGGGTGCCCGCGCCAGCAGGGAGTGAGGCCGGGCTGCACCGAAGCAGGGAGAAAAGGAGCATTTCGGGGGAGAGTTGTTTACTGCAACGTCTCTAAATCTCCGTGAGCA
Source organism: Rhea americana (assembly GCF_003343005.1). Taxonomy (NCBI): domain Eukaryota; kingdom Metazoa; phylum Chordata; class Aves; order Rheiformes; family Rheidae; genus Rhea; species Rhea americana. The sequence goes on along the minus strand of NW_028187177.1, from coordinate 2,484,882 downwards.
GAGGGGGAGGCTGCCGCAGTGCAGGCCAGGCTGCCAAAGGAGCAGAAATCACCGCTCTCACAACTCAGCGCTTGCTTTAGAAGCAATAACAAAYATGATGCCCAAGTGGGGAAGGATGCTGGAGTGACAAATATTTACTGGCAGAACTGGACCCCTGGGAGAGCACTGGCAACAGCAGCTTAAACAGTTGCTGCAGAGATCAGATTGCTGGTAGAAGCAGTTACAGCTTTCTCAAGACTCAGACACAAAAGTGTTGCCGTTATGACTATCCGACGAAAACCGAGGAAACACCTTCTGTGGAGACGTTCCCGTGCGTGCACRCTGGCACGTGCCTCAGGCTCGGCCCTGGTTGCACCAAACTTACTCCCTGCAAAGGAGCCCTGTAGACCCCCCAAAAAATACAAGCTAGAAAAATTTCTGATTCACCTGCTCTCTGCCTTGACTYTAAGTGTGTTTTCTGCTGAAGAGATGCAAATATATTAATAAGATTATTAAATACCTCTTAAACTAGMAATTTTGCAACGGCATCATTGTTATTAGCCTCAGAGAGAGACTGTATTTCTGAATCAGTGCAAAACAAGGAGGGACTTCTCCTCTATTTAGTTAAAAAAAATGGTATTTCTATATTTCAAAGAGAAATGTTTAAYTGTAGTCAGATAGGCTAAAAGAAGTACTGGAAGTTCTTGTCTAGATTTATCATTTAAAAAATAGCTAAAAGGTCCTGCCTAATAAAATCARGAAAGTAAAATAACTTTAAAGGAAAACAAGCTAAACTCTAGCTCCATACAGGTAGCAAACATACATTCACAATCTAAGAAAGAAAAAAAAAAACAATTTATTTGCATTCTCTCCTTTAAGGGACAAAAACRTGCTTGTCTCCAGCTGTAGAGTGAGGAACGGTTTTCAGTCCATCAAAGAGAGAAACTCAGGCCAGACCTGGTCAGCCACGCAATCAATTGCCGTTATTTTCTTCTGAAAGCAACAAGCTGCTGTGAAGTTGCATTTGTTCCTTTTCTTCTTGGGTGAATGATTAATAACCAGCTTATCAGTAAAAGTTATGCACATACCAATTTCGCAGAGCTTCCTACGTGTAACCGCAGGGTTTCTTTCCCTTCAAAGATGAGAGGTTGGCAGTGAAAACAGTGATGCATATGTGATGGCCCCCTGCTCTGCTCAGCCTGAGGAGAGAAGTTTTAAAGGCTCCTGCCCCAGCTGTATGATCCAGTGGAAAATCCCATGAATCTTGGTCAGTTCGGATCATGGTAGCTGCCATTATTGCTTTAAATGGCAACAGCTGGGATGTTGGGAAGATACGCTTCCATAGCCTGTCCACAATCCTGGCCAAATGTAGCTGCTAAATAGCCCCAGAGCTTGRTGGAAGACCTCAGCAGTGGCACTGAGGACTTGAGCTGGCACTGTCACGTCAGCTGAGGGATATATTCTGAYGGCTGCCACCTCCACGACTTCTCCAGGCCTTGGCAAGCAGCAGTGCTGGTGTGCCACCCRCACCATCTCCCCAGAGCAATGGTGCTGCTGCAAAGCAGGGCCCATTAGCCAACCCYCTGCTGCAGGGCATCAGCTCAGGCAAGTCACTGAATTTGTCACGCCCTCCCTCAAGGCTCCTGGAAAGCCTCAGGCGACTTGAATAGTGTAAGAGCACCGAACACCACACCTGCTCCCCTTCCTTTCCTAGGGCGACCACRTTGCTGTCAGCCTCATCGCGTGGTGGTGCGAAGAAGCAGGACGTGGTGCTCACGGGGCTCTCCGCGCAGCGGGGGGACGGCGAGGCACCCTGCCTTCTGTGGGTCTGGAGGCAACAGCGAGGCCAAACAAGAATGATTGGTTTGTACAGGGATCAGAAAGGTGGGAGAGCGCCGGGAGGGTGAACCACAAGGACGAGCGGGGAGAGGTGAGTGTGTCATGCACCGGGGTGATCTGTGCTGTGGTTTTGCTTCTCCACCGTTGCTGGAGTGAAGATGTTGTAATTGCATGTATCAGTGGAGAAGAAAACCATGGCAACAGAAACTTAGTTCRTACTTTAATTTATTGCCATCGAGATATTTGCCAAGTGCCAGCTCCCTGGGAAAAATGCATTTTTCATCAGTACTACACAGAAATTAGCATCAGAAGAATTAATGCACTTAATAACTGTCAAGAAACACGAAGAAATGTGCCTGAGACATGAAGACAACTGTATTTATGAGTCCCTTCAACCTCTAGCAAGCATCAGCTAACTGGATAAATGTCACTGCAAGTTTGAATCATGACTTTGTGTCATTTTAAATTTAAGTGAAGCAAAGATTTTCTTTATTTAGCTAACGCTGGAAGTGACATAATGAATAAAGGGCGCAAGCTCCTGTTTGTGTTGCAGATCCCTCAGCCTTAAACCTAAAGGAAGGTGAGGGCATTTCCCAAACGAGGAAAACCATAAACAAACGCGGCAATTTTGCACACAGTAGAGAACCAGTGCGTAACATAAAGAGCAAACATCTGACTGAGCGGACACTAAAAGCAAACAGCCTCGGGACTCATCCCATCTCCTCCTCTTTGATATTCCCTCTCCCTTTAAATACAGAGCTATCGATGCCTGCTGGTGTTGCTGTGCAAGGGCCTCGGGGCCTGGTATATATATATACAGCATAGCCAAGAGATAGCAACRCCTACTGATGGCTGTGTACTGCAGACTGAGTCCTGAGTTTGCTTTCAGAGCCTACACAAACTTTGGGAAGCTAGGGATGTGATGGAGCTGCCCTCCCATCTCAAGCAACAGCTTGTTCATGTATTTCCTGGAGATGGTGTTTTCAGCTGTCTCCTGATCTAGAACCAGACTTTCATCTCCAAATTACCAAACATAATTTGCTTATGCTGAAGCCTCTTCTGCTGAAATTCATACCGTTAATTTACCTGCAAATCTGTAACAAACTGATCACTTTATACAGCCTCATGGTTTTAGCAGGGAAGGTACTTTAGCGCTGCGTACAAAATGGCATCTCCATGATGAAAAAAATAGTGTCTGAGTCACTGCTCAGCTGATGGAAGGAGTTACCTCCATCACCGTGTGATTCATCTTGATTCATCCCGGACTCACGACGGAATAATTTAAAGTTACCTGCATGCATTGCTGAGCTCTAAATTATCTGTAGCCACTGGGCAATGTCATGGGCATCTCAGTTAAGCCTCTGTTCTGTACACATTGCTGGTCAACGAAAGCAAAATATGAGGATATACCAGCTGCAATACTGAAAATGTGATAGCACAGTTATAGAAATGGATGATGTTCGTTCACCCTGAGTACGAAGTTTGCTATCGAGAGTCAGCTCTAGAGGGAGGGTAGAGAAAARGAATCAAAATTTTATTGCAGGTGAAGCAAGATCTGTGGAAGGAAAGAGTGRAAAAAATGTGAACTATTAGCTGTGCTGCTGAGACAAATAGGGTAGGACAYGGTAGATCACCCTAAAKTAATGAAAAGCCTGGTGCRCGGCTGCTTGCTCCTAAGACAAGCAGGGGACAGGTAAAGAAATGAAAAGGTTGCATGTCAAAAATAGAGAGAAGGAGGTTAGAATAGCAGTACAGGATGCAGATACTCCAGGACCCAGTAGCACTGAAATTTATAACATAGGGATAATGAGAAGAACAGCCAGGAAAATGACCCAAAGACCAGGAGAACTCGGGTCCCCTGACAGGAAAGGAAATACCCCGTAGACAAATTGCGGAATATTTATCTACTGCAGAGCACCTTTTCTTTCAGGATGCTGCCACGGCCTGGAGGAGACAGTAAGACGCCGTGTTTTGTTTCTCCTGGCACAGATTTAGYGCGTCCAGAAACAACAGGTTTTCTAATGCTATTTAACATAGGATAGGAAGGGTGCACTGGTGTCCGGGGGAAAATGCACAGGGCAACCCTGTGGACCAGACCAGGTTATAGATTTGCTAAGTGAGTACTCTGAGACACTGTAATTGCTGTCTGGGATGCATTACTGCAGTATGAGGATTTTAATGGAGAGTTAAGAGCAGTGTTGACCTTTAAATACCCTATGCATTCTAAGACTGTCACAGGTGATTTTACACCAATTATTTATTAGTATTATAAGTAAATGAATTATCATCATTCATGAATTCTGTAACAGTCAATTTGTTTCTCTGCCCAGAGCCTTGAAGTGCCTATTTCACAATTTCTTAGAGATGTAACCATAGGAACTAAGTGGTTGCCAACATCAACCTTCATAATTAATGACGATAAGCTTTCACCCTATTGAGTGATACTGAAATGTATACAGAGCCAATGAAACGCACTTCAAGGGCCATGGTCCCTAAAGGCGGCAGTACATCAACTTACTGTGTGTTACACTTGCACACCACCTGCATGATTGCCTTGGCTCAGCTTTGTATTTTTGAAACCCTCCCACAAAGAAGAGTGCTGTGAAAGGGAAGGCAAGAAAGCAGAGGTTCTGCCCTGGAGAGCAAACATCCCTCTGAGCTGCAAGAGCAAAGACAGGTCCTCTGCCCCTTTCCCTAAGGATCATGCAGAAATGGGGGATGGCAGGGAAGAAAGATTCACTGGGGACCCCTGGAAATACTCAACAGGCTCCAGACCTAAAGCTATGACATAAACAGAGCCAGGCCAGGTTCCTGTAGGCCAGCAACACTGTGGTTCATGTCCTCTTGCCAGGAAAGGCAGGGAGGCCACCTCCAGTCTGCCTTTCAGGATCTGTCTCTAGCCTGCACCAGCTGCTGAACTTCTCCTGTGAACTGTGTGGGAGTTGGCATGGGCCAAAAACACCCCAGGGACAGTGCTAGCAGGGTAAAGCATGGATGACTGCAGGGCAGTGCCAGAGCCAATGCTCTAATTTGCTAGCAAAGATGCTTCCAGTAAAGAACCTTATTCTGCCAGGCAGTTTGCAGCATCCTCCGGTGGCCAGGAGCAGAGCTGGAGCTGGATCCCTTTCTACAGCAGACGGAAGCTCTTTAGCTGCAGAGCATCCTGCAGGGCCAAGCATCAATGGTAGTCAAATAGCCTCTCACATCCGTGGATATCCTTTCTTTCTCTTTCATGCTGGGATGAATATTTCCGCTGTGTTCCCTTTAGAAGACTGGTTTATTTTCTAAGCATCTAGTGCTGGAGGATAGACAGTTCACTGCAGATGATCATCCTCAAAAGGGTGTATGGTTTCCAACTGCAATCTTGGCTTTTCTTGAGAAACTGCATGGGGACACAGATGCTCCAGCTCAGCAGAGATAATTTTATATACACACATTGCACACACATACGTGCGCACGTGTTCGCACACACACACACACACACACACACACACACACACACACGTTTATATAGAGCAAGTAGTTATGAAAGGATGATTTTCCTCTTACTTGCCTACGGCCAGCAAGATACAATACTTTCTTACAGGGGAAAATGATCCAGTAAGCCTGTGARATAGACTTGCAAACTGCTTTCATGGAGAGAAAACCTACTCAGGAGCAGTGAGGCTGTGTGAAGTCAAAGGGCTCTCGCAAGGCAAGCCAGGCACCATTGGTCAAGAAACCTCAGCTCTGGATAGCCTGGCCAACTGTGGATGCTGCCTGTTTTAACACATGCATTTGAAAATACAACCCAGCCAAGATTCACCATCCACCTGCAAACTGACTCTGGAGTTACTAGCACTGGATTGCAGTTCTCCGTGGGGAAACCTATAGTGAAGGGRTGGGGACTCGATCCACAAGACTCCAGCATGCTTTGTGCTTGAACAACTGCAGCGGCTCCCTCCATGCACAGCCCGTGATGCAAACTGCACAGACCAGCCAAGCTAGCAAGCCACAGCACAGACCCAACAAGGAGTACGTGTGCTCTAGGGCTAGGATCAGGCCCTTGCTCCCAGGCCACCCTGGCTGCAAGTGCTGATGCTTCTCTCTAGCCGAAGTCAAAAGGCACAGGAGCTTTTTGACAGCTGKGATAAAAGGCTCAGAACACATCTTGCAAGACATCTTCATTCATTGCTTCAAAAGAAGTAGCTACAAGGATCAAATGTCCCTCAAAAATGAGAACGAAGATCCAGATGACTTCATCCACAGTATATCTGCATGAAAATCAGAAGTATCCTTGCACATGGTCTGGGGATAGAGATGGATCTATCATAGGAAGATACAAGATGGCTTCCCATGTTAAAGGTTCTTCCTAGAAGGATGCTGCAGGAGAAGATCATGAGTGCACTCCACTTTCATAGATGGGAAACTGCTCATTTATTTGCCCAAAAGGGAGTGCAGAACATGAGAACGGTTACTTGAGGCTTGACCAAGTGTCATCACAGCTCCTATACCATCCTCAAGGCAGATGCTTAGGGGAAGAGACTAGGGCAGTGCAACCAGAGGGTGAGGTGCTGTTATACATCTCCCACCTTGTAGCAAGCCAAGGGGCTTCCTGAGCCAGCAGAATCAGCCCCAGCAGAGGAATAGAATGGAGCGTTTGTGATTTAGATGTTTCCTGAAGCAGAAGTGGACACAGCTACCACTTCCTTTCATCTTTGGGGAGCGCTTCTACGGACACATCACATGCTGCAGGAGAGGGACAACGTATGTGTGTACATTTGTGTGCATAGATATATACACACATATGAATATCTATCTAATCTCCCTGCATACAGCTCCTGGCATTAAGAAATCTCAGCTTTGCTTGTGTGATACAATAATCCTAAGAATAAAGAAGTACGTCTGAATATTTGACTTCATTAAGTAAACTACATTGATCTGTAAGCAGGTTTTTGGTTATCTTCATCATCAGAAACACTCAGAATCCTCTAAGTTTAAATGTGTCCGTCTTCATTTTGGTATAGAGATATAGTCACTGGCAGATAACGTTGTCACACAAGATAATAGGCTCCTGCTGCTAGATAAACACTTGGAGGAAGATGCACATTTGAATTTTTATTTTGTTGGCTTTAATGAGATGCCATCAGCTCAAGTTTAGCCTCATATTTAGATGTTATTAAGGAAAGCTTTCTATAGTCATAACAATAAAAGTGGTCTGAAGAATTTTTAGAATAATTTCTCCTGGAAATAGACTTTCCTCACAAACACACATATCTTTACAGAGTTTACACAGCAGTGAGCTTGCAGTCAGGTGCCACACACAGAGAGGACTAGCCCAAGAGATCTTATGGATCTTAGGATTTGGTCCCCTCATGGGCCACGTGCTCCCCAAAGCAGGACTGTAACCTGTGTGCGTGTGCCAGCAAGGTCCAAAGCACAGAGTCAGCGCATGACATAAGGGTGTGCTGGCACACTTACATGTGACATGCCCAGAGTTGTTGTACTCTGTTTCCTCCTTGCCAACGAGCATCCCAAGAGCTACACAACATCATCTAGCAAGAGATGAATCATGATATATCGACAGCTTCCTCCCAGGCCCAGGCTGCAGACACAGACGGCAGCCTTTGCTCTCCATCACAGCACCTCCATCGTTACACAACAGCAGCCACTCCRTGCAGTGATGAAATGCTAAAACTTTACTATTTTGCGGCTCTTTTTCTGCTTTATGTTCTGCTGAATGTGTCCGGATCCACCTCCCTTTCTTTCTGACCCCTGAGGATTTTAGGTTCTCCAAAACTCATTTTGTCCTTGTTATTCCAGCCAAGATAACTCAGAGAAATAATAATTTGGCCATATATATACTTATATCCTACCATATCATAACCTAAACAATTGGTTCTGGGTGTCTGGGTGCATGAAACCACATTTAAACGTAAGCAGACTAAGTAAGCAAATGCCAGCTACAAGTCCCAAACACAGACTGTGCTTCTTAACCCCCAGGCTAGAAATACGAAGAGACAGATGCTCTTTGCACTGTGTCCCAAAGGTTGAACTTTGCTTTTGCTAGACAAACAAGAGGCATTGCTATGCTTTTCTACATATGAGGAGTTGTATACATAACTGAGGTGCAGACTATTTGATGTGTTTTAGATTACGGATTTTAGCAGAGGAAGGGAAGCTATAGTATCTCCAGGAGAGGAGAAGCAGATGGACTGTGCACAATAAACCAGTGAAACGGGAGATATAATRCTTCCACTGGGTCACCATCTCCCTGCCTCCATACCTACTCTCTTTGCAGCTCAGAGTCTACAYGACTTGGAGGGATGATCTCTAAGTCCCCGCAGAGCAATGGCTCCTCCTTGATACCCTGCTCCTGGCATTTCTAGATTCACTTAGAGCAAGAGCCAGGCTTTTACTCTTTCACATGACAGGGAGTTAGGGCTTGGGACCTGGGGATGAATAACTGTGCTGGTGATAAACCTCTTAAGAAGCACTCTTATCCTCAAGAAGTATTTCAAAAGCKAGGCTCTCCTCATCTTTGTGCTGAACCCAGCTCAAATTCTGAACTTATTTCAMTGACTAAAATCCATCTCTAAAGTCTGGTAGTTTTAGACAATCTCTATCCAAGTCCAATCTACTTTATGCATATATCTCCAAAGTCAGTGCATGGGAGCAGGATCCCACCTAACACTGATAATACACTAGACTGAAGATAAGAGTAATGAAACATTTCCAAAGATCATTTTCTTTGTTTGCTCAATATAATATTTACCTGGATAGGTACATCTGGCCAGGGCTGTGTTAGTTTGATACAGTATCCAAATCTCTCCTGAGCCAYTATTAGCATGGCTTGGCTTAGGTCACGAGAATGGGATCCACAGAAATTTGTCACATCACTTCCATGAACCACAGTCTGAGATGGTGCTTCTGCTGGTTTGGAAACATTCATACCTTTGAGAAAGGCAAAAACACCTTAACTGCAAATTCAGTTCCACCTGGCAAGCACAAACGTATATAGAAACACAGTCACGTGCGACTGCTCCTCACATTTACATAGCTTGCCTRAAAGTTACTATCTCTGATCACAAAGTGCAAAGGAAATGGTAGAAAGAAGATATGCTCTAAGAGCCTGCTAGTACCTCCGGCTGATGAAGGAAGAGTTTACAGTCTAATACTTGCAGAGAGCCTTAAAGAAAAATTCCAGAGAGAGCTATGGAGAAAATTATGCACCACTTTCTCATGAACATGAGAAAAAAACATGAAGAGAAGGTTGCAGAGAGTCCTATCCACTGTGCTTGTTTTCCCTAGAAACAGGATAACTAAATATATTGAAAGACCATTTGCATGCTTACAGGTGGTTCAGCCKGGATTCCACCTTCTCTTGGGCCCTTTGCAGGGCTTTGAAATCTGTATTAATAATACATGTTCCTCTTGCTTTGTGTGTCAGATATCTGTATTGCTTCTCTTTTCTCTGGGTTGAGCTGCCCACCTCTTTTCCTACCTGTACCTCTCCAACTCATCCTGAACRTTTTGTATGTCTTTTTTTATCATTTGCAGACAGACTTCTAACCAACATGTATATCCAGCCTTTCAGCTCAGCAATAAATAACGTGAATATGAGCAATCCRTGTTCCAGCCCCAAAGTGCTGCGAGTTGTAGTGGCTGCCTCCCACATTTGATTGCTTTAATTTACCCATATTGTTTCTTTTCACATAATTAAATGAATTCTTTGTTTCCCCTCTACGCCATGCTTGCTGACCTTGGAGATCATTTTAACATGTGGTTCTTTACAAAATGCTTCAAGTTCTGCTAAATGCATTCCAAAGTTTTCTAAGGTCTACCAAAAGACCTTCCTCTAGTCTGTATTTTGCAAAGTGAGATGAGCTGCTTCAGTCTTTGTGCCTGAATGCTCTGAAGAAGAGGTACAATAATTCCCTGGAAAACAGTGTGATGGCCAGGTGGGGTGGTCCAGGTTCTCCAGAGCATTTCCTGATGCATGTTCAAGGGCAACCAGCCCAGCTTGCAGGGAAAAGCAGAGGACTGTCCCTGTCCCCTCGCTCAGRGGTGTCCCTGCCACTGCATTCAACCCCAAGGAGGCCAGGGTAGGGGAAGAGACAGTGTTCCCCACTCCTTAATTTCCACAGAGAACCAGATATTAAAATGTGTAGCGCTCTGGTGCTCTCCATGAGGAATCCTATGGCCAGAGGTTGGCCAGACTTATGGGAACAAGGACAGCAGAGCCCTGAGATCCCACGAGACACTGACGTTTGCAGCTGCCTTGTTAAGCTGAGTTACACGTCGCTAACTAATTCAGGATCACTCTCAAGGACCAATGTTATTCAACAGAGGCCAACCAGTAGGATTCTTTAAATGTTTTTCCGTGAATAATGGATCCAGGTGCAGAGACAACACATTATAAACTGTCTGCAACAAGATACTTTATATTAGGGAAGTACAGAGCTATGACTGTTGATCATCTAATTAAATTTCAGGCTAAGTTTGCCGTAATTTGATTTACTGATGTGTTCCAAATGAATCACAAACATTTTGAAATAAGAGGCTAGTAAGACAACTGCGCACAATGATACAGAAAATAGAGGCCCTTTCTATGCCAAATGGAAATAAATCCATGTTTATTTAAATAAAAACATGAATTATTTATTGAACTTCTGTAGCACAAAGATGCTGATGCAGGGACTATCATAATAAAGGATATAAAAGCAGAAACTAAATATGTGGCTTAACTGTCAATAATTCTGTAATGTGTCTAAAAAATAGTACTTTATGTACTACAGCAAGTTATTCCCTCCCTCCCCTCTCACTGCACGACTTTTTCTATATGACATTCCTACCATCAGTTAAATTACATTAATATCCTCACACTAAATGCTTTCATTCTTAGTTGAATCATCACTTATGTTACTGCGTACAGAATGTGAGTTTCTGTTGAAAATGTCCWGCCAGTCTTGCCCGTTTCTGTCATAAGTTTTAAAACTATTATTTTAATCCATTCCACTGAGAAGTTAACATTTTGCAAGACTGTCTAAAAAAAAATAAAAAATGGAAAACAATTCAAAGCTACCACTTCCATAGCCATTTTCTGTGAGAATAAAGTCTTTTGGTGAGGGTGATTATTACTTTTTAAGCAAAGCTTCTACTGTTCTGCTAGGAGTTGTGCTCGAATGAGGACTATGCTCATCATCTCCTTTTTTGAATGACCATAAACAGTCTTAATATGGAGCATTAGATCTGGATCAGGAATCTCTGCAAAAATATTCATTGATATTTTTTGCAAATTAGAGCCAGCTCCATTTTGTGCTTGACAGCTTCAGAACTCTCTGCTCCTCACAAATCATGTGGAACAGTAGATATTTCTGCTAAATGGTGGCATTTTGGCTGCCCTCAGCTAAAGTTTCACAAGCATGRTTCATGCAAGGTGAAGTTGAATTTTGTTTAAAACCAGTAAATAGGCCCTGGTAGATAAAAACAGCATCTATGGAGAAGGGTGCAATCCAAAGTCCCTTGCCCTGGAGCTGCACTACTAGGACTGCATCATTTCACTTGTCTGCTGCCCTGCAGCTATTAATAGAAGAAATAAAATGATAAGCTGGAGGTGCTGCCTTGCTGCATCTGTAGCATGAAATGAGAGTCTCATCCCATCCATACTAAGGAATAACTTAATATACTTYTAAATCAGAACCAAGCTCTCTACTTTTAAGAGAGGAAACAGTCCCCCATGCTCACACAGAGGCAAAGTTAAACGTAATTTCCAGAGGCGTTCTTAATTAACTGCACTTGAGGGAGATGCATCAAAATGTCCCCAAATGAGCATGTGGTTGCTTTTGAAATTTGCTGACATGATTTGCCCCCAGGTAAACCTGTAGCACACTAACAATTTTTCTTGGTCAACGTAACCTATATAGATTTAGTATCTTTCTTCGCTAAATGAGGAGCATTTACAATAGCTGCTGGCTAGAAAATTAACCAAGTGAACTCTTCAATTTGTATGTTCCTGTCTTTCTCATTAATTTTTTATGGAAATCAAAGACTGTATTTCTGTCTCTCTGCTTGTAATCATGTTCAAAACATGCTCATGACTCAGTAATCTGCTTATGAGCACCGCCGTTCTCTGCAGTAACTCTGCAGACACCCACACTTGGGGCAGTCTGAATGCTCACACAGCTTGCTGTTGCCAACATGATTTTTTTTCTCACTGTTTTTGTCATCTTCAACTCTCCTTCCATTATGAAAACGAATGTGATGAACAGGAAACCCATCAAGCCAAAGTTAGAAGTCATAAGAAGCTATTCAATGCACTGTGAAACTCTGGTAAGCAATTTCTGACAGCTTTATTCAAAAAGTGAAATTGCTGCTGGTGCCTTATCAAAACTAAGCCCAGCCTGCAAGGCCAGATGTGAAATCCCACACTCATTATCTCCGTGCAGGGGAAGTCTGATCCAAGTTTGATATTTTGGCTTGAGCGAATGCAAATAGCACAGCTCCTCTGCATACAGAACGTTCCGTGGATGAGGCTTTATTTTAAAATTAAACTAGTTGCCAAGATGTTGACTTTCTGTGCTGTGTTCAGCATCGTAATGACCTGCTTCAAGGAGTAATAGGATACCTTCATGCGACGGGGCCATCCTGTTGTGCAGGACCTCTACTGCTGGYTACTCTTCCTCATTCTGCCTCGATTCTAGGGCCTCTTGACTGCGAGGAGGTATTATRCTCACTTCTCCCTCTCCTCCTTCCAGCTACTGGAATAAAAAATGACCAGGSTGAACTCACATTTCATAGCAATCCTGTAGTTCATGGGCTCCTCAATGAGAAGAGACAAAAGGCAATGAAGACAAAGGACAAGGAACCGCTCCAAGGGAGCACGAGCTGTGCAGCTGGGCTCGTCATCGTTGGCCTTTCCAACTGCMTTCTCATGGCTTCACAACCCACCTAATTTAACCTGAGAGATGAATGGTGAAGCAAAGTGATAACACTTACCTTTTAGGCAAATGCACTTTTATTTACAGATAGGTTCTGGATTGCAAAACCTGTAAGGAAATAGAGGAGCAGAGAGCTTCTTTTCTATATTTGTAGATAACCAGTGTAAATTCTTTTCTGCATAAAACCTGCAGCAAAATCAACTGTCTTGCAGCATGAAAAAATTGTTTGTGGATTTGTGCACCTCATGAAGAAACTGTTAAGAGAGTTTGCACCAAAGGCCATTTTAACCAATTGAGGCCATTTCTACTTGAAACTTTACTTTATACAAAACAGACTTACATGGATGCTTTGCGTGGAGCTCTGGTAATATATTCTAACATTCTCTCATACTGCCTGACATCATAGTCCCTGGAGCATAATATTTGGGAAGATGCTAATTTGTTCTATCATCTAAAGACAATAAGCACATTCATCCCAGCTCTGCTCAMACAACAACACATTGAAAACAGAAAGGATTTTTTTATACCTGAAGAATGATCCATGAGCTGCGTAGAAATAAGTTTTGAGAAGTATGTAATAATAACTACCACAAATACGAATGACARGGACTTCTAAATGAGACATTTATTAGATCCAGGAAGGCAAAGGACTAACGCAACATGTGCCCTCCCTTCAAAACTAATTCTGCTTGATCTGATGTGTTCATTCTTATGTGTTTACAGAGATGCAGTGATTTGCTGAAAAGTCATGGTCATGGGAACATGCAAGTGGGTCAGAACGACACAATTCTGCAAGTTAAAGCAAATCATTTTTTTAACAATTCCCTCCTGGAGAAGGTATAAGGACAAAAACACTCTATCACCAGCTAAATAAAACCACTCCTGAAAGTTCTTGTGCATAACATACTATACTTCTGCTTATTTACTCTTTTTTTTTTTTTTTTTTTGCCAACTACAGCATTTCCATGTTAATTTAGAGCATGTTCATTTCAGGTTTTAAAACTGGGTCAGCACACCCAGAAAATTCACACCAAATTGAGGCTCCTGAGCACAGACAGGCAGAGTTGTCAAAATATTCTCATCACTGAGTAAATTTGTGCTTAAAGCAAAACCAACAGCCTGGAAAACACAAGTGCCCTGCAAGCTATCAATTAGACCTTACATCAGAATAAACTTGTGTCAAAAGGAAATTACTTCCATGTTATGTGAAGAAACGCGGCTCTGYCCTGACTTACGGAAAAGTAGAGCTTGGGAAAGACTCCCTTGTCCTACAGAAAGGCAATACTCTTGGATGGTACCCAGCACTTGCACCACTTCCCAAATACTTGGGGCTGAAGTTCCTGGGAGCCAGTTAACAGCACCCGCCAGCCACCCTGGGTCTCTGGCACCTACATGACCATCACTGGGATGCTCCAGGCTTTTTTCTGTCCCACCTGCACTGCTGCAAAGGAGGCACTGTAAACTTTGGAGGAGAAGGTCAAGGAATAAATAAACCATATATAACGCGCTGCCAYTGATGTGACAAATCACCTTTATGCCTTTTCGTCTGCTTGATGCAATCCTATGGGGCAGCTCCTATATCCTCAGTGAGATACAATTTTGCTAGTCTTCAAGACTCCTGAGATGTCAAAGATTTCCCATTCCTCACTGAGATGAAACCAAAGTGCTTTGAAGACATATTTTCACAAAAGCAACCAAGTCTCCCAGAGAGGCCCAAAGCCTCATGACTGTCGCAGTGATTTGGATGTGGGCGTTTCTGCTCAAATCCCTAGGCTAAGCCAGAAGTAATGGAGTGAACAAGTTGTTCTCCCAGATCCCATGTGATTGCCTACCTAAGGATACTTGCTACTTGGGGGAAAAAGGCCATCTTGGGGCATTTTACAAAGAAAATATATTTCTGCAAATTGCCAAACACCAGAYTGTGTAAAGCACTTGCAGCATTWTTAGGTGAAACTGGGATCGCATCTYGTGCCGGCACCCAGAGGGGCATGAGGCCAAAGCCTCCATTTCCCCCAAAGAATTTTTTAAAGTTTCTTTCTTTTGCAATGGCTCAGATTAGAACTTATGTCTTTTTAAAGCTTCTCTTTCTGCTTTTAGCAAAAGAGTTCATTTTGTTTAGTTAACACACTTGGCAGCATCTTCCATAAAACTGTTTCTGAATCACATTTTTTCACTAACTTTAACAAAATTGACATCTGTTGGGTTTTTTTTCTCACAGAAACTAATTCAGAAAATTTGGAGCAGATCTAAGATAATAAAACATTCTAAGTACTTTTATCACAGGTTATGCTTACCAATCATGCTTCTCAATTCCGTATCAAACACAGTACCAGATGGTATAAGCAGGTGAGCTTTTCTTCTCCTGTAGATATTCAAGCATGCCTATGTAGGCAGCAAAGAATTCCACTTAGAGCATACGAATCCAATATTCAGGGGGTGGTTTGGAGGCGAGGATCAAGTCTTTCAGCTGAACGATRGGTAGAAAAGTGTTAAAGACATTTTGGTACCTCCAGTTACCAGAGCTGTATTACTAACTACTGCAAGCTATGTTCAGGTGGAGAAAAGTGCCTTGTGTATGATTCAGAATATGACACCCCAAGTTACAAGAATGAATTGTCAGGCAGAAATGTTGGGTCCACAGAAGTCAACAGAAAAACTCCCTTAGACCTGGGCTTGCTCCCAGGGTGCTGGTCACCCCTCCACCTCCTGCACTGATGTTTTCCTGCTTTCATTTCACTTCTTGATGACACACTCTTCACTGCTTAGTCCTTCTCCCATTTATGACGTCTCTTTTCAAGCACCCTTGCCCCAATATGTCTTTACCTGCCTCTCTTCCTTATTTCTTGCCCTTTTTCTTTCTACATCTCTGCATCTGATGCCTCTGAAGAAAAATAAACCTTTACTGTGCAGTGTTTTCCCAGCCATTTCAGGCAGAAGAAATCAAAATCCATCTTCGTCTTCCTCACCAAGAACTATTCATTAGTTTCAGTCCTCTAAGGAGACTGAATCACCAGTCTGAAGTTTGCTTGGATGTATTTTCCCAGACCAGTCCTAACTTAGTGTTATCCACTGTGCATGGCTCCAGCCTGAGTCCTGCCTGTGCAGGGTCCAAACAGCATCATCACACATTTGTGGTTAAATATCACGAGGGTGCTCTATCCGAGACTCCAGTGGGGTTTAACGAASAGGGAAATATCACTTTTGAAACACATGATGGCTTTCAGGCTACTGAATTGAGTAAAAGTAAATTGGATGTTCAAGACTAGTTGATTAAAAAAACCATAATGAATAAACTAATTTCCAACAGGACACATTTCCTAATAAGACACATATTGCCCCTCCAGTTCCAACACTGTCAATGCAATGCTACATCTATTAGCATGGCACACAGGACAGAYAGATTGGAAAAGATCCATTTTAAATTTGTGGGAAAAATGATGCTGTTTTCCAGCTCTTGTTTGTGTTAAACTCTTCATCCTGAGATATGCAACATTTACCAGCTTGTATGTTTGACATTTCCTGCAGTCCTTGCTTTGACTGAATGCCCGTTCTCCTTCTGCTTTGGACTATTTCAGAGCCTGTTAACAAGTGAAAATAGAACTGGCCAAGTAAATAAATTATTTTTTGAGAGAGAGCACAGTAGTGCAGACATGTTTCTGAGCACCTGGACTGAGAAAGGGGGCAGCAATTGCAAATCGCTTGCTTGAAAGTGCCTAGACAAAATGACTTTGCATCAAGAATTAGGCTTTATGTTTGTTCAAGGGCATCAATTTGTCTTGCATTAATAGTTAATTCAAAAGTCACTCGTTTAATATTTAAGGAGCCAGTGTAAAAAGAACTTGCTTTCAAAAATACCACATCGATGAGCTATTGCAGCAACATCGCAGGAAGGAATCTGCACCGAGGCTAGAAAATTGCTCACCAAAAACTCATCAAGATCCCCAAACSTTTCTAACCCAGAGAATTAAAAACATGTCCTAACCTATGTTTGCAGCGGAGGCGTGTGCTGCGGAGGTCRCCTCAGCCTGCAGCAGCAGCTATTTGCCAACAGAACTGGTTTTGGACAAATGGTGGACAGGTAATGGGAACCCGGACAGGTAATGGGAACCCAGACACGTTTCGTCTTTGCTAGAGCTTTCTAATGGCCACATATACCTACAAAATACCACGTTACAAAGAGGCATGCCCAGGCTGCAGTGATATCAGGGCTACAGACCTCTGCTGAACGTTTTTTTTTTTCTGTGCTGCCTCTGAATGCATGATTTTTTTTAATATGAAAAGTTTCAAATAARTCCCTAACTTTAAATAATCGTGCAACAAAAGGAGAATGCAGCCCTTCCTCCTGCGAGGCATGACGCTAAGCTGATTTTAAGGAAACATTCAGCATTCATCTCCTTTTGCTATTAATGAAGGAAACGAGACAGGCGTGCATGACCTGCTCGTGCTGAGCCTGGCAGTCGGACACAGGCTGAGGCTGCTCGCCCCACRTGTCCACGCTCCTGCAAATCCCTCTGCCGCGCACTGGCACGGGGCACAGAGAGGGCCCGGGTGATGGGTTTCTCTTCCCTGCCTCTCCTGCAAATTCCCGCTGGGTAAGAGCCACCTTCYACAGTGCCCACCTGGCCCAGGTTGCTCAAGTCACCCTCCTGTCTCTCCGTAACRAAAAACCAAGAGTGAGAGAAACCACCTCGCACCAAAGAAAAAAATACAAGAAGAAAGAGATTAACGTGGAACAGCTGCATCTTGGATTTGATGAATAATCTGCTGAAAATAAATTTTAGTGGCAAGTTAAGAACAGAGATTAGCCCTGCAGTTGGGAGCGCTCAGCGGGTAACTTGCTTGTGCACAAGYGCGCTGCAAAGCTTGGCCCCACGGCATGCTCCACCGGCAGCTGCTTCCCGGGAGGAAGGCGGCGATGGCCCATCAGGACTGCAGCGAGACGGAGGTGCAGGAAGCRGCCACTGCAAGTTGGAGCCTGAGAATTAAACACATCGGCTTCATGGGAATCCACCAGCACCATGGGTTTGTCCCGAAATGCCTCAGCATTGACGGCAAGAGGGATRGAGACAACCTACCCGCTACTCCTCTGAAGGGAGAAAGGCTGATTAAAAAAAAAAGGGATGTTGGCTGTCTGGTACAAATTACGACTTGAGCAACCATGCTGAAACATCCCAGATTTTTCCACCATGCCCAACTACTTCACGGACACTGAGTAACATTACCCCAAACACACTAGGAACRGCTAGTGCTTGCAGAAATGACAGCAATTCATTCTGCGGTTCATTCAGCCAGCTCTGATCACCACTTTTGCTTCAGTTGGGAAAAGACATTWATCTGCCTAATTTTTCTCGCTGTAATTCTGATCAGACAATCTCTATTTAATAAATGTGATTGATAAATGAATTAATTGCACGGCATTCATTCCTGACACTGGTTCAGAACATGCAAGCTGGAAATAAGTCACCAAGAACCTCTATATCTGGAATATAAATTATAGATGATTCAGGAAATTTTCGAGCTCAGTTACCAGGGGAGGATTGAAAGGCTGTTTAACCTTGTTCAGCTCCRTTCTTCCTCATCGTACACCCTGAGCAGTCATAAGAGATTACTAGAGTTGCACAACTGAAAATGAATGTCTGTTTGGATGGACACTCTATATCTGTCAGAAAATTTTTCCCTGCTGTTGCTCCATGTTTTTCTGAACCATGTTCTTATTCCTTTTTTTTTCTTTTAAAAACAATAATAAATAATCAGAAAGCAAAAATCAAAAAACTTTTCCTTTTAGTACTTAGCATTAGTGGCTTCTTTCTCTTACACTGCTTGTTAAAAGAGAAAATCTAAAAAATTAAATAGCATATATTAGAAAAGATTGTCACTGGTACAATGTTTCCAGCAYGGCATATAGTACGTGCAGGCTCACAAGGAAGTGACCCTTGCTCCTTTACTAACCTRTCCAAACACACCGGCCAGGGTGCAGCGGAGATATGCTCTGATTAATGGAAAATTGCTCTTCAAAGCCAATGAATCACTCATCAGGAAACACGCCACACATGTGGTCCCTTCAGAACAGGAGGACATTTACTAGCTGCTCAATAAGCTTTATTACAGTATCTCCTCCAAGTTTTATGCATGTAATCAGAGCATCTATATAAAGTTCTGCAAATTTTAAGCACCTCCATAAAGCAGTGTGATGACCTTCACCAAAAAGTTAATAAAGGCCAATAATAATGAAGTTTTACGTCAGTGAGGAGCAAATATTAACCACATGCAAATTGCACTGATAAATCTGAACGAAGCTGGCAGCATCCAGAGCTTTGCACAGTCACTCGAGCAACCGGAACAAGAGACAGCGTCAAGAAAGACCCTAATTGCTCATCCTGCAAGACCAGCCATGGGGCAGAAAGCCACTGCGAGTAGGGAAAATAAAAGCAAATACACGCATAGACCCCTCTTCAAAAGTATAAGGAACCAGGTGCTGATTCAAATGCCACATAATTTTTATGACTTCAGCAGCTAAACAAATGCCCTTTCCCAGGATTGGTTAAAACTCATCTAACAGCACACAATTAGGAAGSGCATTTAATAAATCAGTGCTGCTCCCTCCATGCCTCCGGCTGACTGATGCCTCCTTGCAGGTCCTCCACAAGCCGCCCTGCTGTGGGATGTCACCGTGATGGGTCAGGGACACAGGCAGATCTATCACTTTACAGCTCTGCCTCTGTCCTCTCGCATGCGCCTGCAGAACAACTATTCTTGTCCAGAGCCCACGAGATCGATCACYGGTCGATCGCTGGTTCAGTGGTTTCTAAGCCGAGCAAAGAACTCCTTTTTTTACTCCAGAGCAATCATATGAAAGTGTACAGATAATCCTGAAGGTCCCCTGCCAAAAAAAAAGGTTTGCTACATCATCGTGYTTGCTGGCTGTCTCCTACTACTTAGCAATACTCCTCTGCTCTAATTTTTCACGCATTTAATACAGTTGCACCTAAAGGCAACATTTTGGCTCTGTCATCTCTCTTTGCACCACACTACGTTCAGCCATCGAACAAGACCTACCTCTTCTATAAATATTAATGAAAAAGAATGAAAAAAAACCCACTATGATTATATAATTGTTTCCTTTTTCTTCCTTCCCTCCTTCCCTCATGCTCCAAGGATACAGACACTGGCCAGAGGTGACAGAGAAGGCAAACTGACCAGGGCTAAGAAGTCCCCAGCTCTCAGACCAGACCACAGGAAGGATACCTTTCAACAGCATTATCACAGTCACCCCTCAAACTTCTCCAAAGACCATGGATCACATTTAATCTGCTTTATAGCTGTATATTCCCAGTTATGCCACATGGAAAGCATGCAACGCACCTCACAGACCCACCAAGAATCATGTCAATGCCAAGCTGACCTGTCCGCATTAGAAGAGGACACTTCGTGTGCATTTCTGACCCTCCTGTGTGCCGTCACCTGCAGTCTGGCACAGCTCAGTAGGCCAGGTATTCCCAGGCAGCAGCCTAAAATGTTGGGGCCAGGTAAGCAGGGCGTTGTTGGCTGTCTTTCCTCATGCCGGAGCAAACATGGGCCCCATAGGGACCTCGTCTGCTCTCCTGAACACCCATGCAGATTGGGGTAGGAACTAGAGCACCATCACAGAGGGATCTGCAAGCCAGAGCCCCTGCTCGTGATTGCTGGTGTAAAGGGGAAGCACTTCTCTAGACTGGGGCTGTGGGGGAACGTCCTTGTATAAGCTGCAAGACGGGGAGATGATCGCCCCTGTCATTTTCTCCAGCTCTCTCTCCTGAAATCCTTGCATGTCTCTCTTTTCTCTGCAGAAAAACGGCTCCTACCCCATTCCATCCTGTCCCGTTCCATCCCATAGTGCAGAGGCCTGAGGAAGTTTTCAGTTCCATGCCCTTGACTGCAGCACTGCAATTCTAGGCCGACAGCTTGCACTCGTCTTGGGGGATGGGGTGGCAAATCAGCAGCCCTTCAAGCCTGGGTTTTAGACAACGCGTTTCCCAGCCTGCCTCTAATTCTGGCCCTTATCCCATTTAAAGCTGAGCAAGAGGTGACACTTCAGTCCCAGATCGGAGTGCAGTGCTTCCTGGGGCCACCCAGCCTGCGATCTCAGCACAACTCCGATTTTCCTTAGGGGACTTCTGTGCTATTCTGGTCCTATAATTACATCTCAAAACAAAGTTGCCTGTCAAGATGAAGTCTACTTTTACGATGATGCTAGTTTTGTCTTCTTTTCATATTGCAAAAAAATCATACAAATAGGATGAGAGAGATGCGGGCCTTTTTTTTTTTTTAGGACTTTTTTTTCCATCTAGGCTGGATAATTTTAACCTCCAAACTAGGTCAGCTCAGAGAGGGAACATTTAATTTAATCTGTTACAGTGATTAACAAAGCTGTTATATTGTAAAAGATTAAATGCTGATGGTTTACAGAAATATCAGCTCCTTGGTGTAAATGATTCCTAAATTGTGCAAACAAAAAACAGCTAGGATGCAGAAAAATAAGAAAAAAAGGAGCCTGATGGATGCCTGTCAGTCAGGAAGCTCCAATATTTCAGGCACTTTCTCTCTCCTTGGGGTATGAAATGATGTTATCCTGTTCATCAAGAAATTCAGCACTCATAATCCTAATGCACAACAACCATAACAGGTCAAGGGTGAGGAAAACCATGTAGACTATGAGATTAAACACAGGAGGTTGCATACCTTCGCTTATTAACTTACATCTTTTTAATTAATCGGAAAACATAGCCTTCAGCCCTTTTGATAAATAAAGGTGAGACCAAAACCCTCTTTTCCCTTCATCTCTTCACGTATTTTGAACTACAGTCACACCAACAGATACGGCCCAGATAGCAAGTCATTTGGGGGTGTCTGCCAATAAATCTCTGCGGCTTTCTTTCAGTTATAGAGGAATAAGGCTCAAACATGAGACCACCAGCTAGAGCTATTTAAGTGGGCTTGTGTGACACCACCTAGGAAGTGCCACCAAAACCTCAGCTGGGATGTGTGGCTGCACAGAGAAGGAAAGTGGAGCTGGCTCGCCGGTGCCGCCACGCAGGGTGGCTGCTGTTGGAAGAGCCCTGCTCCGCACTAAAGCCTGCTACAGTTCTGCTTCAGCATCACTTCTTCTTGATCAGGCAGTCCTTGCTCTTTGGTCTTTTTTCATACATAGATAGAACCCTCTTTTGTCCCATTTGTGTCATCCAGAGCTCAAGGGACTCAGCACTGAGCACGGCAGCGGGTCCCAACGAGGCTGCGTGAGCTCTGCAGCAGGCCCAGGCACTGGGAGCCTGCAAGCCGGGGAGAAGAGGATCTACATGAGCTGCGTTGCAATAATTCACCACATTTCCTACATTGCTGAACAACTCAGCAGAAGAAAGCAGGAGACTCCTCTCCCACCGTGCTGCAAACTCTCCCTTGCTCTGCGAAGGGCTGTGCTGGTCCCGTGCCCTTAGCTTTGTCCACAGTAGCACTGCCTAAACATCACTTATTTCACGGTCACTGTGTTCTCTCCACGCACCAAGCCTGGACCCCCGACTTCCCAAATTGCATTAGTCCTGGGGACATCTGCAGTTTGGCCTGATGTGTCCTTTCAGCAATTTTTTTTTATTGTCTCTTTCAAAAGCCTATAAATATGCTCGCGGTAGTGAAAGTACACATTCCCAGCACACACGCCTGTTGTGCACCTCCTGGATTGAGTTATGGTGATGGAGAAGCATTTTATTACCCTTTTATTATCCTCATTAAGAGTCTCAGTAGGGGAAGTGAGCATTTCTATGAAAAACTTCGCTGTTGCGCCTAAGTCAGAAAAATGCTCATTGCAGTAGGCTCCCATAGGCGCGCGCCCGTGCTGCAGCCTCTGCTGAGGTGGGTTATTTGCTGCCATGTCTTGCTTGAGCCACTGGCCCCCCACATTGCCTCGGCTTTTCCAAAATGCTGGAATAAATGTGCTGAGAACAGCGAGGAGCTTGGTCCAGCCTCCTGCGAAATGCATCRACTTGAGCAGGAGATGGAGCTGACCTTTAAATCTCATGTTGCATCAGATTTTGAACGACGCTGAGCTCTATCCGTACAAGGATTTTCAAGTGTTTTAATCATACACAACAATTTACAGGGCCTTTGTGTTAGTTCACTGCCTTCTTATTTCCCCAAGCCCCGGACAAATAATCTCCTCCACATCTGGCGGTACCTGGAGTGCAGATGCATTTCAGGTGCTGTCCACCTTCTGCCGGGGGGGGGGGTAGCGGATGTTTTGCACCCTGCATTCAGGGATTTCACCATCTTTGTAGWTATGTTCTGCAGAATCCTTGGCTCCTTTTAGGGCTAAAGCTAAGCCTCCTTCACTATGCGTTTAATTAACTTTTATTTGCTTGACATTTCATTTTTATTATTTTTAAGCTGTCTGAGGTTCTTGGCATTAAAAGCACATGTAAACTAATCCAACTGATAGTCCTTCAGAAAGTTTTTTTTTTTTTAATCACACTACTAGGAGTATTTCCTTGGCAAAAGAAAGCACCTGCAAAAATTCCCCTTGATTACCTCCATAAAATCAACAACATGCAAGGCAGTAACAGGAGGGGGAGCAAATACCTACCAAGACCATGTAGGAAAATAAATCAGACATGTTATGCTTCTGTTTCAGCTCCTCTAGGTACTAGTAAGGGAGTGGAGTGACTGCAGAATATTTATTTTAGTGGAAACAAAACATTTATTTCTGGAGTGTTTTAAAACTAGATTTTAGCCTGGATCCCAAAGGGATCAAAGGGGAAGCAACACCCAAACACCTCTGCGGCCGAGCTCTCCAGGAAGGAGGAATCACACCCGGAAAGGGAGACCCCCATCCCACACACCCATCAAGCAGGAATAATCTGATGGGAAAAAAGGCAAGAAACGATCAATTGACCTTCAACAGTAAACCTCTTTTCGTAATATTTTTTATATATATACTTAACATATCTGGGAAGCAGAGGAAGAGTTTAAGAGAAAAGTTGCACATCACAAAATAAAATCGAATCAATTAATACRCTGGTCATTATTAAAACACCAGCTTGATTAAATGCCCTCGTGAGAGTCAGAAAAGGACATCTCAGCCCACAGTGTTCCTCTCTCCCATTTGAAGTACTCATAATTCAGCAAAGAGAGGAAACTTGGCACTTATTAAATATGAATTATTTTTGTAATGGCACAGTTGGTGTATTGATTAAACTACTTCTTTTTAAATATTTTAACAGAGTCCTTGGCTAATAGAGTATTTAATTAAAGAGAAATAAACATTAGTTTTCAATTTACGGGTAAGGAATGCCCTTACCAGTATGGGTAGCTGGATAAGATCCTCACTGTCTTTGCAGATTTATTGCTTGTACCAGACATGAAGGATATAAATAATACTAGCTTTAGACTGGTGGCACCCACTCACTGTCTTCAGCACTACATAATATTCTGCTGAAAAATCAGTGTTCTCCAAAACCTAGTCCTGAATACCAGGCAACTTTTCTCAGCAGAAATTAAAAGTCGCTGGGAGATGAGCAACCTGTGTACAGCTGTCAATATTTTTCCTTGTTATTTTTAGCCATCAGGCTACATAGACTGCTTAGACAGGACTAAAAATCAGCATGCTGCTTCCTGATAATAGAAAATAATGCTTTATAAACATTAGATTTGCAAACCTCCATTTTATTCCTGATTTTTTAAATTCATTTTTACCTCTATTTCCTACAGCCTGATGTGATCCAGAGTGACAAATCCAATTTGCAGATACCAGCCCCCTCACAGAAAATTGATATCCCAGTCTGCAGGGGGATGCAAAAGGAATAYGGTCAAATGCATTCCTGTAGACACACTTGCCAAATGGGCTGTCTGGAGCTCCTGCTCCCAACACCCCCACCGAAACCCAATTAACAGGGTGCAATCAAGCCTTCCTGCAGCCAGAAAATGCCTTCGGACCTCACCAAACCTGGAGTTCGGCAGTACAACTCTACACACGGCTAGCGTTTGCAGCGTGACAAGGCTCACACCGGGGAGCAGATTTCACGGTCCGAGATGGTTCGGAGACCTCTGCGTGGACCCTAGGGAGGAGGCAATGCTGGGAGCAGATTGCTGGATAAGCCTCAGAGCAGAAATCTGCACCTGGAGCTCATAGCTGGGGGAGTGCAGAACTACAGCACAGATTTTGCTAAGAGTTGCTGTGCCCYTTGAGTGGGCACCTGGAAATAGATGCCCCCTGCACTGCCCAGCCTCTCATTACGCTCCGAGGACAAATAAGCACCTGCCTYGCACTTGGGAGCGGGTTTTCCCAGAGGAATTCTGTGTGTGTGCCCCTTACGGGGACCCGGAGTGCCACCGYGGCTCGTGGGACAGGGAAGGGGTCTCCATCAGGGCACTCTGATGTATCCTTCAAGGAGCAGGGAGGGGAGCACAAATTTGTTCCATTCTGGGCTCTTTTGCCCCATGGATGGTCACCAAAAGACGGGAGCAGGAACYTCCGCCACCCCGGCGCTTTGGGAATGCCTATTTAACGGCGTCGTGGAAACACTTCCAGGGCTGTCACCTGTCCCACCACTGGCACAGTGACGTCTCTGCTTCCGCCCGTTGGCCGCGGCTCTCGCCCAGCTGCCGGCAGCGTGGCCCCGGCGTCCGCAGTTGAAACGGTTCCTCCGCCGGCCCGGCGCCTTGCGATCGACTTTGGGAGCTTGCGCTGCAGCGTTCAGCGGGAGCTGCTCTTTCTACGGGATTGCTGCCGGCTGTTTTTCTTCTCCTTTCTCTTTATTTTTTCCCCCTTGAACAGAGCAGTGGGAGAGAGCGCCTCAGCCCAGCAGCGCTTTGTTTGGGTGCCAAACGCTCGTCGCAGCGGGGTGCAGCCAGGAGGCTCGCATCCCTCTGCCAGAAAAGCTCTTTGCTTTTCAGCAGCTCCCAACCCCTCAGCTACTTCGCCTCCCTCTGCCAGCCGAAGGCAGGGAAGCACGACCTTCTTCCCACCCCAGAGCACGCACTCCCCGCCGCTGCGTCGGCAGAACGAAAACCGGGAAAAGCAACTTCCACCTCCCAGGAGGGGCGAGAGCACGAACCGCCGCAGCAGCACGCTGCACCCTGCGTGGCTGCTCCCGGGCGGGAGCCGTGTGCACGGGACGAGCAGCGACCTCGAGACGCGCGAGACCGGTCTCATCTGCCAGAGCCCCCAAATGCTCCGYGTGTCCTCTCCCTCTCAAGAAGAAAGCATGCGATTTGCCTTTCTTTCACKCCTTTCTTTCGTTGCCTTTTCTTTCCTGCTTTTCCCTCCCCAGCAAGGAAGTGCAAGCATCACGTCAGCGTGCCGGGGCGGAGCAGCTCACAGAGCGTTTTACCTCTTGCACCGTGGACCATTTTCGGTGCCGCTGATGGCACAGATGTCCTGGGGAAGGGCTGGGCTGCAGAGCACGCGGGGCTCCCTCCGAAGYGCTCCTCTCGCAAACGAGACCCACGCAGGGTAGCATGGCCCTGTTTTGGCTCTCTCGTGACACTTTCTCTCGTGCTTCGGGACCCGAGCGCTGCTCGCTATTTCTCACSCCTCTCATTGCCTTGCAGCACACGGTCAGCTGAGGGTCTTGCAGAGCAGCTTCCTCATGGAAAGGTCCTGAAGGCAGCAAATAAACAGGTTTTTAGATGATTGAATGCTTGGGAAGGGTTATATGTATGTATTCACATRTGTTTATATATAGACAGAGAGTTATCTAGCTTTCTTATTCTCTCATGTTATATTTAATATGGCTCTACACATGTAGAGAAGCCTGGGAAAGCAGAGAAAAAAAAACTGCAGGAAGAGTTGGGTGCAACAAGCCCAAAGCGGGAAGGGACCAGGCCATGCAGTGCAGGAGAGAGAAGCAATAATAAGAGCAGCGCGAAGCCTGGCAGCACCTCCGCCGGCGTGCCCTGACCCTGCACGAGCAGCAGACAGCACCGCGGCTTCCCGAAAGATTTTAATCAAGCCGCTGCTGTTATCCCCTTGCAACAGCAAGGCAAGGAGAGTTTTAATCAACACAGCCGCCAGGGAGGGAACAGGACAAGGAAGAAGAAGTGCCCTCGCAGAGGAGATGTTAATGCAAAACCTGAGCTGAACCGTGGCGGAGCGAGGGGGGCCGCGGAGCCGTCCCGGCCGGCTTTCGCGCCCTCGGAGCGAGGCTCAGCGCGGCCCCGGGGTGCCAGCCCTGCTCGCCCACGTCCGGCCGGACCCTCCTCGCACTCGCCAGTGACTCGCAGAGTCCGTAACTTTTCTGCTGCTTTTCTCTGCTGGCAAAATCCATAGCAGAGATGCGGATTGCCAGCRTAAATTGCCCTTGCCAGTAAAGCTTATTTTGCTGACTAAACCAGCTTTGAAGCTGTGCTTGTGTTTTGCTACACTGGCCAAATTTCCCAGTGCAGCCCAAATCCGGACACCCGAGTGCCGGCTTTGCGCGGGCGCGGAAGGGGGATCGRCCCGGGARCCGCCGCCAGTCTTCCCCGCGCGYGGAGAGGAGGAGGAGGAGGGAGGGCTCACCCCAATGGGCCATCCGAGAGGTGATGTTTCACACTGCGTATTTCATCTTGCAGTTTTCATCAGCTAAAAGCTGCCCTTTCCTTCCTGCAGTTTTGCGAACAGAAGTGTCACCTAGCAAAAACAAGCGTGACTCCGTGTTGATGCAGTCTAAAACGCGGTGTCTTTCTGAGGCAGGCTTCCCAGCGAAGATGTATTTGAGTCGTGCCAGCAAGRAGAGTTTTAGTCAATGCTGAACCGTTCTATTTCTCTCCTGAACCCTTGATTAATGAGCTGAAATTCCGTTTAACTTCTAACTGCAGCCAAACACCTAAATATGTTGARCAGCCTTTTGATTCCCTCCAGCTTTCTGCGGGCACGTGAAACTTCATTGAATGCAATTTGTACCGTCAGCAACTGGACTGATTCTGTGGTTGTGACYAGGAGCATGACATTTCTCTTACCCATAAGGAGGTGACACTCAATTATAGAACTCTTTATACTGTTTTAATATCGTGATCRTTCAGGTGTTATAAAGCTGGAGGAACGTTAAGGCAGTTAAGCTATATATCTGCCCAGATTAAAAGGCAAGAGCACTTCCCCGAAATTTGTGCCTGGGTAAATTTAATCACAGCTAAAGCCACGCACRTGGCTCTCCTTGGCCCTGGTGGCACCCCTGCTGCCAGCGATCAGGAYGGTGTCTTCGCAGAGACTTTCTAAAAGTTCTCCGATCAGTCCCAGCTATCGGTGGAGACAACCAGCAGCACTCGGGTCTAGCAACGCCGCGTTCCCAGGGAGCAGCTAGGGCACTTTGCTGACAAATTTTGGATCCAATGGCTTGCTGAAGTGGCAGGATGAATCCTTACCAAATCTGTCCTGAACAGGCCATTCCCTATCCCACATCAGCTAAGGTTTCCCAAGCTAGACAGGAAAAGCAGGAGACATCCCAGCCCCAGGTGGGAGAGCTCCTGGTAATGTCCTCTCCAGTCCGTCCGACACGCAGTTCCCACCCCCCTGGCCCCAGAACAGCAGTATCACGCAGTGCTCCAAGCCCATACAGGCCAAAAATCAAAAGAGTTGTATTTTGTCAATTAGGAGAGAGAGAGACATGTTCCAGGATTGATTTAGACCTAACCATCGGTCAGGTCTGTTGCTGTTTTCCAGTCCGTGGGGATAATTTCGTGCTCAGTCTGCTAGGAAAGAGGACATGGACTGTGCAGCCTAGCGTAAACCTGGACTACAGCAAGCTGTTCATTTTCTTTCACACGTAGAGCTCTACTTTGGGTTACACTAATCCAATACATTCCTGATAAAACAAGAAAACACTCAACGCTGCCCTGATGGCTGGCTGTGGCTGCCCGCAGGTCTTTGCCCTCCAGCATCTGCATGGACCTCCAGCCCACAAGCATGGCACAAGCTGCGCACCAAACACATACGCACAAAAAAAGCACCTGACGGGGCCATTTTTAAACTTTGCTTCAAGATGGATRTTTGCGCTGTCTTCTTACTTAGAGGAGCTTGTGAGTCTTCGTGATAAAGCATGAACGAAAAACCCACTAAATATTTCAATCAGCTCAGTCACTGTATGAAATAGAAGTAATTTTCCCCTTTCAGGGCCACATGGATGGGTGCACACTTGCTGCTTGATGTAGCAGCGATCATCTATTTAGGCTGCTTTTGCTTAATAGCTGAAATTCAGCTYCACAGCTTCCTGTGTTTAGAGAAGAAATGGAGATGCGTTTTTTAAACCTTGAAATTGAAAGAAGCTGGCAATATTCACAAAGTGGGAAAAAAGGAGCAGAGCATTAAATACAAGACACAGCCCAGGGGAATCCAAAGTAAGTTTAAGAGAGTTTTCCATTTCCTTACTTTTTTCTCATCCTCCATGGYCGCTGATACCCTACCCTGGTTTGGGGAAAAGTTACCTCTTTTTTTTTCTCCTACAGCGAGTGGAGATCTGCCTTGAGCTGCAGAGCACAGGGAGAAGACATTGGCTGTTTGGTCCACCATGCCACAAGTAACAGCTTACACCTGCTATTCAATCTGTGCTACATTACACCTATAGRCATTTATTTCCCTGCATGTTGCCCTTTTCTTTGGCTCATTTAAAATCGCTGTGAAGGTCTCAAAGGGCTTTCCTAAATCTTTTTGCTGTCTACGTGGCAGCTGCACTACTCGCTATCCAGATCATTGATATTGGTGTTGAGCAGCATGGTACCTAAAAAAAACCCCAACCTTTACCACCAACAAAAGTAGATATTTAATCCTGTCTTTTTTCTTTTAATTTCCTCCTGAATTTTTGATGCGTGTTTTTCACCCTGTGAGCTCTTTGTTTCTCCAGCACTCACTGGCAAGTGAGATGAGCCGGGAAAGGCACCAYCAGCCACCTGCGTGGTGGAAAGGTGCTCCGCGAACGCTGCTCTGTACTACCCAGGGTATTTTCTGCAGTGAGGACAGTGGGGCTGCTTCCTTAGCTTTTTTGCTACTCTCATCTGGTTTCTTTTAATCTGCGCGTGTACTTTCTAATATTTACCATGTGCACAAGAACAAACAGTGTCAGCAGTTCTTTAAGAGCTTTAATCTTCCAGTTAAATCTATCTTGATTTTTTGTTCTCGTCTGCCTTCCTACAGAAGAACGAGTGAGCAAGAACCCATTGCCCATTAAGCAATCTTGTCGGAAAGGGAAAGAGCCTGAAAATAGACCACCCATCCAAGTACAAACTACAGGAGACTTCATTTTTTTCCACCAACTTTCAGGCAAACTGTGTTCCAATCTTAAGGGTAAACATCAACTATTAAACCCATAGTTAAGCAATAGATGGGACCTGGAAAGCGGAGATCAGAGAAAGAATGTAGTTTTAGGTGGGATATAAAGAGACATAAAATATCCAGTAAGTCTGGGCTGATTTCAGAGCTGCTGTGTARTGTGAAGCCCTCTCGGCCAGATTCCCTGCCTAGCTCTGCTGACACCCTGCATGAGCCACGCAACGGTGCAGAGTAGCTGCTGTCCCTTTCCCCCCCTGCAAGTCAGTGACTCGCACGTTTAACTGAGTGTTCCCTGCTGGAAAGGCCAACGTGGAAAGTGAGCAGCTTATCTAAGGAAAGTGCTTCCCTTTCATCTCAAAAACACGTATCAGACTTTGTTTTACTTGCCAAGGTGGTAAAAAAAATTCCATTGCAGAATCACAGCTGCTGACAGCTGGAAAGGAGCTTACACAGCCATAGGCAACGAGTAGTCTTATTTTCATTACCAGGTTCATGACCTGTYACATGCTCTTTGTTCTTAAAACTCTCTCTTTATAAGTTGATTTGAGTGCAGATCAAAAATGCAATTAAAAGTGAAATACCATTTCAGGGAAGAAAATTTGTCTGCATTTAGAACRAGCACAAACTGATTTTAGACCTCCATTTAGATAAGCATTGCACGCAGAGATTTCTCTACACAAAATGTGCACAAACTTTTATGATCTTCCTTTGCTGAGAAGAGGAAGAATGAGGATTGTTATGAGATGTATTACGACCGTGTTCACCTAGCACTCATGTATATCTTATCATTATTATTTTAGATTTATAGTATTAAAATTAAATTATAATAGTAATTCAGATTTAAAAGTACTTCTGGAGTTCTCCAGTCCAACCTCCAAAATTAGGGTCAAATTCGGTGTTAGGCMGTTTTGCTCAGGGTCATGCACTCAGAATATTTCCATCGCAAACCCAATCTTGCACTGTATTCAGACAACCATTTACAGGTCTCACAAACGTGCTACCAAATCCAAAGAGATTTTCGACTTCATTACTATGTTTTTAGCAAGCTTTCATATAGGTTGAATAATAAAGCAGGAAGAAATACATGACAGTCACTCACTGAGACACTTTTTGCAGAGGTGAGAAAAAAATGTGTCTTAATTTTCACAGGMGATGAGAACTCTCTGAGACGTCTCTTGCTGCAGAGCCTTTGGAAAGCAGGTCTAAAGAGACTGTCCATTTCTTCGTGTGCTGCTTTACCTATGTCTCCAAAAGTCAGTTTTCCCTCTCGGATTTTGCTACAATCCCATCTCCTTCCAACAGCAGCCAGACTTGCAGCCCACAAGGCACAAGAGACTAAGCAAACATTTCAGATCTTTTTACCGAGGAAATCTCATCACTGGCAGTATACACAGATTTCCTTGTGCAAGAGGAACTGTAGGGAAACAGCTACGGACGGTAATTCCTCCAGCTGCCCGCGAGCTGCCCGGCATTCCCACCATGGCACGGGACAAGGCTCACCGCCATACACCGAGTAGTATTAAGAGGGACACGGAGTCCCACATCTAAAGGAAGGGACAATGTGACGACAACCGTATTTGTAATGCTCTTAACCAAAACACACAGCAATGCAATCAAGTGAAGAAACTACAGCAGCAAAGCACAGCTTAAATTCAGCTTCATTGAAAAAATCAAATGTAATTTTACTTAAAATACTTCAAAACCACCAGGCACCTTGATTGCCAGAGAAACACAGACCCCAGACCTTAAATTTTAYGAATGGAAAACACAGGCAAGTCCTTACTAAATAATTTGCCCCAAATCCTACTGCCCAGCTGGAAATGCAAGCACATTTCTGGATCAAGGGCAACCTGCACAGAGGTCTAGACCTTTGGTGATGAGCCCTGGCTTTCCAGGTGTGCTGTCACAGGCAGTGGCAGTATATGCCTGTTTGGAGTCAGTGTTTGCAAGGAAAAAAGTATGCCGTGCAACCATATTCRTTAGGGAACACGAAAACTGACATTATAATGCGCAATAAATGAACCAAAAGGAATCCCAAAACTCATTGCTTCTTGCTACTTCTTGCTGAAGATGTTTTAGCATATTGTTCTTCAATACAATTCAAATTATCAGCTGGTAGAACAATTATCTAACTAAAAGATTTAACCGTGATTAAAGACTAAACAATCTGCTGAACAAACACCTACTGAGCCTCATTTGAACTGAATTTCAATTCCCTGCACGTCTGCTGCCTTACCTACCTATTTTCCTAGTAATCAGACTAGCAGGGAATCGGGCAGCACCTCTCGCCCTCTCACGCACAATTTACAGTTCATCGAATCACTGCTAGGATCACAGGAGCATCCACTGCACAGATGTCTTTGGCCTGCCCCGGTCCATGCAATTAGCTCGTACTGTGTTTCGGGTTCTCATCTGGATGCAGTTGCCTCAAGGACAAGGGATTSTGCCAGGGTTTTCAGACAGAATGTCATGCTCTTCCATTTTGAGACAAAAGAGCTACTGCTTTTTGAAAGAAACATTCTGTAGATATTTTTAAACGTTGCTATCACATGGATAAAATTATTATTTCTATTTTTTTAATAAAAACTTCATTTCACGTTAAATTTGAAATCTTGTTTTCATTCTATTGAAATAAATGGTATTTTATATTTATATATAATTGAAACTGAAAAATAGTGAAAATGAGAGTTTGCTTTGGTCATTAAGGAGCCTGATAAAGCTGCAAAATCAGTAAGCTTTGAAATGGGTTAGTRTTAACCGGAGCCACTGCTCAGAATAAAAATCCATACATCCAGCTTATGAATGGCACATTTTAGAATTTTTTTTGTTACTTCTTTTGAAATTCAAACACCAAATTCACTTCCTGCAAATTCCTAGCTTGCTGCAAGCTCATTCCGTCTCTTCATTTACCTGATACATTCACAACTATCGTGCAAGTGCTCTGTCTTGGTGGGAAAGGAAGAGAAAGGAAGGACCAAGCACATATTTTCTGTACTTTGTAGTTAGAAAGTGGCCAAACAGTCTGATATATTGCTTGGTGGATCAAAAACTATTAAAAGATCCTCTCTTGTTAGTATAAACGTGATAGAATATTATTATCCTTGTGATATATATACTTATATATACTTGTGATATACTTAACACAAACAGGTCACGTTTGCAATAGCTGTAGGCATGTATCATATGTTCAATACTCACACTTAATTTCTTCTTTTTATTTCATTATCAATAAACAAATTATAAGGTAAAACTCATAGAAGAAGCAGGTCACTGCTATACACTGGTGAAAGATATACCTGGAATGCATATGCCACATACTAATTGCGTAGACATAATGAYGAGGATTACTATTGCAGTAGAAATTTTTCTAACCCCTCTTAATGCCTTCAGTACATCAGCACTCATGTAAGATCCGTTAGCTCTGTCCAAARGACATGTGCCCACAGGTATTTTTTTCTTTGCAATGAAGAAAATTTAATCAAAGAAATTATAGAGCATCAATAAGCTGATGACARGAATGACTGGCTTAGATTTTTAGCAAGGTGAACTCAAAGACCTCTTTGCGTTCCTGCTAAGGTGCAAAGAAGCAAGTGTTTTGACTCCTCCTTTGATAAAGTGATGAAGCAATTTTTTTGCTACTTTGTTTAAAAGTTGTTTTATAACATTTTTTAAAATTATTTGATGAAAAAATCCTAATGTGTGCTGTTAACTAAGAAAAGGAAGCTTCTGAAAAGGTATGAATGAATTTATATAAAATTATATAGTTTTTGCAGAATATGACATGAAGAAACTTCAAGCTCTCAATTTTTTCCTTTTGATCATGACAGTGTGCAGAAGTGGCAAGGGTCAAGAAACACCCCACCAAGGCAGAGGATGATGATAAACATCCTCCAGTCTTCTTATCACCGAGGTAGCTCAGTTATGGTTGCTCTGCACTTCAACCTTGGACCAGCTAGAAAAATACACACACAAAAAAAAAGAAAGCTTCTTCCAAAGCTCAAGACCTTGTGTAAGGGATTGTTGGCTTGGACATTTCCCTGCAGTGCAAGAAAAATCTGCAAACCATCTTAGAGGTGCCATTATAAAACAAGTAGATTCCGATATTTTCTGTTAGGTGCCTAAGCACCAACTGCTCCCTCAGGGCCCATGCATTGATGCCTACAAATGCAATCATCTGCCCMGTGTGAGATACCTAATGTTGACAACATACGTTCCTATCTCCACTTAAAAATCTTTCAAATGATAAACAGGAGAATAAGCTGTACTCAGACATCTATTCAAGCAGGTTGTAGCTGGGAACTAACGTTATACTCAAATAAATACAGCATGGGAGTCCCAGTCACTTTTCAAAAGCAGATTGMTGCCAGCAGCCATGCAGCCTGTCTTCGTAAAAGGTCTTTTCACAGAGCCCTCATGAGAGATTTAAGTGGAAGCTAATTCAGAGCACAACAGAACTGGAATTATTCCCACTGAAAGATCAGTAAGTCAGAGGGAGCTGGTATTTGCAAGAGCAGAGATCCCTAGCTATTTCCTCAGCTGTCTGCAACAGGAGATTTAAGYAGAGACAATGAGCGTTGCCTAAAAGCCACATGGCCCTGGCAAAGTAGCAATGCCCAGAGGCCCTCAGAGCGGGACCTATAACTCACCGATGCCCCATTAAAACTAAAATGATGAAAGTCCATCCTGTGAAGCTGCTGTGGGGCTGTTCTTCCCATCAAGGGCTGAAATGTCCCACCTAGGAGCCCTCCTGACAGCCAGCACATTGAATAACCTAGTTCAGGAGGTCCTGCAGAGCTCTGCCGATCCTTTTGGAAAGGACCAACGCATCTCAGCAAGCAATTTCTGTACGACCCACCAGCCCACCCTGCCAAGAACTGAAGCAGAAGACAGCTTTATAACTCTGAGTAAGAAACAGCGTCGCAATGAGCAACAGCACAAGGAGATGGGACCTAGTGCTCTTCCTCACTGTGCACAAGCCTTCCCTGGGTACGCAAACACGGCTGGCCTTTTAGTGGACAACAGGCAAGTGAACCCGTCAACTTGTCCAAAAGACATTGATGGCTTTCCACATGACTAAACAACACATTCACACCCCCCAAACGTCACCGTCTTGTAGCAGTAGCTGGTAGACTTGCAAAATGTGTCCGGTTTAGCCACTTGGGACCCACAGAAACACCTGCCACCATGTGCTCTGTTACCTGCTGCCATGCGCGGCCCAGCTTAGGAAGACCCTAGAACTGAGCAGGGTGGATAATCCACAGCCGAGCACAGTATGAAATAGAAACGCAGCCAGGRCTTACTGCAGCTACTGAGCCAACTCTGAAGCATTTTAGAAAACACCCAAGTGCACATACCAACACAAGGTCGGGCTGTGGGTACATCAGCTGAAGACAGAGAAGATTAAACTGACAGTCTATAGACTGATTTATTACATAAAAATGGCAGGATCTTTATTCATCTGGCTTGATAAACYGCTATTCTACTTGACTTTTTAATTAAATTGTGAAGACTATTTATTATACGACTATAACGTGTCTGTATAACTAGTTGTGTTATCAAGGGATCTGAGAACAAAGGTCAAATAAAATAAAAACTAATAAAAATGTATGTTTTTCTCCACAAAATCAATAGTAATACAGGCATGCTAGCGTCACAATCCTGTTTGGAAAGATTAATCATCACACAGGAAGAATTTTTAAAAACTGGACTGGTTTGTCCCATTTCCCTACAGCCACCTTCCTTTGGAGAACCAACAGCACAGTGTGACATGATGGGCTTTGAAAAACGCAATTTTGTGCATATCAAGCAAGTGATGGGGAATATGTATTTAAATGAAGTCACCTATAAACTTGTTAACAGAAGTGAAACATGGTTTGATGACATCCTACATATTCACGTTCAGCAGTAAAAGTCATCTGCAATAGCTGTCTCACTGCGTGTGAATTCAATACCAAGTAACAAAAATTAGTACAAAGTCATGAAAATCTATACATAACAGAAGAGGATCTATAGGCACAATTACGGATTAGATTTTGTATTGCTGGTATAATTAGGAGAGTTTTATGTCAGCTGAATTACAGTAACTGCAAAGGAAAACTGCAGGTTAAGACTAAGGCTTGAACCGAGTATGGCTTCCTCAGATGACTCCTCTGTATTACAGGTGTACCGATTTGTTCAGGTAGATATCCCAGAACAGTCAAGAGAAGTGCAAGCACAAATATATGTAATTTCCATAAAGAAAAGAAGAGCGATGCAGGGCTCTATGGGAATGCCTCGCTTTCCTTTAGCACGTCCTCACACCTGTGCAGGGGTCTTCCCCCCAAGGACCACATCTTGACAAGTTTGGCAGTTTAGAAGTAGTATCTTCTTCATGTGCACAAGTAAACAGGAAGAGCCAGGGAAAATTTTGCGTCTTTCTTACAAAACATTAGATATGTAAGGTCGGGGAGTGAAGCTGACAGGCTTCAGCTCATTTGGTCTTTGACAGGAACACTGAAGTCGTTACTGTACGTAGGGCCTGGAAGCTGTTATTTGTGGGAACCAGCTCAGAGCAGTTACCTTTCCCTAGAACCCACTCCTGGAGTTTGGCTAATCCTTTCTATTAGAAGCAATGCCTGCCAGACCCCGAAATTCAGCAGAGAGAAAAGCCCCCGGCAAGACAAGCACTTTTCCTTGCGTTGGCTCTGCTGGGGGCTGGTCGTACCCCTTGTGCCAAGAGCAGTATTTTTTTGCAGCCTGCCCRAACAACGATTAGCTTGGAGCCCGCGAGCTGAAGTCAGCCCTCACCAGCCCCGGAGAGCCCCAGCGGAGGCAGCCGACATCCCGCCTGCTCCGAGGGCTTCGGAGGACKCCTTGCAGGGAGCAGTGCAGGAGACACGGAGGAGCGAGGCCGGCAGCACGTCCCCGCTGCCCTGCGGCATCGGCACGTCCGTGTGACACCCCGGGGGAACTGAAGCAGCAACGCTCTGCACCGAGGGCTCACCTTCCCCACGCGCTCGCRGCGAGCTGCGCTCTCCACCGAGCACGGCCAGCGGATCGCATCGTGGATCCTGCAAATACAGGGGAAGCCACGTGTGCTTATGGCCCTGATGTGCTACACGGATTTTATGGATTCCCACGCGATCTGGGCTGCTCCAGAGAAGACCCAGCTGTGCTTCTGTGGGGCACGTTCGAGGCRTGAAGGGTGGGTAGCGGGACTCGGCACCCCGCATACAGGTAAGGGACGGAGTACATTTGCCAGCCAAACCGGCCTCGGAGACAGGCGGAGGATGCTGCTGGCAGCTCCAAGAGGGCTGCACGATGATGCAGATACACGGGTAGAAGCACTCAGAGGAATGTTAATTATCCAGCAGGCAAAGTCTGCTACAGGGGAGACTGGTTTTCTCTGCACGAGGAGGAGGGTCTGAAGCGTTTAAGTGTCTAGAATGCACCTCAGCTCTGAGCGCATAGCGTCTCAGATGTGCAACCCATGGCACAGAGCCAAAGGTGACTCCGTTCTTGCAGCATAGTCCAGCTGAGCTCCAGCTAAGTGTGCTGCCAATACAATAGGAGCTCCTTGAGAAGACGGGTTTCCCGATATAGCTTGGCCTTCTCTCCTCCTAGCCCCTGTTTTGCACTCTTTACACGTGCCAAGTCACATCTGCGTACACACAAAGTCTCACAGAGGGATTTTTCAGCATGAGGCTTGTAGAATTTGCCCTGTACTACCTGCAGGAGACGTCTACAAGGACACACGCAAGCCAGAACCCTTCAGGGAAAGGGGGTGTAGAAAGCCCGGACTCCTGTAGGCCACTTGGCAAAACTACCAGGAAAGGTCATGCATCTTGACAAAAGTTCTGCAAAACATTTCATTTTCAATGAATTAGCACTTTCAAAGGAAGAAGTGCTTCATCATAATATTTCCTTTAGCTCTAACATGAAGATACACAGTGAGCTTGCTTTGCAGTAAAACCCTCAGTAAAAAGTGCTGAGCTAGCTGGACTGTTTGCCTGGAAGGTCATGTGAAAGATTTGTACAAACACYATCAAAGACGAAATGAAGTGTTAACTTCTGGATTATAACTAATGCCTCTGGAAATAATCACTTATTCAATCAGCAAAATAAGATCAGTTACATTAACCTTGAAAGAAACACTAACAGCTCATCTCCAGTCTTTGCATACACTGTGAGGTTTAGCACCAACAGTCCCCAGCATCTGTCTTCTCACTCTATTTTCACCATAAAACAGCAAAAAAAAAAGATCCTCAGGTCTTTTTACTCTTTTGCCTASGTGTAATGAAAGACTCTGGGCACTAATATGCTCCTCACATATGTTTGTCTATCTCAACCTGCATTTCAGCAAAGTTTCACTGTTCATTTAAGTGGGAAAGCATGTTGGCCTGTGGTTTCCTCCTAGAAYTTATACAAAACCAAAACCCATAGTGTCTACCGAAGTTGAGATCTGTTTTGAGACACATGTCAAAGTTTTCCAGGTTTTTAGGAGACCTTCCCAAACTCAGGCACCAGCAGGTATCTTTGGGCAGACAACCAGCACAGTTTTGAACTCTCTAAGTCTCAAGAAACCCTGTGGGTGAGGGACTCTGAGCACTTTCAGTGTGCGCTGAAGGGCTGCAGAGCAGGGTTTTTTCCCCTCATCATTGCTTTGTAGGTAATTCTGTGCCTTTCCTCGCTGCACAAGAYGCCTGGGCAAGGAGATGCTTCGCTGTGATCTCAGGCTCAGCATGGCCTCTCCTGGTCTCTGAAGACATCGCTGTTCACAGAGCAAGCTCTTGGGGCAGCAGTAGCTCTTCTGTGAGTAGAAAAGGGCAGGTACGGCTGTGGTGGAGCAGCCTTGTAGGCACCAAATGGCTGAGCACCAGGATCTTGGCTATAGCCCCATCTTCATRTGAACAGCATAAATAGTACAGTGAGCTGGGCAGCGGGAAAGGCAGGGACGTTCCCTCAGCCATCTGCTGTCTCCTAGTCATTGAGGTTTTCTCCAAAGRGAGAATCAAAACAAACAAAACAGAAAAGGTGGTTCAGATCCCCCTGGCAGGAAAGAGCTACAGAAACAGCAGAGCTTCTGGCAAAGCCAAGTCCCCACCCTCCAGAGCTACACAAGTGCTCTGGAGAAATAACACCAACAGCTGAAATCACCAAGATAGGATGGTTCAGAAAGAGCCAAGGTGACACAAAGCCGTGATATGCTAAAGTTAACCTTCAGCTGCATTAAGAA
Organism: Rhea americana; assembly: GCF_003343005.1. Taxonomy (NCBI): domain Eukaryota; kingdom Metazoa; phylum Chordata; class Aves; order Rheiformes; family Rheidae; genus Rhea; species Rhea americana. The sequence continues at coordinate 2,445,665 of NW_028187177.1, read as the reverse complement.
AATTGTAGAGAGCTGCTTTGTTCAATGTTCCTGCAAGCAATGACATTTAGCTACTGGCTATGCAGAGATACGGAACAACAGGGCATCCYGGAGAGCTGGAATTACTGGGAACTAGTCACTCGAGTCCAGGTCTGCGGAAGGGTTTGAGTGCTGGACTCTGYTTTGAGCATGGCATCTGGGGAGAGCAGATCACCCCAGGATGGTTTCCACAACTGTCATGAGGTCATATATGGGAGCTGCCTGCAGAGACGTAGAAGAGAGGTAGGTATCTCCTTTTGGCTAAGATTTGGCCATAGGATTCACATGTCTAGGTGCAAACCGTAAATACTGAAAATTGTCACATCTATGGACGAGAACTGTCCCCTAAGCCAGGCAGCAGCCAAGCAGGGAGCYGAATTTCAGCAAAGTCCTGCCTATGCCCCACTTTGAGCTCTTYGTGGCTCAGCTCTTGGGTGCTCGGTACAGCTCTGACTAGAGCCAAAGGGAAAGTTTGTTCCATGGGGCCAAGACTAGAGAAGATCAATGCRCTATGGAATGAACTTTACTGGTGTTTGTAAGTATATGCTTAATTTTTCTGAAAGACTCATTCTGGGAGCTCTCAGAGAATGGCAACATCAGAAGAAAGCAGACTTGAAAAGAGAAAAGAAGGGCTCTATCAATAATGACCTGTCCTTATCGTACATATATTTAACRATTGCATCTTTCTGGGCATTTTAGAAAGAAACCGCCCTCATTGCTAGCTGCAAACTTGTGAAACACCTTTGCCCTGCAATCCTCTGGGAAAATAATTAAATTTAATAGAATCCACCCACGTTCTAAAGCCAAGATGGAAAGTACTTATATTTAACAGAAACTACAGCTTCTAAATGACTAYAGTATTTAATTTGCATTCTCTTTGCCACTTTAACTGCAGCTTTATTAGAATAGCATTGTTGGCTGCAGTGTTTATCTTTTACCTTCATTATCATGATAAGAAAAACATGGAAAACAGATGAAAACCAGAGAAATCATAAAAAGACCAAGCACTAGCAGAGTAGGCTGAACATTTCTGTTTGGAGGAAAAAAGAAATCTCAGAYCTCTGCAAAGCTCAAATCCCTGTTTGTCCTCCGTGGGTGCTACTAGGAAAAGGAAAGAAGATCTAGGATGTTGCTGGCTCATTTCCTTACCAATTAAACGCCGGTTTGGCTGGCACAGAGGGGYAGACAGTCAGCAGGTGGAAAAGCAGCGTTGCACCAAGCTGTGTCCAGTGGTGCTGGTGAAGAACATGCTCACAGCCTGYAGAGAGGGTGGGAACCCCAAATCCTCTCTCCTCTCCCTGTGGTCCTTGTCCTGCATGAAAGTAGAGTATGGTTAAAAAGGGAGGGACACAAGAATACGCACTTTAGTTACTCAACTCCTTGAACTTGAAGGAGGAGCTATATTGGCCCAGCAAATTATCATATAGGAGGAGTGTCTGTGCCAACTCTGCAGAAGCAGCCATTAAGTTCTCCTGTAACTTTGGCCATAGCTGGGGATTTGCCTGGATTCATTTAGAGTCATCTTTGGCGTGTGCTGCACAAAGCAAGCAGCACCAGACGACCTCTTACAGCTGACACCGGCTTTACAGCTCCATGAAATTGTAGTAAGTATGCAAGGCAGATGAGGCAAGCGTAGTGTCTTCATTGGCTAAGAAAGCAGATTCGCACTAAAAATTAATAAAACTAATCTGATTTGTTGCCGGTTCTCTTTTYAATAGAAAAAAGAAGCGACTATAGTGATGCCTGTTGCTGATGAATGACAGGCTTTGGGGGAGAATAATGTCTGGTAATCAGATTTCATTGATTTTAAGAAAAAAGGCATGCTCCTTTCTTCACTGACATTTGTGAGAATATTAACCTTTTGCTCACTGCAGTCAAGAGTTTAAACAAATCACCACTGGAAAGYAGACTTTGATCCAGCAGAGCGCTCACCAAGCCTCGAGAGCAGCCAAGGATGCCTGCAAAGACAGGATAGCAATGAGCCTTYCTCCTGGAGTACCTACCAGCACATACAAAATAGTTCAGGTAACAAGTTCTTTTAAGTAACCCGTGTAAAGCAGCACAGGACAGAACACCAATAAGCCAAGGCTGATGCAGATTGGCCTTTTAAGCTTTGCTTTCGTGCACTGAGGTAGCTTGTCGTCAACAGCTCTGTCCTGGAATGACATTCAAAGAGAAAAGAGTGACAGAAACTTGTATGCAATGACACATGAGCTTCCAACTATTCCATGTAAACCTAGCAGAGAGCTTACTAGAGGGAATATTGGAGGATCAGACTAGTGCATATTGCCAACACAGGGCAGTTCTTCCATGGTTTTCCTGTGCCTGAGCCAGAAAGAGTGAGCATCACTATTTTCAGCCCTCRTCAAAACACATGCCATGGGAGAAACATTATAAAGGAAAAAAACTCTGCAGTCTTTGTTACTCTKCCTTGCGAAAGGGCTGCTACCACTTCCAGCTCCCTGCTTAGATCTTCTGTACAAAGCAAGTCTGCTGCAGAGTTTTGCACAGTAAAACTTCTTAAGACAATGATGTCAAAGCGCGGAGTGCAGTGGACACCCCAGGCCTTCGCTTGGTAGCGAGAGGAAAAAAAGGTGCTTTCATCTTTTGAAATCTTCTTTTAAGCAAGTCAGTTCATCTCATTAGAGGCAGGCTGGTAAGCTGGAAGTCAATTCTGTAAAAGATTATAATGGCAGACAAGTACAATTTAAATATCCCATTTCAATTCAATTCTTACAGGGCATAACCTCTATATTAATGCAGTCCTAACAAATAGCCTGGGTCAAAAGAAGCCCTCCCTCTCCCCTGTGTTTACAATTATCCAGCCTGATTTGTCATCAGTTCTGCTAGGATGGGACCTGGCATCATCGATGTGCCAGAGACAGACACACATACGGCTTCAGGAGCGTTCACACCAGCCCACGCAAGCGGGGCTTTTACACCTGGGGTTAAATTGGGACCCAAGCCATTCAGAATAGAAATTCGGGTGAAATTCAGAGAGGTTCAAATCCTAACTACTGGCTTCTTTCTAGCATGCAAAGAGAATAAAAAGCGGTCCCTCCCCGGTGCTTGGATCACAGGATCCTGCATCTCCCGAGCTCCAGCTCTGCTTGCCTCTTTTCTACTAGCTGCTCAACAGTTTGCACTCACTTCAAGGTGAGCTCTTCCTTCAATTTAATTTGGCCGTGTTGACATGTTTCTGTGCTCACATTCAAGTGAAGCTAATTTTACATGGCAAGATGCCAGTTCAGGAAACCAACGCGTAAATTCATAATTATTCATGCATAATTCAGGAATTATTTGCATACAGTAAACAGGCCATCATCCTGATGAAGTGTCAAATAATATAAAGTGCTAATGAAAGAAAGGAGAACAGACAAGGAGCGATCATGAGACTGAGAGGGAGAGAAAGTGGGGCTGGAAACGTATCCTCTAGTGAACTTTCAAAAGTCTCTCTAGGCTTCTGTATGTGACCAGAGACACCAAAAACACCTTGAAGTCCAGCCCCAAAGCCATCCTCTCTCCCACACTGGTGTCCAGGATGGCAGAGGTACGCCCAAGGAGCAAAGCTACGTTTTCAGGCTCTTCCAGTGTTTGTTTGGGTGTAAAATAGGTCTTCCCAATCAAACCAGGAGTTAGTCTTTCAAGACCCAGTAATTTGGAAGACCCTTTGCTGTCGCAGGTGAAGTGTTTCATTATTAAAGTGTACTTTGGCTGTCTCAGAAGGGTCCCTGCACTCTCCTGGGCTCTTGGTATGGATTATGTATGGGGAGATGGTTTTAATCGTTTCATTGCAAGAGCAAACGTTTTCCAGCCTCATTCAAACCTCTCACTCAYGGTTGTCCTAGGGTTTTTGAGTGAGAAAGGCTCCCACCTCCAGCAAGTGGGAAAATACTCTTAAAATTAAATATTAACAGCTTGTTATCATCAAACGATTCACTGAGACAGAGAACAGAAACGTTCTCCAACTCTCTCATTTGGGGTTCATTCACCTTACTTTGCAGCGAGCATTACAGTCACTGGAGAGACCCTACTCCTAAGGAAAGCATGCTATTCACATGGAAAAACAAAGTTTTCAGCTGAAACTAAATCCTTCATTTTAAAATATGCAGACGTCATTGCCATTGCTTTGAGCTTTAAAGATTAAAATAAATATTTCAGAAAAAGGCAGAGATTGGAAAGTTRCTTTCAACTTGCAGGATCCAGATTAGATGTGTGCTCTTTCTAACACAATTTTTATGAGGTAGATTAGTATTTCTACCAACCTGTAGACCCAACTAAATAATTTCAATATTCATCTTAATAAAAACTTAAGGGAAAAAAAGTCCCMAAATTGTAGTGAAAAGTGCTATTTTTAACATCATATTTCAAAAACTTGATTTTTTTTTTACTGCAACTGTTAAAGAACAAGCTGACAGCACGAAAACCCAGYGAGAAAGCAGGCTTCCTGTGCCGCTCTGCGGTGCGAGACCCGGTTGCTTCATGCCGATTATAATTCGCATTAGGTTAAGGGGAAATGACGACGTATTGCATCTGGTGGTAATTCCTGGTATCCTGATAAAGTCCAGCCAGTCTGTTTAAGGCATACGAGGCCCACGTGAGGCTACTGGAGTTTCTATCGCTTTTTGTACGTATGTGTTATTTGGTGATTTATCATCGATTAGGTGTCATAAAAGACCTGACTTTGCTATCTGCTTCTATTGAAGTGGAAATCAGTGCTATCTGCCCTGCCTTGCTAAAGATTTTYTTATACTTCCACCGAACTGAAAACAGACCTATTATTAACGGAGGGCCAGTCAACGCTGTTGCCAAATACAGGTACCAAAACATTCATTATCTCTAAGCGTTCTGATTATATTGCAGCTGGCTCGTTTATACCCTCATAGCAAGAGAAGCGAGCCTGAATTCAGAGGACAAAAAGGAAAGATAGGATTTCTTTGCGAGTATTTTTGTTTGCTTGCTTGCTTTTTAGGCAGATAGGTTTTGCAGAGAGGTGATATTATTTACAATTCTTCTTCAATTTTGCTTATTTATTTATTTATTTTTTATAGCTTGTGAATGTATTGCCTGGGGAGGCAGAGATTGGGAGATAAATATACCGGCTGCAGTAACTCTCGAGAAGAGCCGACAATTTATGCATATCTCTGTTTCAAACTGTCATATGCCTGATAAAAAAAAAAAAAGCTCTTTTATGGTGAAGATGATCTAGGAGCAAACGTTTTCAGTGCAGCGCRCAGGAGAGAGAGGAAGCCTGGAAAAGAAGGCAGGAGCACTTTGCGCTGTAGGAAAAGATTCAAATTCGCCAGAATAAAAGTCAGACGTTTTCTAAGCACCTAATTTCCAGGGAGCTGCATGGGACGAGGGTGGCTTCAAGGCTGCGCTGGAGTGAGAAAAAGGCAATATTAAGGTGGCCAGAGAGGGAGGAGAAGGACTGAGGGGCTTTTCCTGCAGGAGCTGCCACCCRGGGCCCCTCACCAGCACTGGCCAACGCTGGCAGCATCCGTCGGCACCGCGGGAAAACAAGGCCCGCGCCTCCTCCTCTTTGGAGGGGATAAATATACTTTTAAACTCTTTTTTTTTTCTTTTTTCTTTCCTTGCTCTGACATAGATTTCAAAGCGGGAGTCTAGTTTTGTCCGGCGATACGACGACCCGTACGACGAAGCCGCTAAGGCGGGTCCGAGCGGCCGCTGCGCGTCGTGATCAGCGTCTCGGCCGCCTCGTTTCGCCGCGAGGACGCGGGGCGGTSGGGGACCGCGAAGCGCGCCGGTGACGCCGTCGCAGGCGCAAACAGCGCTCGGGGCGGCAGCCGGCAGCTGCCAAATCCCTGGGGCCAGGTCTGGGCCGGGGCCGCAGCGCRGGGAGAAGTTTTAAGATTTCTTCTGCCAATGCCTAATCGAGTGCACGCAGAAAACCTGCACTTGAAGAAACGCTCCAGGTGCACACGCGTTAGCACTGTTTTAATTGCACGTTTTCATGCTGTTTTTTCTCCCCTGGTCTCCGGTTGCACGCAGGACTGGACGGACCTGCGGCAGGGCTGCCTTGCGGTCCCTGTGTTGAGAAGGAGCTATATTCACAAACCGTAAGAGTTAGGTCAGACCTGCATCTTCAGGGCCTACTTCTGACATATCACACCCTTATCGGGAACGTGGAAAGCTAAGGAAACGAGTAACATCTTGCTAAGTTTTTCAGCAAGGGCTGAAACGAGCTGCTTCGGTTTGGAGAAGATGCAGACGTACACGGAGCACTGGCTGTGCGTCACCTGCRGCACTGCCCCCAGCCTCAAGCTGGTGTTTCTCTGCTTTTTGCAGCAAAGCCCTGCCGCTGGCAAGGCTCTCCGTCTGGGAGATGAGCTCGGGCATCGCACGGTGGGCTGCTGGGGGGGGAACCAGCCTCAGGAAAGGGGTGCTGGCAAGCAGAGGGAACATGAGGTGCAAGGTAACGGGGGCAAGTGGTGCAGGAAGACAGGCAGCGTTCACCTGGGAGCGACTCCGGAAACATCCCACAAAGAAGGTAAATGCCAGAGAAGTGTATTTTCCATTATTGGTCCCTTCATTTCTCTTTTGCTGCATCTGAAGTATGCAATAAAGGGGAAAACCACTTGAAGAGAGAAACAGGCACAAAGAAACAGCCTGGCATCCCCTGAAATACTGTGCTGGGCAGGAGCTGGCGTTCTCGGGGAGGAACAGAGCACTAGCGCAAAGGAGCAGCATGGTTGGGCCGGTGCCGGAGGGAGCCCTCGTCCTCCCCCGAGGCGTCCGCCCGAACAGAAACGTGCTCCAACTGCTCCGCGCCGCTCGGCCTGCCGCAGGATGCTTTCTGGCATCAGAGCATCCCTAACCAAACTGCACCTTACGGGTGAAAACCTGGCCGGGACACCTGCTCCTGCAGCTGAACCAGGGCTGCAGGTCCACCAGTAGGGCTCAGTGGTGCCAGAAAGCTCCACAAGCGAAAGGTTTCAGATGAGACAGTCCGTTTCCTAAAGAGCTCCATGCTGGGCTTGGTAAAGACCTGCAAGAACCTCATTTGTAGGAAAGACATGACGAGCAATTTCTCTGCTTATACACGTGTGAAACTGCTGCGTGCAAGGCCGAGCCGTTCTCTCGAGCTTAAGCAGATACACCTTCTGCACAGATCAGAGACGCTGCAGAGCTATAAAAGGCTTTTGATTTGGGAAAATTAGAGCTTAGCTCGGCTGTGCTAATGAGCAGTCGTTATTTGAAGATGCCAGCRCCAAAGCAGAGCGGGAGAGCTCGTGCGGCAGGGTGAAAACTCAAAGGTACCACAGCAGTTCGCTGTTTCCTTTGCAGTGTATGGAGGAGCCATACCARAGAGGCTCGCAGAGAGGGCAGGTTATTCACTGGCACTATCCGGAAAGCCCAGCCACCCAGGTTATTCAATCCGACTTATTTTTTCCTGTTAAAAGARCTGCATAAATCCAAGAAGGGAGCAAACAACATAATTAGCAAGCAAATTGCACATCGCAATATGATGAAGAGCGAATAGGGGAGAGGTAACTAGTTGAGATGAACTACTTGCAAATAAGTCTCCTGCTGGAACAGGCTGCATAGACAATTTCTCAGAAACTTATTACCTCTGCATGAATCAGAATTGGCTTGAAAACAAGAAAAAAAGGTAAAAGTTCACTGAATCCTAATTAGCAACAAGCATTTGATCAGCCTCAGAGTTAGCATCGTAACTGCAGCCATATAAACAAGGCTGGCTTTCCTGTGGATTGTGCAGAAAGATGTTAAATAACATCCACTGCTGTTTCTAATTCAGCCAGATGCTGCAAAATAATGCCAAAGGRAAAAAAAAGGAAAAGAAAAAGACTGATTTCCAGTAACCAAGCAGTATCAGTAACTAAGCACATGAAGATGTTAATAACTATATTTTATGTAGGTGTGCAAAATGCTGTTGGTTGTCCAGCCAGCAACACCTAATTGAATTAAAATCATTCTTCCTGCATCTCCAGTGAGGAGGCATGATCTCAAGGCTGTAATACCATCAGTCACTCAGTGTCAGGCTTTTATAGGAGACCCAGCAGATGACACTTGTGCACGGCACGGAGGAAATGCCAGCACTGGAATCACCACTTTAAATTCCAGCAGATATTCCTGTTCATGATAGCCTCAATCTTTTTGTCATAAATCTGCAGATCCTACTGCTGTGCACAGATACCRCACACTAAATCTATCAGAAAACATTATTTGGTATAGTTCCTGGCAACACCAACTGCGCAGTGTCACGCAGCCAAAATAAGGCTGTAGATGAGGAGAACGACTTGGATCATATGTTTTACTAATTATGCGCAAGAAAAAAGATGTAAACAAGCTCCATAAAGATTATTATGCATGAGTTAATGTTTTTGCCCAATTCACAAATTACCTATAACTCCTCTTCTCCGATAAATAATGTTGGAGCAATCAAGCTGACATTTCATACCAAAGCCTGTGACTTCACTGTGGCTCTCAGGGAAATTACCCTTAGATTTATGGTCTTATTAACCCGTGACCCTGAAAAATGTCTGATGAGACTTGTTTATCATTCTAGTCTGGTGCTTGAAAACAGCCTTTTTCTTGATCTAGATGACTCAGTGCAGAAGCAATATGGCTCTGAACTGAATCCCTAACAAGGTGGGCAGAAAAAAACAGCCCCAGCTTCACACGAATGAGAATGCCTGCTCTGCTGAGTAGAAAAGATGTTTGGGGAGGCAGAATAAGCAGGATATCTTTTTTTTTTTTTTTTTTTTTTTTCCTGATTAAGATCAGTCTCGCCCAAAATGTGCGTGCTCACGAAGACAAAACATTTAGCGAGCATTTTGAAAAATTGTCTACCTCGTTGTGGGCTCCTGCAGTAGTTAAACTTCCCGAGGTGAGACATTGCCTGCCTGCTCAGAAAACACTGACTACCTGCAAAGGAGAAGGGAGACCTTTCTCCTCCCTGGAGGAAGGACACAGCAAACAAGCAGTTACCTGCTTGCCCGAGGAGGACTCTGGTCGACCTCCTGTTCTCTAGCTGCAGCCATGCAGAGAGGAGGTGGGACATTACGTTCCACGTTATCAAACGCATTATTATTTTGGCACTATTTTCTTCTGAATTGTTAAGATAGCAGGAACACCTTTCTAAACCCAKATTAGTCGGCAAACCGCTTTAATTTGTGTTTATGAAATATTCGCCCGCTGTCAGACGTGAGGAAGGATAGGCTGTGAAGAGAGTACCTGTTTTTCTACAGTATCTCCCAACCAAGCTAGAACATTGAAGCTAGCTCCCCAAGCTGAGAGTAATAGCACGAGACAAGCAGCTTTGAGCCAGCACTGCAAATTAAGCCGTGCTTGCCTCCTTCGAGGAGGRCACTGGTCGTTGATGCAGGGTTTTCCCTTGACTGGACTTGTTCATATGGAGCAAGCCTGAACTAACATCTGTTCAATTTTTACATCCCTAAGTGACCTTCACATGTCTGTTTAAAGTAATTTGGAAACGCTGGCAGGTTCATCAATCTAGTGTCGTTTTCAACAAACTGGCACCGAGAGCCTTTGCTAGACGTGGTGGTGGGGCAAGGGCACCTTGTCCRTGGTGCCCTCTTCCCACGTCGGGCGTTTCTGCGGGAACTCGGTGGCAACAGCAGTCCTGGTGATCACGGTGCACGTTTCCTCAATGATCACACACCAGGAGGGGGACTTGCTCAACAAGAGCAGAATTCAACCTACCAAGGGTTTGCTAGATGCTCGCAGAAGTGTTTCTGCAGCTAACCCCTTCGACCCCTGCGACCGAGCCAGCACCAGCACGTACCTTCCTACAGATGCATTAAACCTCCAWATCCAGCCCCTGCTCTACATAGAGCTGCTCCTGGACACTGAACATCGCGTTTCCTCCTGGTGCCCACGTTCTCCTTCACTGTGACATTCATAGCCTTTAAYTTGAGGTATTTTAGAATTACACTAATGTCTCTTATATTATGTAAGGCAGATTAGAGTTCTGTCCCGTTTAATCTAGCTCATCCATCATCTATTTAACTTTGCACATAGTCATTCAGAGCAAGTATTTTAAAAATCAAGGCTCCATTAAACCTATTCAATTATCTGTTGTTCTGGGTAACCGTTATCACTGCTGCAATAGCTTTTAATAACTGAAATAGAACATTATGAAAATAAAAATACAATTGCTCACCTTGGAGTAGTGCCAGGCCCTCATTTTGAAGCAGCTCAGGCATTAATCCTACAGCTTATAAATAAATGAATATTTAAAAAAAAGCTAGGAAAAGTTGTAGAAACAGACAACTAAGCAACGTCTTCTGTCATTGATTTTGCTTTTTTAAGCAGATAGGTCTTTTTTWCCCATGCCGCACACAGAAAGGCTTTGATGTTTTATGTAACGCTGTCACTCACTGCAAGGCAGCTTGGAGCTCATCGTGCAGCTCAGACTGCGCAGAGTCTAACCTCGCAGCTCCCGCGCTCCTGTTGGTGAAATACGACGTATTACACAATATTAATACTGCTTGAAAACTATGCTCAGAAGAGACACAACTGGTGACTCGGTCTTAATCACTTTGTAATTAGATGTGGTTTTAGTAACTTCAAAGTAAGGGGAAATATTRGTCTATTCCCTTATTATTCTTACTCAAAGTCATGCTTGTAAAAACTTCAAAGTGTTTAAAAAAACGGTCTGATTTCATACGTATTTAGTTACGGAACTGATACTTCCAAACAGAAGCCTAAAACAATAATAACCCACTTTCTGACAGCTGGCAAGGAGCAAAAAAGGACAGAGACGCCAGCGATCACCTCCTCAGCTTTCCCGGGCGGCGACAGCGGGGATCAGACGGACACGCAGGCATCGAGTGAAGAAATCTTGCGGGTGGAAACGCAGGCAACGGGCACGAGGTAGGTAGCACCTAGAAGGGCAGTTTAAGCTCTTGGGTGCACAGCAGCAACACGCTCCGAGGTCTGGAAGCCCCGGGGATCTGGCAGAGCATCCACCAGAGCAGCRTATAGCAAGGCAGCTCTATCTGGGGAGCAGCAGAGTTAACCCAGGCCTCTGCGTTAGCTTTCTTTTTTCTAGTACTGGTCCATGCCTTGTCACCCAGGTATGACAAACTGCTCTTTCACGGATGGTAACAGCTGAATAGCAGAGCGTGCCACCAGCCCAGCCATCCTCTGCTGCAAGCAGCAATGCAAACTGCCATTAAAGCGTATTAATTCTGCTGTTCCTCCGTCGCAGCACAGAGAACTGAAAAATACCCTTGAAAAGACGCAGGCATGAGATTAGATGAATTTGAGGCAGTGTGAACAAAAGATGTATGCAGGTATCGACTAACCTTCCTGTCCCAAGTAATCACTGCCCGCTGCTACAAGGCAGCTGCCTGCCCCTGAGTGCCTTCAATCATATCCCCTTGGCTCCAGGCCGGATCAGCCTCCGAGAATCTTTTCAATCTCACAACCCTATAAAAAACAATTTGGTCGCATGGTGGTGATGAATGTGTCCTCTGATTAACTTTCTTATTGCTCACTGTGAGAAAGCCCAGACTGGACAGCTTCTGATTTATCCGTGCGTTTTCGGCTAATCGCTCTGCCACTTTGTCTATGTTATTGTATTGGGCAATTATCTTCCTCCAAAGAGTATTTTCTAATTGTCGATTCTCGAGGCTGGGCATCTGTGACAAATCTAATTACAGAGGGACAGTAATTCTGTTGTTTTATCAAAACATAATAATCAGCTGTACGACAACAGGATAAAAATGAGCAGAAAAGAGAATAAAACGCTGCGAGTTTTTATCCTCGGGAAATCCTGCCCAACCCATACCACAACGATCCTTGTTGGAGCATGGAAACACGCTTGTCCTCACCTATCCTGAGCTGGCTGCAGGCAGTGCAAAGCACCCCATGGGAATTATTGCTCTGAGATGAAGCAGATGGGAATTAAGAGCAGGAACCAGCTCCGTGGGAATTACAGGCAGGCCGGAGCGAAAGGGATCAGAGGAGGGATGCCACCGAGGGCAACAGTCCTGGTTYTGGTGGCTGATATGGATGCTGGTCCAGGAAGCAGGTGTAATGTTCAAGAAACGTGCTGGGCTCTTGCTGGCAGAAATAGTCGTCTCCCATAGCGACGTGTAACACCAAACCCATGCAAAACTGCTCTGTACAACCGTGCTTGGGTTTTGGTTCTTTTACCTTGATACTCCAAGAGCCAGAGCCAAGGCAGYGATGTTAGAGGCAAAGGCGACCCAAAATATATCCTGCCAGCAATTGCACAAACTCAAGTTAATAGAAATATTTCCATGGGAATTTTAAAGCCGAAAAGAAGAAAAGGTTTTATAAATACCTAGGGGGAAGATGCTGTTATTTTGGAGCGGCTGTAGAGTCAGCAGCGAGCGATGGCTTCTGCAGAGCATCTGCTCGTCCTGAAATGCCGCGCGGGAGAGAAAACAAAACTCCCGTGGACGTCAACCCGTGGGACTTGCTAAACTTCGTCCAAAGAAACCTACCCGCCAGCTTCATCCCTTCGGAACGAATCCCACGGAACTAACRTGATTTGTCTGCGCATCCATCTGGGTTATTCCCCCACCACCACCTTGGTTAAAGCCGGCGATGCTCCGAGCGGAGGGTCCCCTCTGCCTGCGCCCGGCAGTGGGGAATGGGACACTGGATGCAAGTGCCACGGGTCCTACAAGTGCTGAAAAGCCCTTTGGATTTTGGGGGTAAAACCGTATGTTGATGACCGAGCCAATCCGTACRCTGAAAAATCTCCAAATCTACTGAATCGCTCTGCTTCCCTTTTGTCCGGTTTTGGGTTTGGGGCTTTGCTGTGGGTTTCTTTCAGCACAATCCTCTGCAGTTTGCTTTTGCAAACTTTTTGCTTAATATGGGCTTAAATAACAAGTCGCCATTTGGATTTTCCCTAGACTGCTGAAGCAATTTGAGTCTAAACCCAGATCCGCCGGAGATGGAGGACACGGAGCTGGGAACAGCTGAGCAATCGCTCTCCAGAGCAGGGGCTCCACTTACTCAAAAAAAAAAAGAAAAAGTTGGATTAAAGATTATAAAAATAAAAATCCTTTACCTTTTCGGAGGCCTGGGTTTGGTTTACAGACAGGGGTAACGTGTGGTTCCAGCGAGCTGAAAAATCGGAGCGAGCTTGCAGAGAAACGCCGGCTCCTACCCGATCGACYGGGGAAAGGCTGAGAAATCGGGGATGGAAGACAGCTGCGGTTTCAGGTGTGCCAGCAAAGGCACGGGGTATTTGTAATTAGAGACCTTAAAAGCAGGGAGAGTGAGCAAAAAGAACCACATCTACAGATTTTAGAGCCTTTTAACCAGCTAAAGAATACAAGGAAAAGAGAAAAACAATTCTAAGTTARCAGGCCTTCAACACTGTGTTCATCACGCAACCTAAATATAGCAGCTAAGTGTTTCAGACTAAAACACCTGATCTGACGCCTCACTTGCTATTTAGCATGAAATCACTCAGCATCCTCTTTCTTTTCTTTTTATTTTTAAGTAAAGACAAATGCAATATTTTTATGTGTTTAAAGAAACCCAAATCACGGTGGGCTAAATGCGGAAAAGGATAGCGATATCAGAGAACGATGTGGAAACTAATTAAAGACCTTAGGCTGCCACGGAATTGAAAAGCAATTAAAAACCTTTTTTCTTTCTTTCCTAGAAAAAGCCCCAGAAGACATTTTTAAAGGATAATTTGCCTCTGCCTTTATCCCTGTTGTGACCGGTCCAGGAAGCTGGGAAGGGCCGAGACGGGCACAGCGGTGCCCCGCGTCCCCGGACGGGCAGCGCTCGGTTCCACCTGCGACGCCCTTRAGCCACGCTGGTGCAATTCGCTGCACAGCAAATAAGGAGGCAAACTGAAATTTGCRGGATTATTYAAAAAAAAAAAAAAAAAGAATAAAAATCACAGYATAAAATCAGCGTACTCCTGTCCTGCTGCTTGGGAGYACTTTGCCAGACATTTGGTAATGTTTTGTTTTATTACTACAGAGAATTATCAAGAAGAAATGCTGGGAATGGGGAACATTCAGAAAACCTTTTTACAGGTTTATATTTAATTTAAGCATCTAATCTAATTCCTCTGTAGCCCTTTCTCTTTGTTAAATTAGCACTTAATTCCTTCCTTGCTATTTGAATGAATTCCTATCTGTGGCCGTGTAGAGAAGATGAAATTGGAAATTACAGTTCTGGGGGTGTCAGGCCACATACGAGTAATGAGGAACGGTTTTCTACATGGACTTTGACATTTATTAATTTTCTTTAATGCCACTTTCTGTTCCATGTGACAATCTCATCACGACATGGGCGTTTTGCGAGATTCATGGCAACCASAGAGAGCTAGGAGAGGACCCTGCTCTGCTCCCCCTAACCCGGCTGGGAAGGTGCAGCCGGTCCGCAGCGCCCGGGGCATCGTGGTTCTGCAATGCAGCGTAGCATCTGCCCCCCCAGGCACCAAAACACAGCCCATAGATGCCCAAAACGCRGCCTCAGAGCTGGTGGCCTGCCATCTGAAGGACCACCTGAGGATGTGCTGGGAACCCATCACTCCCTGGGCTCGTAGGTGCCTTTTGTCTCTGCACATCTTCCCCTTCTGCTGATGCTCCCATATCCTCACGGCATTCAGTTTTCCTCTGCTATTTTAGACCTCTATTATATCCTGCTTTTCCCTGCTCCAGTCCAATCTTTCCAGCCTCAGCTGTTGTGCTACAAGGAAACATCACCATGATGACATTTACCATCAATTATATAATGCAAATGTTCACCTTAAAAAAAAATTAGTATTATTTAAAACTCATGCTCCTAGTGACTTTGCTCCCTTTGCCTGTCCATGCAATGGATGCAGCTGGAGTGCTGCCCCCAGAGTCATGTGGCAGTGGGCACCGTTTTCTTGTCGTTGTTGGCTCTGGGCAGACACAGGGCTCTTGCTCCCAATAGATCCTTCTCCCTTCCACCCTCTAGGTTTTCAGCTCCCAAAGTCCTATGAATCTGGGTGCTCAGTGCAAACCCCTCTGATCCTGCTGAAAACAGAACCTTCCTTCTGCTCGGGTTTTCTGCTTAGAGCTGATAATCAGGGAGATGCACATGGTCAACTAGCCACCAAAAGCTCCCTGGCTCAGCCAGAGGGGTTCTGCACCCAGATGAGCAATGAGAGCTGGAGAACCCCCTCGTCTGGGGACCATMCCTAACTGAGGAGCAAAGCTTTCTCTCATGGAGACCAGCTGTGACCCCATGTCTCGGCACCRGTGTGCTGCTTTGGGAGCCAGGTGGTCTTTCTGCTCGAGACAGGCATGCTTGCCGTCACTCCATGCTTGAAATGGGCCCTCCAGGAGCGTTTCTGCGAGCCAGAGCAATGAGTCACCTGCTCAGTTTGCCTGCCACACAAGTGAGTTTTGCTGCTGCACTCGTTACATGAAAAATGCAACTTCAGTTTGGGGAAGCAGGCTTTAATCCTGGAGGAGGAGAGAAGCCATCAGGAGTTCATTTAGCAGAGTTCAGAGGGAGCTCTGCAGGTCAGCTCTCCCGCCGTCAGAGACATTTAGCAAGGGGGAGCTCCAGCTGGGAATTAACCCCTTTTGCAGTAACTGCTAAACCTCTGGGTTTAATTATTTTAAACAAAATGTTTTCATTCCCATCTCCACTTTTGCCCAGAGACCTCCCAGCCTTGAAGCAGGCTGTTCTCTACAGCAGCAGCTCCAGGGCATTTTTCCAAGGCAGGTTGGACTCAGAGCTCCAGGTGCCGCACACCATCAGACCTGTCCAGGTAGACCGAGAAAGTCGGTCTCAACGGTTGCTTTTACACATAGAAACAGGCTTCCCCCCTGCTCAACTGGTGCAGCTAAAGTTAGTTTTTCTTTATGCTTAGCCTTTATTCCTGAACAACAGATTGCCTGGAGAGAAGGATGGAGAGAGACTGTGTAGAGGTTCGTGCATTGTAAGGTCGCAGCAGGCTTTCAGTGACGTAAGTCACTAATAGCATGGCTAGACACACTAAATGGCATAAAAGTCTAGAGTGGAAAATTAAATGTAATTTCAAAATCATACTTATCCTGCTTGGAAAGAGTGCTGGCTTTACAAATGTCTGTGCAAAATGTAGGTATATTAAATAGCTACATTTAATGCAAATACATGTCCTCTTGGTCTTCTTGCTGGTCTGTCCTCTTGCTAAAAGTGCTCTTGGTTTGTCTCTGGGAATACAGTAATTCTCATTAGCAAATCATGGTTGGTCTTATCTAATGCAACAGCACAGGCTAATATATGCAGGAAAATACATCAAAGAAACTAAAAGATAGCTTTATGTCTTTCTGAGTAGCAAAAATAGTAAAAATGATCAGTTTTCTTTCTAAAACAGCAAGAAAACCCCCTCTAACCACTACCTACAAAAGCTGGGAATAACCTCACACAAGTATAAATTCCCCTATACGGCTCGTGGTGCTCAGACAACATACCAACCCACAATTACACCTTTTCGTCACCTTTGCAGCCCCTCTCAGGAGCCCTCAAAGCAAGCCTTACCGACCTGGTGGGACACCGCAGCACCTGGAAGCAGCCRGGCTCCCCAAAGGGCTCCAATCCCACCTTTGGCTCCTTCTGGTTTCTTGAGTGTTCTGGAGCTTTGCGGTGTCTTTTCGCTACAAGAAAGTGGCCTCCAAACTACAGGCAGTTGCTGGTTGAGGTTCTGCGCAGCAAGTGCTTCCTTCTGCAGAAATCCTGCAGCTCGCGGGAAGCAGAGCCCTGCGTAGCCATTTCACACAAAGGCTTGATTTGCAAGAACATAAGTTTGACAGAACCGTTAAAATAAACGGTTACAAATTCTTAAGACCACACAGAAGACAGGATACTGGTGTAGACTCTTGCCTCTTGCGTAAATCCATATCCACCCTTCCCTCTGCATCTCTCAAAGTCAGCTCCCTCGTATTTACCAGCAGCTGAACGGTTTGTTTAAATGACTTATGGGCAAAAAAGAAAATAGCTAGTTACTTTGCAAAATAGCGTTGGGAAGACAGAAGCAATCTCAGCCACGGGTATATTTTTATTGCAGCAACAAAGACAGTGCACAGCAAGCAGATGTAAAGATGCTTTCTGCAGTGCATTGCCACGCTTTGGGAGAAAGAAAAAAAATCACTTATGAATTTTGTCTGACACAGGGTCTCTCTGGGGATCTGGTTCAACAGCCCACTCCACTTTGCATGCAAGAGCTCGCTTGCCTTCTCTGCTTCAYTTAGCTTTTATATTGAGAAAATGAAGTGACCAAAGTAGTTCTCATATCCCCAGAAGGCATTCGGTTTGGAGATCACCCAGTCAAACAGCACGGCTGGATGAGGAGTGGGCAGTGCCAGCCAAGGTGAGCCGAAACCGCGGGGCGGGATAGCGCTGAAGCTGATCCCCTCTACGAGACGGAGGCGGCAGGAGCTGTGCTGTGGAGAGGAGCGCTGGGCTGCTGCAGGAGCTGCGTGGATGCTGCAGCAAAAGGCTATGCCAAAGCCCAAGCGCTTTCCTCGCCTTTACACCTCCTTTAARGAGTAAAACCCTAGAAGTCTAGCAAATGGGCCTAAAGGTAAGAAGTGTTTCTGCTAAAGTGCTGTGAAACTATGGCAGCTTTCTCAAAACTCYCATTTTACGCTTAGTTTTATCATGCTGTTTTGCTGAACCAGCTCCGTAGCCACTCAGACGGCGGCGAACGGCGCTTGCACCTCCCTTTGCTGCAGGACCGCCAGCGGCGTGCTCCGCTGCTGCTTCCGAGCACCGCGGAGTATTAACCGACACAGCTTTTCAGGCTGCAGAAATCTCACCTGTGAACCCCYGCGCACACATCGCAGATTGTCCCACGTCGTTCGCTAGAGCTGCGAGGAAAAGGGACCTTATATGAACACWCAACGTTGCATCAATTCTGCTCTTAAACCGTCCTTGCTCATCGCTCCGTTCAGCTGGGAACGTAAGATTATTGTGACAGATCTTCCAAAAACTTACCAGTTACTTTACTTTTACCAAAGTAAACCGTAGGTCTTCCTTGCCTGCCTACAGAATATCTTTTGCTTTTACGCTGTCTGTGGACCAGGGTGTTCCTATTATGCAAACCTGGCAAAGGAGAGATGAAAGCACTGGAGGGACTTCAAAGGTCCCAATAGGATGGATGTTGCTGGTGAAGTGGCTCCTGTGGATGCGCGTTTTCTACAAACGAGTCTTTACTATAAACTACCGTGTCTGATTGTAGCATCTTAATGATGGAAAACAGCGATGGGAGCTTGTCCAGCAGCAGTAAACACTTCCTGCAGGCAATGCGAAGGACCATGGCTAAAATCACCATATATTTGCCACTGTACTGCGTGTTTTTACAACTAATGTCAAGGCACAAACCATCATCTGTTATCTATGATGGAACAAGCACTGAAAACAGAAGGAAAAAGGAGGGAGAGGTAGAACATGAAACATTTCTTAAAATAYCCAGATCTAAGGCATGATGTAATGAAAATGTATGCTTGCAGATAGGATGGATTTTCTCTAGAGAGGAGGTAAGGAGGGGGAGAACAAGCAGAGCAGCAGCTTTTCCCCCCGATCAGCATCACTAAGCAGAGGACACATGCATGGTGACATTGGGGGCCACAGTGATGTTCCCAACTTCTTTAGCCTCTGCACTCCCCAGGGCACTGGGATTAGGACACAAAATATACGAAGTATTTAAAATACGAGGTAGAAACCAAAACAAACACCACCAGYAAAAACTGACCCCAGTCTCCCTGCAAATCGGTGGCTGAAAGAGTGCTAAAATTAAGAAAGTTTCTTTATCAAGAAACCCTCTTGCAATGACCTCCAAAAGCGGTGACTGCAGCTGGAGTTTGATCTACATTTTTGGAGAGCCGAGATTCAAATTACTGCTAAGAACAATCGAGGACAAAACCAAACCAAACCGAAATCCCACCCGTCTTGCTCTGGGAATGACGCRGAGGCGCTCGGCTGTTCTTCTCCCRGCGCTGCGTCGCTGCTGGCCACGTAGAAACYTTGTGGGTTGTTAAGCGAGATAAATTTGACAGGACCGTAAATCATGGAATKGCCCCAAATCGCAGGGCTGCTGACAGCAGAGCCGCCGGCCCAGCTGGCGCTCGCTGCTCCTTGGGGCGCGGAGSAGCACCCCCTCCCGCGAGCCCTGCGGGCGGGGAAGAGCAGCCGCGCCAGCGGGCCGACGGCTGAACCAAGCCCCGACGCTTCACRGTGTCTTTGTCAGGCTCAGTTAAACGCAATAATTCCGTTAGATGCAGAAACTGCCTCCAAACAAGCGACAGAAGAACCAAAAAGGGTATAGCCTGTATCCGGCCTATAATTTTACGATGCAGCTAAAGAACTACGGACCCTAGAGCATCATTTATGGGATTACACGAGACAGGCGAGGCATCTGTTACATAGGAGCATTTGAGACATCTTATCTAGATACCTACAGATATCCACACACATACCCCCACACAYGCACAGTCAAATGTTAACAGTGTGGTGCGGTGACAGGCAATCTGCCTCTGCTTTGGGGACAGACTCGGAGATTTACTTAATTGTCTTTAYTCACAGCGCAGCCATTCCGCTGCTAATACCCGAATCCATGACAAAACCTGCCCTGGGAGAGCAATTCTCCTGCCCCTTTCTAGAGGCACAGCTCTCAACCCCAGACGCTGATTTTTCTTTCTTAACTGCAATTACAAAGCTACTTTGATTTTCCATCCAAGCTCAGCTCTCGTGTCCCTAGTGCCGTTCTTTATTTGCACGAGGTTGTTCCTTTGAAGCCGGGAGAGGCAGCATTGCTCTCAATGAGTCGTCACGGGCAAAAAAAGGAGCCTTATGGGCAAATACCAAGTAAGCATCACAGGCCAGCGCTATATCTACCTATTAGCAAGGAATATAGGCTCTGATTCAGATGTTTTCCGGAGCAACCAATTATTTTTTCTAATGTATTTTATTTAAAAAAAGAAAAAAAAAAAAAGATCTACCTTTAGCGCATGAGACTGAGCCCACTAGCAGAAGTTATGTGWCTTCCTAAGGGTGAAAAACTTGAGTGAAAATTTTAACAGCTTTGTGATAAATTTGGCAYGATACACTGGTTGGCACTGCATAAGAAACATGGGGAGGGAAGTCAGGTGATCAGCAGTGGTGCTTATTTTGGTGCACAAAACATGTAAGGAAAATTATTTCCATACATCTAGAAAAAGTTACAAGCAATGAAAAACAAATAGAAAAGAAACSAAGCACTTTTTTCCAGTGAGGTTGAACAAGGGAGGCAAAGGCAGGTTGTTAGTACAGCAGAGGCCAAGTATGTCGGAACAATAACTGGATCCTGGGGAACACAAGTAAAAACGGACCTTTTCTTTTTTCTTTCATTAAACCGAGTTCCTACAGCTGTTTTTTCCAGCAAGGCTGGGCTGCCAGATGAGAGTAAAGAAACTTGTTCTCTACTGAAGCCTAGAAATGCCGACCCTCCCTCCTGCAATCCCGCGCGGGCACGAAGCACCGGGCAYGCAAGGCGTCGTGCACAGCAAGGACTTGCTGCGTTCCCTCCCGCTCCAGAGTGCTCAGMAGCTGCTGGACACAATCTTCTCCTTGGCAGGAGGATGAGGAGATTCTGGTGGTTTTTAGATTCTAGAGTAAATAACGTTTCAGGTCAGATAGCTAAAGGGATTTGCTTCCTGTACACAAGTTTTAGCCAGGTTTGGGAACATTTACCTACAGAGCAAGGGCAAGTAAAATTAGCTGTCAAAGGCCACAGTTGTTCTCCCCCAGCTCCAGAGCCACAAGAGCCACCACGTACTTCAGAGGTTAGGAAAAAAAAAATTCAAAAAACAATTTCAAACAGACATTACTCATTTTGAGGACAAAAAGTGAAAAACTCACGCAGCAGCAATAAACTTAGTAGTCCCARAGATGAGGACAAACAGCACCCAAGATTCAGAAGAACATGCAGAGGCGGTGGCGGCAATCCCCAGGTCCAGACCAGCTCTGGGCTTGCACCTTCTACAGATCATCTGCTCAWGAAGYAACGCTGGAGGACTCCAGTGCMTCACTGATGCTGCAATTCCCAACAACARCTAGCAACATACTGCTAGCTAGCTRTAACYAGCTAGTTATTTTACCAGCAAAGACAAGGAGTAAAATACATCCTGGAAGATAAAGCCCACAGTATTTTCCCCAGAGCAGGTAATTAGCAAGTCTGGCAGAGAACACATCAACAGATGCTGCCTGAGGAAAGACGTTCCCTTCAGCAGGGAGCGAATGCATCCCCAAACAACGAAGGAGGTACGTGAAAGTCATCCCCAAACACCGAAGGAGGTACATGAAAGTCAGAGCACAGTGCTGCGAGGCAGCTGATGCTACCCCTAATTCACACGCGAGAGCAAGTACGGTGAAAGACTGGCAACAAGCACGTGTGAATCGCCAGCGCTCAGTAAAGTCATCCGATGTCCTGGCTTGTTTTCAAAACTACCATCACCTTTTCTCAGCTGAACTGGTCCTACAATACTCATAGAATAAAAAATAAAAATAAAAACCCCTTCTTTATCATTAAGCATTTTAACAGACATGTTCTGACCATATCTGTTCATAAAGAACAACCATTTTATACTTTACTTTAAAATACAAAAGAGAAAAATCTGAGAAACTGTATCTGTTGTGCAAGGAAAAACCACTTACACAGAGCTTGGAAAGCATGAAGTGCTACGTATGAGATCTTTACTCAACCTCCATTTCGCAAGGTAAGCTATCACCACGCACAGCCTAAAATGCTGCRTAAGGTACTAGCCAGTAGGAATTAGGACAAGTACTAGTCCTTCAACAAGCGTGCACTTCTTACCAAGAGAAAAGTGCTTACACAACTGATTTCCAAGCATGCACAAGCTGAATGATTACATTCATCAAAAAGTTACACACCAGCAACTGGCTATGTTCTGCCTTGATATGAGGATCATATCACTAGAAAAGCATCAGCTTCATYAATTCTGATCAGGAGCAGAGGAAGCAGCAAAGCTGTCAGCTCCAAGTAGAAAAACCAGCAACCAGAGTCAGAAATCACTGCAAAGCCATGGTAGTTACTAGCTAGGTGGTAAATTAAGAAGGAACAATAATTCTAGTAACTAAAGAGTCAAGCGACTGCTCTACAAACTTTCCGGATCAGGTAGTTCCCCCAAACCAACTTCAGAAACATTTCCAGATATTCGTATTGCCCTTATTGCTGCGGCATCGTACCACTTAGTAACATCCAACCAGCCCATCCTACAGGAAGGCTGAGAGCCTTGGGAGAGAACGGTATTTGTCTGTATGCAAACAGCCCTAATCCAAGCTTTCTGGTATCTCGAAGAATTGCACAGCTCTTGGTTGGACTTCTCTTGATTGTTACCACAAGGCTGCTCCGTGGAGATTCCCCCTCTGAAACAGGAGAGGATGATTATTATTAGGGAAAGCTACTACTACATTTTTGTCCTGGGATCAGGTGAAGATTTATAGTCATTTTACCACAGAGAGAGCTCTGGAGYTGCAGGCCAGCAGCAGCCTTCTGCTGCTGCAGCTCTCACCCCTTCGTCGACAGCTCCATCGTCCCAAGATCGCCAAGGCTGCAAACTCCCCCAGACAGGGTGGGTTCCTCTCATGAACTCCTTCCACTGGGCCAAAATCTCAGACTTTTTTGCAGCTTCCTAASGGAGAGGGAACCATGGAAAATTGGACTTCTGCAGATGATCAGCTCTATGATGTCAACAGAGTAAATAAACATTAAATATCTTGGATTTTCCCAATGTTCTTTTCTGCTTCAAATGTAGCATGAGGAAAAAAAAATCACCCAGGATGTACTGAGTAGTTCAGTGTGTGGTGTTTCTTTGTTTGGATACCAACCAGGCTTTCCAGCCAGCTTTACACAGAAGAGAACTCTTCCGGCATTTGCTGCTAAYAGGGAACTAAAAAAAGACAGGTTGATGCTGCAGCACAGGCCTGCCCTAATCAACAGAAGTCAGCCAGCCCCAGCAGCTCTCCCACCAAGCACACTCATGTAGTCTTCACCTCATTCCTGTCAAGTATCAACTAACTGCTTTTTATCCAGGTGCTTTTTCTCACTTAGGTACAACTGCAAAATGAAAGTATTTAAGATTTATGGGAAAGAAGAGGCTGATTATCATCTGCAAGCTGTTGGCACGAGAYACCATGAGGGGCTTTCTCTTCATAAAAGCAGCCTTACCGAAAATGAAGATTGAATATCTGCTACTTCTGCACATACAGCTACAACTCTGTGTTCAGAGAGCGATGGGGTTTGCTATGCTACGGTTAAAAACGACATAATGAGCATCAAGTCATTTCACACTGCATTACAAAAGAAAACAGTCTGAAGTCTTTGGCATATCTTTGATGTTTGCTTCTCAGCCCTGGCGAGCAGACGTTAACTGTTGTCATTATGAACGCTTTAATCCACAGGGAGATATAAGAAAAAACTCAAAGATTAATTTTATTGAAGCACTACGTTTAATCCACTATGCCGTGTCCAATACTGATGACAAAACAATGTTTAAAAGGAATTCTTCTGCCTTAAGTAGAACAGATAACGTGTCACTGAAGTAAAGCCTCTAAACTGCAGCCAGCTCCGGGGCTATTCAAGATTCGGACAGGACTGACATCCTTAAAACCATCTGCTGATGGTTCAAGTCAACCCTAAGCTTCTTCCGAATGGAGAACACCAGTGCAGATACCCACTTTTACACAGCATTTCTTCCTCCCTCCCAGCATGCCAGTAGCAGGATGTATATACAAATATTCCAAAGGAGTCACAACTACTTCCTAGTCTCACGTTAACTACTAAAATGTAAAATGAAGTATGGATTTTAGGGTACTTAACCAAGTAGTTTCTAAAAGGTTGGTATCTAAACTGAAAAAAATCTGTATGACACTTACATGACAGAGTAACATTTTCCAATCTCATGCTTTCCTTAACTTAATAGTATACTTAAGGTGACAACAGTTCATCTGAGCTGGCTACTCTCCAAGAACATCCATTGGTGCCACTACCCCACCCGTGGTATCTTGCACAGCCACACAGAATTAAGACTTTTTTTTTTAAGAGGAAGAATTGCTTTCAATTTTAACCGAAACTATGAAATCGAAAGCTCTTATATACACATTTTGGTAGTGATCATAACTGGTAAACTGCACAAAGAATAAATAYCATTATTTCAAAAAATGACACTGTATCAATACTGCTGCATCAATCGATCTATTTTGTCCCTGCTTGCTGCAAACAGCATACCACCAGCGAGTCTATTAAARCTTTACACTGTTCTTGGTAATAGGTAGCACGATGAACTAAGCAAACTGATTTAGACACTGTTTTCCCCAGGTGATGCCCCCATGACCATGTTCACGAGCACAAACACTTGCAATATATGATGCAGAACTCTKAGCAATCACGACGGCAATAGCCTTACATGAGCACTACAAATTGTTAGCAGTGCACTGTATTTTGGTGCAAATAAAGACTTCTGTATATTTGCACTGCTGAACATTTAAGCAGTAGTTCTCCAAGAAAAGAGAGAAAATTAGATAGTTTTTTTGTTTGCAGTTCTTAACAACAAAGCRGGTAAGTCTGGCCAAAATAGTTTCCTAAAACTAGGTCAAAATACTCATTCAAGATCACTTCTGCACTGGTTTCCTAGCAAATTAATCTACCCACAGATACATGTAATGCGTATCCTGGCGACAGTGAGGCAGAGAAAGAAAACCAAATACATTAATGAGGTAGCTTAGACTGAGTAACTGCAGTTAAAAGTTTTATTGAACAAAAGAAGGTAAAACATGGTAGTCCAAGTTCACTGAGCAAAAGCAGCTCTCCCGCTGAAGCTGCACTTTGTGCTAAATAACCTTATTAACTGAGACTATACAGAGGACACATAATATGCAAGTTATCTCAACAGCAAAGGAGAAAAGGTAGATGAAATTTCATCTGATGGAACAAYTTTGTCAAATTCAGTGGCTTAGGTTAATATTTCTAGCCCTTATCTACCTATATTCAGTACAGGCATACAGCAGGATATACAACTGCACTGAATTCCCATTTGTTAATAGTGTGTGCTCCCGTGCAAGCAGAAGCCAATTCTTGAAAAACCCCAAATTTAAAAAACCCAAACATTTGAAATCTTTTGTCTGAAGCATCAACTCAACTGACTCAGGAAAAACACTCAGTATGTTATAAAAAAACACCCAGCCTCTACAAGGTCCACTTCCTGTAGTATTAGTAGTTTAAAATTATTTTTATTTCTCCTGTCTGCCTAAGAAACTCCATATGCTCTGAAAGCACCCACTAAGTCAGGTGGGTAAACAGATATGTCAAGAATACTCTGTGAAAACAGGGAGGTAGCTCAGGCCCATTGGCAACCATTTGTAAGAGTTCATTCACACTGATGCAGCCTACCTCCCTTTGTAATCTGCAGTCAAAAATTAAAGGAAAAAGGATTTCAATTATGAAATTTAGTGAAAGAACGTGTTCAATACAAACTCTTCCAATTCAACTCATTGGGCTTCCAGATGCAAGTTATAAGGTACCTCACACCCAATACACAACATTAAAAACGTACCCTAATTCATACATTTTACAGACAGTATCTTTTTTCTCACTTGTTAAACATTTGGCTCCAGTGAGTACATTTTTTTTTACCACTTGATAAACATTCTAGGCCAAACAAACAGCACAAGTAATGTTAAAGTCTTTTTCCAGTAATTGTACCAACTGCTGTAGGCTAAGCCTAACAGAAACTACTGAAGAAAAATAATAGACTCCATGATGCAGTGCAAAGGTATTACTACAACATCGTAAGTCAAAGGATGTTTCTAAGGTGCTGAAAGAGGAGATTCTCTAGAAGGTGACCCTGTATTGTCCTCCGGCGGGAAAACAGTGAGAGTGCAGGCTCGAATGCCACCAAGTGATTCAGGAAGGTCAAAYACTTTATGCCACTCATCTTTTTCTGGATCGTATTTCTGAACTATTTCCACCATACACCGATTATTCCACGAATATCCTCCAACAACATAGATTTTATTTTCAAAGACAGCAACCCCAACATCGCTTTGCCCACGTAACATGGCAGCAATTGGAGTCCACTGGTCTAGAGTTGGGGAGTAGTATTCACAGCTTAGAACATCATCATAATCACTTGTTCCTCTAAAGTGATTTCCACCAATAACATAAAGCTTGTCTCCTACAGTACACATGCAATGCAGACCTCTGACTGTCGTCATTGGGGCTTTCTGAGTCCATTTGTCTGTGTCAGGGTCAAAACACATAAGTTCCTTTTGGAAAGTGTCATGGGTAATTCCCCCTAAAGAAAGAAAAAACATGTTAAAGTAGTACTTCCTCTAGTGAATAATAAATAGCAAAAATATACATTTTAGTGAATTAATTTGATCTGCCTTGAAGCTTCTTCATATTAAAAATATGATTTTAAAATGCAGTAGATGTGTGAGACTATTGTAAGTTAATGTACTTTGTTCTTTCAAATCTGAATATGGAAAGGAGTACTTTATTATAAGAWGATACTGGCAGATTAAAAGCACAGAAATTCCTACCTATGCTTCATTTTGTCCAAATCATTATTTCTTCATTTACATTCATTTTGCTTCCTAGTTTTTTCACCATCATGAAATTAAGAGTAAACTTCCCTTCCAAATTCTAATACAGTAGTATTGTGTTCTAGGTAGCCCTACTACACAGCAGGACTTTCTTCAGAAAACTTTTTTCCATCAACTTGCATTGGCGGGGGGGGGGGGGAGGACAGAGAGAAAGAGAGAGAGAGAGAGAGAGGACATAGATTTCAAATATTCATATGTTAACAGACCCTTATGGTTCTGGCTGTTTACCTTCTCAGTGGCTCCCTGCAAAAGCAGATGGAGGGGCTTCAGGGGAAATCACAGGGCGATTTCCCATCAGTGGATGAAACGTCCCTCCTTTCTGCAAGGTCACTAGGCAGGTCAGGAAGCAGTCATACTAATTTCAGACACCGTAGGCTTATTAACTACGCTTCCTTCAGACCATACTGCAGCTGTACTTGAGATGCTATAAAATACGCAGAGAACACGCTGCTACTGAACAACCTCCTGCTGCTGCCACCCAACTGCTCAGCACTAAGCACTCTCGCTTGGACTAACTGACTGAGCAACGGCATGGTGTCTGCAGGAGTTGCAGGAGAATCTACTTAACTCATTTGGACAGCAAAAATTAAACATGGGAAAAAAAAAAGAGAGGACTGCAAAGTCCTGACATTTTTTGACAGCCAGGCAGTGACAGCGCTCAGCAGCCTGCGAAAGAGCAGATGCCTTAGTGACAAAGAGCCTCTCGTCCTATGTTTAGAGAAACAAGTGTCTATACCCATGGGGATATCTGAGGGGACAGGGGGAGGAGAAGAAAAATCTGCAGGAAATATACAGCAACTAGATGAGCAACTACAGCAGAGAGGAGATATATATGTGTTGCCTGCAGTAAAACAGGAAAAAAGCAAAAAAACAGCTTCTAATCACTGTTCTGCTGTTTCTAACTTAAACAGAATTAAGTACAGAAAAATAAACAAACCGTCTTATGTTAAATTTTAAAACAAATTCCTATTCTACCCACACAAATCCCCAGCCCAAAACACACCTCGATGATCAATCTGTTCCAATGGATCTCCCCATCGGTTATGCATATACCTAAACACTCTCCCACTCTCAGCTTAGTCCTTGAAGGACCTCCTTGAGAGCCCTGTCAGAAGAGCCAGGCTGCGTTCTCCTTTCACCTTTGCTACGATCATGGAAAGTACAACACCTGCTGATGCTGCTGGATGTTCAACCCTAGTGGCAGGTACTTAAAACCAAACACGATGCAGTAATGTGGGTGCAAAGTCTAATCTTTCTCCTAAGTGGTGACATTGGAATAGGTCTCGCAGAGATCACTGACGAACTGAGAYTGAAACTTCTTTAAAAACAGTGGATTTTCAGAAAGCCTACTGCTCTCCAATTCAAAGGGCATTATAACCTTGGCAGCTGATAGGACTAAGCATATCACAGTTAAAGAGTAGTGGAACTAGGCATACTATTTGTCTACTGTAATTAACATTAAAACTTTTGCCTTCACATTACCTCAGTAAAGGCTGATATTGTTCTTTACAGTAATGGTTTCCTATGCTTTCCAAAATACATCAAAATAGATGTGTTTAAAGGTTATCTCTATATGAGTGTTCAAGTGCTGTTGCCAGGAAAATGTATTCTGACAGTTAAAGCGCATAACTCTGCTTTGCAATTCAGAGCTGCTGTTTAAATATGTATACGCATAATATTATCTAAAACTGTTGTCTTAGACTCTGCAGWATGTATGTTATTTGGCTGGCTTCATATGAATTTGAGTCACTGCTTATACAACAGCAAGCCTACCGTAACTGGAGACTAATTCTTGTTGTCTCCCACTGAAACAGAGAAATAATTTTTTCAAGTGAGATGATTTGATAATATGAATTATTTACCTGAAATATACATTAATCCCCCATACACCGTTCCAGCATGGCCATAGTGAGGTTCATTCATTTTTGCGACATAGCTCCATTCATTCATTCTGGGATTGTAACACTCCACAGTAGCTGTTTAAAACAAACAAGCGAGAATATAAAAATGTTGAATCTAGCAGTGATTTCATTTTGAACACCGTTACAGTGACATTAATACATTCATAAACAGAGGAAGTATCAATGAGAAAACATTGTTTAGCTGAGAAAGTGTCAAGGGAATTATCGAATATTATGTCTAGAGACAATGCAGAAAAACCTCAAGCTTCGTCCCAGAGAAATGAAAAGAAAAAAACCCTCTTGCACTCTCACCTTGCATTTGTCTCCTTCCCACTCCTACCTGACAACTAACCTGCCCCAGCTCATGTACCCTGCCAGAGATACAGTGGCAGAACATGAGGAGAAAAAGGTGACAAAGTTGGGTGCATTCAGCTTTTTCGCCTTTCTCTTGTTCAGTCCCCTCCAGTATCTGCTGGAGACGGGTAAGGAATACACCTAAAACCTGCYGCAAAAAGTATCACGGTATCTGGCAACCAGAACTTTTTTCTCAGACCCGTATCTTTAGCAGTGTCCCACTCACRCAGAAAATAAGCTAGATTTTCTCTTCTTAGTATTTTGTATTGAAAAGGTATGATGCCCCCAAAAGGAGACAGCATCTGTTAACTAAGAATTTTCTATTGCCTTAGCTCTTAAGTCCTTGTACAGCAACATACACAGCACCTACAAGTCACAAATTCAAATAGTTTACAAAAGCTGAGCTTTGAAAAAAATACAAGATCTATCAGTGAATTTAGAATGGAGAGAAAAGGTGCCTGTATTGATACACAGCTCCATTTGTGCAATTTTCTTTGCAAGATAAAATTATCAAACAATYGAGGGCTTTATCAAATCAGAAATTGCAGAGGTTAGTTGAAAAGTTAAAAACACTAAGTTAAGAAGCAGCCCAGACCCTAGGTGTCCTTGCAGAAGGCAATTCTGGGAAGAATTCCTCTCCTGGACATGGGAAGTGACGCAAAGGTCCCAGGAGAAGGGCTATGCAACAAGCACAGAAGCACATTTAAATAACAGATTAAGCAAGTTATGGAGAGTGGTGATTTGAGTAGAAGAATATGGCCAGAGCAAGAGATGCTAAACCATCCCGTAATATAGTGACCTTACAAAGCACAAGGCAATTATCAATAACTGGGTTACCTTAGAGGCAAATTAAAACTCATGCTAAATAATGAAAATTACAAATCAGATTCTAAATGCTTGTTATACAGGGTCTAATCTCTGAAGAGATGTTTATGGACTATGCATAGGAACTTCAATCAGTCTTTGAAAGCTGCATTTTACTTGCACTAGAACAAGCTTTTATTCAGTCAAGTTTAAAAAACTGGAGCTCTGCTCTCAGGAATCAGTGACTTACCGTCCAGTATTTCATGTCAACAGAACAAGAAAAAAGATACAAAAGCGGAAAATCTTGGCCTTCTAAAGGGGTAGAAACTGACTGTAGAGTTAGTACTAATTACTAATGCACTAATTTGCACTACCTCTGGTCCATGACATTGTACAGTGACTATAAAGTACCTTTGACTTAACTTCAAATCTGTATTAAAAAAAAAAAAAAAAAAAAATCCTTTGAAGCACCTTAGAAGAGTAGTTAAAGCTATGGCAGAATGTGAAAACTTCAGACTCCCTCCAAAAGATGTCCAAAGAAAATTTAGCAAAAAGTGCATTAAATAGTAACTTTCTGAACTATGTTTTACCTGCCATGTAAAATCTCTTTATCGCTGCAGAACAGGATGTTTTGTAATTCCATGCAAGCAGGATCGAGTAGATGCCTGCTCAAAACAGAAGCTAGTCCCAGTGTCAGGAATATTGTTTGACATCTGGTTCAGCATGACCTAATGCTAAAAAAATAATAATAATAAAAAAGCTATACTACACTCAAAAATTGCCAAATTGCTTAGGCACCTTGGATTTCTCTTCAGCTCACCTCCAGTCAGGGGCTGAAATTTAAATGCAAGAAATACAATGAAGTGCTAGCTTAGAAAGTAAAGTCTGCGGTATGGGGCAAAAGGCTTCTTTTGAAGCAAATTGTACTCATTGACTTATAAACTGAATAACTTTTACCTTTTTTCTAATTACTTTGAAAAACATACAGCCTGAAATACTTTTGCAAGAATGCCTTGAATACATACACTCAGATTTAGAAAATCTGCCCAAAATGAACAAGTTCCCAAATAAATTTACTCTAGAACAGCAACCACTAAACACTCCCTAAATTCTAGCTTTCTTTTTATTACAATTTCCAAATTCTGCCACTGAAAATGAGCCCTGGACTGCCTTTAATATTACAGGCACATACAGAGAGATAGATAGAAATATGCTAAGCAAAGGTATGAAAAGATATTCAAGCAAGTTKCATGACTTCTGTAAAAAAAATTTTAAGTCCACATCTCTTAAAAAAAAGTTAAGTTTTCTTATTTTGTGTCCTGCCCGCTTTGCATACCCATCAAGGATTTACACCGTCATAACTGGCCACTACGGCCAGTGAACGTGGGAGAAAGCATTTTGCCCAAAGAAAAGACACGGGCACCTCGAGGACTTGACTTCCCAAGGCACACCTAAGCTTCAGCGTGTGCACTGCCCCGAGGCACGCTGGAGTCCTGGGCGTTCACGGCCAGCATCTGCCCAGAGCCTAAATCAGAGCTCTCTCTCGTATAAACGTATCCATCCATCCCAATACTCCTTTCTTAAAAGGAATCCTCGTTTCTACTCTGCTCTATTTAGCAATCAGAAGAACAAAGATGTGCAGACACTTCAAGCACAGAAGGAAAACAGATTTGATGTGCGAGTAATTATAGCTGCCCCAGTTCTACCTTGCCGGCAGACTCTTCTAACCTGCTGTTAACTGCTACAATGCACCAAAGGTACCATCCTATTTGCTTTCATAACTGAAGGCATCCTCCTTCTCATAGTACTTCCACTCCATCCTGAGCTAAGGAACGTGAAACGTCACATTTAATACTGGAGAACTGTTCTCTCCTCCTGCGCCACAGGCTGCCTTGGAGAGAGAATCTGGAGAATCCACAGCCAACCCAACGCATCACTTAAAGACGGGAAGACGTAACACGCAGAAGCTAATACGCATTACCCTACTGAAACCTTTCTAGCACCATCTTAGAGAGATACTAGTCACCTGAGAAAGGCCACTAGCAAGTCTGAGATCGCTCACTCTCTGGTGAGGCCCAGAATTCCCTCAGACATCACCAGGGAGGCTTCAGCAGCATCTGAGGGCGTTTCAGACAACCCCGCTCCATTCGTATCTTGCCCCACTGTGCTCTAAAACAAAGTTAACGYGCTGCCGAGCTAAAACAAACCCCGCTGTCCAGTTTGTTCCTTAGGTCTAGTTGTTTTCCCTATTTCCTTGCAAKGTCATTCATATTCTCTCTTGTAACAAGACCTCCCCCCGCACCGAAAAGCGAAAAAGCATCCAAAATTTGAGCTATTACGTGAAAGTATCTGTCCAATCAAAAAATAATGAAAAGAAAGTAGGGATATCTTATATAGCATCTTTATAATGGCTATAGTCCACAAACCACTGAAAAGAACCCCTACCTCATTGTAGCCAATGGTTTTTACGTATACCTATATACTTTACATATACTCGTACGTACACACACAGACTACAGAACGGATGGACTCGCTCTCCCAAAAGCATGAGTGATTCCATCAGCTTGATCTCTGTTTTAACAGCGGAACTCCTGACCCGTGTGTACCAATAAATCCGGGGAGGACATGCCTCATTTTAACAGAATTAAGCAATCTCCAAAAGACACAGAGCTTGGGCAGTCCCAGGGGACGCGCAGTCTGTACTCATTTTATAGTGCCATCTGTGATAGTATTTGAGAAGCATATAGGTATTTACCATTCCTCTGTCGAGAGCTTCTAATGTGTCTTGAGGTTTATTACAGCAGCTCTTAGCAACTGTACTGCTGGTGAGTGTTATGTTTCAAAATCCTTTTTTTTTTTTTTTTTTTAATTGCAGTATTTCTGTAACACAGCTTGCCTCTGCAGAACTCCAAGCTTGCTTTGATCAATTAAACAGAGCTCTGTGTAACAACACATCTTTGTCCACAGCACGGCAAGGAGTTATCTCAAAATAAACTTCTATGCAAGGGTCCTCGAGTTCAAACCTTGCTCCGATGCCYGGTGTACTAACTGGCCAGCAAGCAGACCGCCCAAATGAATGATGTACCTTCTTCATCTTAACCCAAAAACATTTTATACTTTATACATAGCCACAAGAAGAGTTTTTACATAAATGAGAAGCTGCTTGAATTGAGTTAAGCATCATGCAGGGCACCTGGAACATTTCTCCCCATTTCGTGGACAAGGGTTCAGCTAGACACAACTGTCTTGCTCTAAACCAGAAGATTCTTCTCTTGCTGCCTTAACTGCAGCATGATGAACATGGCATCAGTTAATTTGTGTTTTAATCACAACCCACCACTCCCAAAAGTGTTTAGCAAAATTGCATAGACAAAATCACAAATTCACACAAGTTTAGCAACAGTAGAGCCTGAAGTATTTGGAAATCTGCATATACTAAATTTCGTAATGCTTAAAGGCACAGCTTCTGCCATTATCAAGCACCACAACTGTGCTCATAAAGGAAACAAAATCTACTTGTCTAAGAGGAGAAACAGCATCCTGTGCTCTGCAGAGCAGCGTAACTGGAAAACCTCTATGACCACCGATCCATGCATATCTGAACGACTTTTTTTTTTTTTTTAAGTTTTGTTTCCTTTTCCAGAAGAAGAAACTTTGCACGCAGTTTTAGGAGTGATGCAAATTTTTGCACAGCCCTACGCCCTCAGGGATAGGAACCTGAATAATTCCATAACACGATACATTTCAAGGATGTGTACCATGTTCTGACGCAGGTAGCACCCACCTGCAAATTTACCTCTCCTTACTGATGAACCAAATTTTTCTTAGAAAGCTTGATGCACTGTTAGTAAAGCAGCTGTGTATTATTGCTGAAGTACATCCTCCTGAGCTAGAAAGCAATACAATGCTTTAAAAACCAAGCATTTGGAAAGTGTTTTGGGCAGGCTCAAAGCCCCCCCCCCAAAAAATTTTATTTTTAATTTTTATTCCCGCAGTTTGTCAGGAGGATAAACAAAAACCACAGAAATTCATTTTAGTAACTTTAATCCTTTGGCCCTTTTCCATATAGAGCTGACCTTCCAGAAAGTTGAATTCAGGTTTTTCAGAACTTTTTCCTCTACGACAACATGAGATTGAAATTAGTTTGAACCCAAGGGCAAATTCTTTAATATCTGTCCAAGATACATTTGACCTTCGCTTGTATAAAAGCTTGGAGTTTCTCATCTGAAGAAAAGGGGATGTTTAAGCTGGATTTCATTTTTCAGCTGTCAAGGTTTATGAAAGAAACATGAAAACGARAAGTGACTTGCCTCACAATTAACAGGAAAGGAGACCAAACCCCAAATCAAAGCTTCAGGCAGCTAGAATATTTAGCATTTACAGAGTGCTTTTCCCATGGAATGATCCAGTGACATTTTTCAGGTCTGTGTGGAAATCACTGCAGCATTTTAATGATATCTTTACCRAAGAATTTTAGACAGGTGATAAATTTTATGTTTTAATTAAAGCTGCACATGAGCCGAGGTCAGCAGAATGACACTGCTTCATCTAATTTAAGAAAAACACTGTGCTTAAGGTCTACCTCGCACTCAGCTCGCACTGGCTCAGGGAAAGCGTTATTTCCTGCCGATTTTGGTAAAACTGCTGCAACTTCATCATCAACATTCCCATAACCCTGCTCTGTTGAGCTCGCACAGGACAAAACCAGCAGGTAGATTATCTGCTACTAATTCAAATCATTAAAAACTTCTCAGTGAAGACTAGGTTTTTTGATACTCTTAAGACAACTCTCAACAGACATTAATTTGTGCATTAGGTTTTTTACAGGCCATTATACTTACCTTTGGAATGAATGTTCAGATAGATTAAGTAACACATAAGAAAACCAGCATTTTAACTAGAAACAATTTTCCTCTCTGACAATTAAACATTTAATCTAGATATCATCCAGATTTTAATGTCTCATTTCATCATCGCTCAGCTTGATTCTACCACTCAAAACTGGGATATTTCACGAAAGATTTACAATCTGTATGTTTCTTTCAGTTTGTAATATGACAACAAAACAAAGCGTGGACTATCTGAATGGCTGAGATGCATTAATAAAAAAAATTACAGATGCTGCAGCACAAATTAGGTTTTGTTTTCCTAARTAAACTTAAAAGATACCACAATGCATTTGTAAAAAAACAGATCTTAGCAGTGAGAGATCCTGCTACAAAAAGAGAGCTGACAACAAGGCAGGGCTGAGCAGTGGGAGGAAAGCAGCAAAAAGTAATGAAGGAAAAAATTTACATCTGTATTAAATAATATTTCTACATTCTAATATGTCAAGTACAACTTCTGTAGCATTTCAATTTTAGAGCACTGAGACAAATTTATAATTGATTGTATATTCCCAGATTTGCAAATGCTAAATCCTACCTCTTTTGGAAAATGTAGCTGATTAATGGGGGCCATCTATTACAAACTTTTGTTAATTTAAAAGTTACCATGTATTTATTCTTTGTTTTCAACCATCTCCCTGAAATTAGGAGATTTTTTTTTTTTTTTTGGCCAAGTAAAATGAATCATCACTGGCAAGGAGGGAAAGGAGGAGGCAACAAGACAGGAGTCATTCATATTAATAAGTTAACTCTGTAGTCGCAAGATACGACCGGAATACAAGCCATATAAATAACCTCTAACAACCTCCGCAGCAATTCCTCTCTGTGTTTCCAGTGCATCTAGAAAGCAGCAGTGTGACAGCTTCAGCCTCTTGGTTTTCTCTGCACCCGTTCACAGGGCAGCAGAGCATTTCAAGGCCTAAAAAGAAAGGCAAGGAGTCCGACTGCAGGAGAAGCACTTACCTAGCTCACCCGCKGCATTTCGACCACCAACGGCATACAAATGTCCTTTGAGGGCACTTAGGTGGAAGAAGGTGCGCTTCTCATTTAAAGATGCAACCTGCATCCACTTGTTATAGCGGGGATCAAATCTGAAGACCGTGTCAACCGCGGTTTTTCCTTTTGTGTCGTAATTGCTCTGGCCGCCAACTACGTAGAGAAAGTTTCCGATCACGGCAATGCCGTGCTGGTACCTCGGTGCATCCATGGGAGCGAGCGACCTCCACTCGTGGGCCTTTTCGTCGTACATCCGTAACTCTTTACTGACGACCAGCTGCTGCCTCAGCACTCCCCCCAACGTCACCAAGTGCGTACTGTCCGACCGGATGGCAGTCCTCTCCGACTGCATGACTGGTTGCATGTACGGCATCATTTGGTAATTGCTGGCTTCCAAAAGCAAGTTTACGCASGTGTTGTCAGTTCTCATGAAGTCCACCGTCTGCACGTAGTTAATAAGATCCTGGGGGGTCATCAAGGGAAATCTGATGTTCTTCATGAGTTTTGCAGCATACTCCATCCGAGGCTCCTCATACCGCAGCCAGCGACAAGCCGCCTTGAAGAGTTCGAGCTCAGTGCAGTGCTTAAGGCTGTTACTTGAAAGCACAAAGGCAAGACGTTCAAAGGGGAGTTTCACAAATTCACCAGTACTTAATAATGCAGGGAAGTTCTTCAGGATGAAATTATTAACATATTTATCCACTTCTGTGAGATTGTACGTGTTGGCAATTCGCCCAACCTCAACGCAGTTTTCTAAAGAAACCTATTAAGTAAATAGAAAGCGGAATCAAAACACTTTCTTAATTTGGTGTCTAAATGATAACGTAGACTTTAATGAATACTATAGAAGCAGCAATATTTCCATCATTTTGCAATGCTCAAGGTGATTTACACATGAGCAAATAAATATTCAATGTGATGTACATATTCATGACTGCAAAGGGAGACCCAGTATATTCCATATTCTAGAGAAAGAAATGAGACAAGTAGCAAGCAGATGGCATATATTAATTATGTCAGACACGTTATACAATGATGGTACACAGCAATTATATAGCACTTCATCTTTGAACGCTCCGCAAACATCGTTGTAAGTTAGAAATGTGGAAAATAGTCAAAGGAGAGGTGATTAGCCCAAGGTTAGAGAATGATGCAAAAGTAGGAATTGCCATTAGACTTTTCTAACACAGTACTGAACACATACTGTCCTAACACAGCCAAGGAAAATGAAATAGCTACCTCTCTCCAAAGCTATGTTTCAGGCAGCTTATTTACAGTGTTCATTCGCATAAGTGTATTATTTACAAATGAAGAAAAGTGCATCTTAAATAAACTATGCTGGTGTTCTTACAGAAGATGTCCATAGCATACATAGTAATATGTAGCAGCTGAAAATAACAACACATCAAAACTACTGGATATTATAGGAAAATTCACTCCAGAAACACTCACCATATGAATCATATCCTAATTGAATACAAGGTAAGATATTTTTGTACTTCCTTATTGCTTGCTTCATTGCTCGTTGTCCATTTTTCTGGAGACGAGGCAATCTGCTCAGGACTGAAGATGGCATTTCTAAAAACAGTTTATCCCACAACCATATCTTTTAGGTCTTGCTGAATCTCTTTTCTTTCTCACATCACAGGCTCCTTAAATTCTCTTATCTGGGGTCACTCGGGATTCAGGGCAGGGGAACGGAAAGGATGGGACACAACTTGAAGCGGGACTTTGATGAGCTCTGCCACTTCAACTAGCTCTATGATACAGACGCATGGCAAGCCAATTTTCAGAGGCTTCTTGTTGAGAATTGCAGCTCTTTCATATTCAATCCCAAGATTTATGCTAAATCAAACTTCAGGTATACTTGCTTTCTAGTCACCTCAGCCAACAGCTCGTCAGCCACACTCAACTTTGACAATTTCTGTAATTTTCTCACAATTCTCGTTATATTTGCAGTGCCAAAAGAATTTAAACTTAAGTCTTACAGTTATTTAAAAAAAGATTATAAAGTTTGAGGACTGCTACCTGACTGTAGCCTCAGCATTCAAAAACCTGAAGGTCATGACAGAGATCACAAGATTTTTCTACTGCATAACCTGAATCTGATACTAGGCAATTCTAAAAGTCTAATGAGTATGAGAATAGTATATATATTCTTTTTATTCACAAGAAAATGATCTAACTTGTCCTAGAGTAAATATCCGGTCATCAGAAGTCTTTGTTCACATGTCCTGAAATGCCTTCAGAGAGATAGAGGCTCCATATCTTATTTTTCATCTCTAAGCACACTAATCCTGCAATCAGGATTAACCCATGTGATTAATATGTGGCAGACTAACAGGATTTCTGTTATAAAAGATCTATGCAATATATAACCATATAGGTTATACTGTAAATCTCTGTGATTGAATATATTCCTGCATATATTCCTTACACTGGAGAAAAGGACTCTCTAATTTTACACTGTTAATGACAGACAAAAAAAAAAAATCACATCAGCAGCTTCCAATCACCTCTACTCCTCTTGGAAAAATTACCTTATATTGCCCTAATCAGTCTACCAGTATTGTACGGTACTCAGGTTTGGGGTGGGGTTTAGTGTTATGATTACATTTAGTCCCCATTATGCTCATGAAATTGAGCACTTTGTTTGGCTTAGTAACAATTCCACCACAAACCTCAAATTACGGTACCATATTTAATATTTTCTTAAAGCTACTTTCTTTGTCAAACATGTTATTACCGATTTTACTGTGCTTTGAGATAACAATCAACAAACTAAGCTAAAATTTACCACAAAGAATTATTCCACTGTCATAAAAACTATCTAGAGATTCTTAAATTCTGARTGAGAAATATAATCCTTTAATAGAATGAAATGCAAGTCACTTCTACCTAAACATTTTAAATTGGACAGGGTACAATAATGCTATTTAAACACTTAAGTTACTGAAGTCTTGACTTTCAAAAAACAACCTCCCCCCAAAAAAATCCTTAACTGATTATCCTATAAAACCAGACACTGAGTAACATAATAGCAAGTAATCTGAGAATCCCAGAATAAAACTTGACTTTCTCTGCAAGTTATTTTCACTATGTCCTCAAAGCCAGTATCATAGAACAATGTCTTGTATTTCAAAGACTCTTACACGTTGAAGCACTTAGCACACATCCCTTTTCTGCAATTYGAAGAGCTTATTCTCCCCTGAAGTTCTCAGTTTTTTGTGGGCTCCCAAAAACAACAAAACAGAAATTCAACCAGCTCAGAAATAGGAATTAATCACATTCACACCCCTCTCCAAGTAGGGCTGAGAGCTAGTAAGGTTCACCATACACGTTAAAAAAGGTAAATCGTTTAAGCAGCCTGAAGACTCAGTCCTCTGCTTCCACCCAAGATTTGCTTGCAAAATTGAGACCACTTTGCTCCCACATCGCTTCTTGTGACAAGGCAGACTTCCAAATATTAAGACCACCTTTGAGGTTTTGCCAGTTGTTACAGAAATGTAAAACAGAATTATAAAAGCAATAAGATCCATCTAAGCAACTATACTGAGATTTTCAGTATTTTGGAATATTTTCTGTTTAATTACAGTATAGTATTCTATTTCCCATTACACTGTTATTTTCCTCTGAATGTTGTAATTTATTTGGATAGGTTTCTAATCTTTCTGCATTTTACACATTGCTATTACTCTTACCAAAACAGTATTGTGCATTCTCTAGCACTCTTCTTTGAAAACATTTCCCTTTTTTTAATTAATTTTCATTACATTATGGCTCCTTTAGGTATGAACATGGGAGCAATCCTAGCCTATTGTAGCATTCTGCAAAGCTATAAATATTTAAAATTAATACTAAAAATAAGACACAAAGCACCTCAGGAGATTTTCCAGCATTTTCGCCAGGAGCCCATTCAGCTGCAGAGCAGGTCTGCAAAGTTCATCAGAACTACCAAGTTTGGGCTATTTAACCAAAAGGGTGTAAATGCACAATAACAACAAAACCATCTATAAGCCAGCTAAAACGTGTATCATACTTTGAAGGTCTCACTGCTTTTACATACATTAAGCTGTGACATTGCACTTACACTTTGCTTTGTAAATATTTCCAATATCCTCTCACAAAGGAATAAGATGCATTATGCTTTACGTGAACTGACTTCTACGATTGCCTTAGTAATGCGCTCAGCAGGCAATTCAAAGACAACCAGGTATTTCTCTCGGAAAGGTTAACCTCAGCTCTCAGATGCTGTTCTTGCATCAAATAATTTCAGGGGGGGAACCGTCACACTTGCTCCGAAAACTCATTTAGATTAGAAATGTTAATTCAAGAATAGAGTGAAACTGTATAATGTGACATAATCTCTCAGATATGGTAATTAAAAAAGCAAAACCAAAAACCCCCRCAAGTTGGCTCACCACCTCTTGTTCAAATAAATTTTAGAGTAAATTCATTCAAAAATTATCCTCTATTCAAGACTGCTGAGATATCATTAGGCTAAATATACAAACTCAGTTTTGTTCCTTCTCTACAGTTACGCAATGAATGAGATTTCTACATTTTAATCTTTTTGGCTRTTTTCCTCCATCACAAATGTTGTTGTTCTGCTCAAAAAATTTATGTATCCCYATATGTAAAGAATGATGTACACTGGTTTCAAGAAAGGCACGTAAGCAAAGCATTTTTGACAGTTTTAACCTCTAAATGCATTCTGTAACATGCACAGATTTAACAAAAACAGGCATTCTTTATGCAAGTATTCTCAAATCTGGAAAGATGTTGGAAGCCCCACAATACTAATGTGTATCTAAAAAAACTTTAAAATAATAGTCTTTTAGGACATTTGGAAGTAGAGATTTATATAGATTTACACCCCTTAGACAATCAAAAAATCAAAAATCAAAACGTGGAAGAACCAAGTATGAATAAAATTAAGAGAATGAATAAAGTCTTCACGATTCTGAGGTTTGCCCTTTTCAAAAGAGGACATCAACCATGACGTTACTTATCTGAACCACAATAATGTCAACACTAAGTGGAAGAGTCCTCAGAAAACTAGGACACAACTCCCATCAAAGGCAACTGCGTCGAATACGCTACCTTGGCGTTTACGGCAACCTTATATAGATGGTGCAGGATTTAAGATTAAGGAAACATCATCTCAGCTCTCTGAGTATGGCCAATTAGAAGATAGGTCAAGATAAAAAAGATGAAAAATATGTCAAGACAGCATTAGAGAGCCCAGTTGCATCTAACACACTCCTTATGGAGCAGATTCCTGTTGTTTGAACCTCTAAGTCCTCTTGTTTGCATAAGTCTTGGTACATGTCTTTAGTAAAAAGTCACATTTCTGTAGCCTGTGAAACTAGGAGATAACCTGCTTATTTGTCTTTATCGATGTACAGAACCCTGAATGCCAAATAATGTTACAATTCAMGGAGAACCCACCAGTTTCCCTGCTAAAGGTCTTAAGATAGATTTTTAGTAAGGTATACAAGCAATTAACATCAGAAAAGCTTAAGGAAATACAAGAAAAAATGCCAAAGCATGGCCCCCTAAGCAAAACACCTTTCAGAGCACGGCTCTGCAGCAATCCTGTTCTGCATCCCCATGGAGTAGGCGCCCTTTACTTGCAGGCATGACAAAGTTATATTTACACAGGACTGCAGAGCAGCAGCCAGGCAAGGTACTGAAGCTGTATATACTGGCATTGCTTACATTCTGTGTACAAGACAGAATACAGATAACCCCACCCGTATTAAGAAATTGCACTGTTTAACAATATAAAGTAAATACAACTGAAGCATGCAAAATTTATGGAATGAGTCCACTGAACGTAATGCTAGAAGGAGCACAGTCATTCAGTGAGAACCTGAAGCCTCTGACATCTGAGATTTAAAAAGGAAAGGATGTTTGAAAAAKAAAACCTCTGAAAGACAACCTAAGCTGACAAAACATGTATGTAAGCTATGTTTAGCACACAGCAAGATTAAATAGCGGAGTATTCAACAGTGCTGTTAACAAGAGGCTACAGCTCAACGAAAAAAAGAAAATATTTCACATCTGGTTTCTTTGCTTACGTGCCTCTTTCTAGCCATGAACCCAGGAAAAAACTCAGAAGTAGAAGCTGAGTTACCTCATAACCTGAACCTTTAAAATCTCTGTCCTGCTGTTGAGGAAGAAGTGATCTTGCTTGTACATTAACAGAGACAAAATCGCAAAACCATGCAGATACTCAGCTTGAAGGGAACATGGCACTTCTCCAAAGCACAAACTCAGGACACGACAGGACACCAGCACTGAAGGAGGACTAAGTGGGTTTGGGACCCGAGTTATTAATCTCAATTATAAATAAAAATTAGCAGGCCAACTCTAAACTGTAAATAGGCTGTATTGCACTGCAACTGCACTACACTTGTTTGCAAGGCAAACTTTTCCACTGCATAAAACTAACTCCGATTCAAGCTGTATATGCATACATTTTAAAATAAACAGTACTAGTGGAAGAGCAGAGGGTTGCTACTTGTGGGCTATCCTCTGCTTACAAAACAAAGTTATTTTGTTCATCATGAACAAGCATTTTACACTGGGCATTTGGGGCTACTTTTAGTCCTAGAATAATTAGGTAATCAACCTAAAATTCTTGTACTTTTCTCATATACCTGACATTTTTGTCACATCCCTATTAGTAATCCCTTCAGAAGGTGTATTATACTAAAAGGACCGTGACCGAGTTCATCAGTGCAGAATATGTAAAGGTTTCTGTGAGG
Organism: Rhea americana; assembly: GCF_003343005.1. Taxonomy (NCBI): domain Eukaryota; kingdom Metazoa; phylum Chordata; class Aves; order Rheiformes; family Rheidae; genus Rhea; species Rhea americana. The sequence continues at coordinate 2,403,302 of NW_028187177.1, read as the reverse complement.
ATCACTACAATTGTGCGCTTCACTCCTCAAAACTAAAAGGTTCACATGAAGTATATTAACTTAGGCAATAATGACAGCTTGTTCTTCTAGCATTTCTTACAGGAAGATAGAGTGTGTAAGAGCAYGAACTAAGAAATCAAGTAAGGAATCTGTGAACTATAATTACTRTTGCTACCATCACCACTGAAACTCACTTAGGAATTAAAAGAATTGTAATGTGGTATAATATTCACATCCAATCCACCCCATACAGAATACTCAAAAGAGAATAAGACTATTTCATAATTTCCTTGAAATTTTCCTTGTAGATCTTATTCTGTGTGAATAGAAATTAYGAATAATGACAAATTTTAGGCCTTAACTTTGCCAAGAAAAAGAAAAAAAGACTTACGTTGAACATGAAACATAAGTAGCATCAAAACAGCTTACCCCAGAAATAAGAAACACTTTACAGAAGTCCAAAACAGGTAAAATCTGCAAAAAGCTGGCAGCTTCCAGAGTGTCCTGAAGGTTGTCCATGTTAAGGGAAAGTTTTGCAGTATAAATGAAATCAATGATCTTCTTTAAGCCTATTTTGTTCACACCATGAAGCTTAATGCACATTAAATCCTGCTCCTTCATTCCTCCTGGGAAAGACATGGGGGTAAATTTATATGACCATTTTGATTAGGACTGATTCACACTCAACACTGAGCACGTGTGCGAGTGTCCAAGTGATGGTGATTTAGAGATAGCCATACACATTAACAGAAACACCACCTGTGAACATGGCCTTGAAGTAATCACTTGCAGAAGCCATCATTGCTCTGTGAACTGGAAACACTTCATCACCATCGCCAGGAACTAGTGTCACATCACACAGCAARCCTTCCACTCGCAGCTGGTCAAAACCCTGCAAGAAGAGCACAAGGTGAAGCATCTGTTCGATTTGAGGGGCGAGCAGGAGTCTCTTGTTTCCCTTAAGCGAAAAGTGARATTTATTGACTTACTCACATGCACACTATAGTTCCAAAAAGTCACACAGGAATAAGCTGTCAGCTTACATACCATAATATCTAATAATAATTATTCCACTTAAGTTTTCCACTGAATAATTACCATTTGTTTTCCATAAATGACTGAAGAATGCAAAGCATATTGTGCCTAAATAAGTAGCCTCACTCATCACATACCTTCTTTTCAAGAAAGAGTTTGTTTCAACAGCTTATACTCCATAAGTCATTTTAGGTAGGAACACACATCATTGCTTTGTGACCAACCCATTCTGGACACACATTCATTCTAGATATATTTCTCTTTCATACCATTCAAGTGCTCTGCAACCTAAGAGGCTGCAAAATGCTGAGGCTTGCAAGGGAAGTGCTCACCTGGTTATACGATCATCCTATTTGCTACCAAAGTTAACAAGACAAGCTCCAAAATATGTTTTTTTACAACAGTGTATCTGCTCTGCTTCCTTCTCTGAAGTACTTACTTTACTGAAATACAGTGCTAACCGCAATAAAAGAAAGTCATCTGCAATGCTAYGCTAAAGAAAGATCTTCCTCCAGATGTTCACCTGGTTGGGGATAGTGGCAGATGWGTGCAATACCAGCCTTCTTCATGCACTGCAGAACAGAAGCTCAAATGTAAAGCAATTTCCTTCAGACTGGCATATCACCTCATTTTTTTCCCAGTACTAACAAACATGCAAATATTGCCTTTATAGATTTAACAGTTGAGGAAGTCTTGGCATCAGCCCCTAGGATTTAAAAATTTAAAGTACCTTAAAGAAAGGCTGTATTTTAAAAACTACAAAGGTAAGTAGGAAAGGACATCCAAATTTGTCCAACAGTAAAGAACAGAGTACAAATGAAGAGGTGAATTATGAGCTCTAATAAATACCAGAAGCCAACAGAGGATTATGTTCTAGTGCATCTTTTGTGATATTTATTGCCAAGCTTTCACACCAATGTCAAATCAGCAGCATAACTCATGACAGTGTTGCACTGAAGCCAGGACTCTCTCTACAGGCCATAAGGAAACGGACTGTAATTATGGTATCAGTCTTGCAAGACAACGGCAATAAATAGGGGAAGCAGGACTCCACTACGAGCAGCAGTCTTCGACTGCAAAGAAACATGGAGACTTCCCTTCGACCTCATCCAGAACAGCTCATTTCTGATGCACAACAGGATCAGATATTTTGCAATTCACAAACTGAGGCATTTGGAGAAGCAAATCCCTTATCCTCAGCTCTTACAAAAGTGACTTATTTCAAGGACTTGAACCACCCTGTAGTTTTTACAAACACAAACTACCAGTTCCTTTGGCTCAAATTGTGAAGAAAACACTAGGATGAGGGAGAAATAACATCTCAGCACTTGGGCTGGGCTTCCCAATAGCCTTATTTGCTGTTATGTCCTTACCCACAATAAAAGCAAATATCTTTGCTGCTAGAAAACTGAGGATAGAATCTCATTCTGATAACCTGCAAATTGAGCACAGCACAATCCTGCATCTGGTGTTTTATGGTTTTGTTCTCCCCACTTCTCTTCCTGCACAGATAGCAGTTCTCCAGGGAATTACACCGTACTCGATGCATGCCTAAGCTTGCACTCCAGAAAAAGTCTGTACAGGAAAGTAGCAAAAACTGTCCAAGTTTTAAGCCTGCTTCTGMATGATGTGTAAGGTCTCCAGCAGAAATGAGAAGATAAAATGTTTTTACACTTAGATTCTTAAAGTTTGAGAGGATAATGTTGTTACCTGTCAGAAGAAAGYACTACCATACAGCAGCCCCGCATAATTCCATAGTTTGCTTGCGGCCGAACAGTACAACAGGGAACCAGGATGCTGGTTTTAAGACACCGCGCCAATGCAACCTTCCGATCAGAAAGGTATCGCAGGCAGAAGTGAGCAGTTTCAGTGCTCTGCACAGGCTTCCTGCACAACACAAACGTGTAACGCCCCTGATGCAGGAAGGCTCACGGCTGTTTCCAAGAGAAGTAGCTATATGGAACCGCTGGACTTCTAAAAAGTCAGAGCTATAACCATCTTGATTTCTCCAAGCTTATTTTTTGTAGTTATAATAGTCACCAAGCATGGATGTAAAACAGATGATATACTCAATCTTCACAGCAAGAAAGAGAACATCATAGACCTAGTAACTCATTTAACAGACTTCAGAATACCTCAGGCTTTACAGAAGTACCCAACCTTAAAAAAAAAATCTCATTAGTAAGTTGAACAGTAAGCATGCCAAATGCTTTATGCAATTACATATTCACAGTAAGATGATCTTACCATTTATTTATTTAAGTATAAGTACAGATAGCAGAACTGCTAATCTATAGAACACATAAGAATGCTAGGAAAAATAAAGTTTCATGGAAGTTAGCTGATAAGAGTTTTGAATATATGGATACGTCTTTGTCATATTTTAGAGCACAACCAACCACCTTTCATTTCCTTTTTTTTCCTCTTTTGTAGGCTCTATAGCACCTTTGCTACATGGTCAGAAGTTCTACTGTTGTTTGTTTTTTTGTTTTAAATATATAACTTTTGAAGATTAAAGAAGAAATGCACACCAGCAAAACTTAGATTTATTGACAGCGAAGACAGTATTTTGAGAAAGAGGGATACTCATTTGTGACTGACTAATTAGTCATTTGCTATCTGCAATGTAACAGTAATTTTAATATACAATAACTGCAAGAAAGTGAAAGTCATTAATTTAATAGCTAAAAATAGCTATCTTGTTTCCCTGGCTAATTGCCAGACTACAGGTCATTTCACAGGTAGTTCCATAGAATATACCTACAATGACTTAAAAAAAGAAAGATAAAGTAAACACATATTGATACAATTCAGGAAAAGAAAAGCATCTTTCTATCTTCAGACAAAACAGGCTCCTGTGCTGCCRCGCAGCAGTCGGAAGCGGGTGCTGTGACAAGGAAACGTCTGAAAAGTTTGTAGAGCAGAGGTTTTTCTTACAGAGCCTTCCAAATTCTCTGTACCGGTCGTTACCGACACAAGAGTATGCAATTACCTGTAATACCACAGAACTGTGAGTATTGCTGGTGAAAAACCTCGTAGTCCCTGTCTTCGAAGACTGTAGATGRGCAGAGACGCCCATATCGCTGCTCCCCAGAGACACTTTCATATGAGGATCCTCCTCTTCCACCAGAGATCTAAGAAGATTAGAACACAGAAGCGTCAAGAGCAAATTCATTGTCAATCACTGCCTTCGTGTATTAAAACCACAGTCTCCTCGGGTAAAAGGCAACACCATAGAGGCTACAGGCAACACAACCGATCCTTATTGGTGCCCATCATCTAACCTAAGAAAGGGAAGTGTTAGAGTATCTAAGCAGGTTAACTTAGAATTTTAATTTTTAGCTTTTTTTTTTTTTCCTCCCAAGATTAAGAAACTTGGACACTTCATTTCTATTTGTACTTTGAGTATTTGGGATGTTTTCAGGTATTCAGCATTCAWAATCAAGTATCTCACCACACCAGATGGCCATGGAAAGCTAGAAGATTAAAACATTAAAGGTAATTTTAAAGTTTAGCAATTTTATTTTTATGGGCTTTATCAGGTTGCTCAATTACGAAAATAACAATAGAAAATATATCTAGTGGAGTCTTACATAGTAAGTTTAAACTACTTAGAAACACATAACTAGAAGAACTCTTCTAGTATATGAAATTCAGTACTTGACTATTGCAGGCAACACTTCATATAATTTTCACTTAATATTAGTGTGAAGAGTCAGTTCATGTGGTTTTGATTCCAAATAATTACTGTCCAATCTAGATAGGAAGGGCTATTTTTAGTTAGCTCTTAAAAAAATTACCACACTGTTAGTGACCTACSACTTTAATTTTGAGATGTAAAGTAGATTTACATAAAGATATGCATAAAATTCTACCTACCCTAACCTGTAATTATTGCAAAATATAAACAAACCTACTCTCTAGAAATATTAATAACTAGTTCCCATAATTTCCATGATTTATTATACTACCTATTGGCATGCACACCAACATAATGCATGCTCTCTATAGATGTGCATATATACAATATTAATTAGCAAACATATGCTGTTAACTCACAGATGAGTGCATTTTCATTACTAGTAAAGACTCCACATTTCCAAAAAGATTCATGGCAATTTGACACAAGTGCCGCAAATCTCAAATGGAAATAGCTCTCCAAATTCTTGCATGCAAGTAAAACATTGGCCTCCAAACTAGTTTCAGAAATTACTTTAAATAAGCAACAAGAATGTGCTCAAATTTAGTTTCCCTCTCCTTCCTCCCAAGATTTGATGGAATCACTATGTAAGGACAAAATGGAAATTTGCAGGTGAAAAAAATTCCCCCTTCCCTTTCTCTCTCTCTCTTCTTTTTTTTTTTTTTTTTTTTTGGGGGGGGGGGGGAGGTGGTATGTTGACTACTTACAGCAGTTTCTGAAACTTATGAATTTTTCTGATAGCACTGATGTGCCTTGTTCAAACCCATGGTCATTTAAGGTTAGCTATGAAAACATACTCAAAACAAATCCACCATTCAACAGCTTACATGGGTTTGAAAYGACGAGATTTTATGCACACAGACATAACAGATTGTAGGAACAAGGGTACAGCTAAATAGCTCTGACTTGTAATGTAGTAACCCAATATTCATACAGCCAAAAAATTACATTAAACGTGGATGTACTGTAGAATGCAATAGGTCAGTCATTTTAAGAACAGAGCAATTTCCAATTTATAAAACAAATCCAGAGTGTGATTTAAATAAAGTTTTTGCATAGTATATCATACTCAGAAAAGCGTTCTCCAAGCTATCCTTGGCAYACAATAAATGCATCATTCAATGTAACGCAGCAGCAGAGCAGTTGCTAGCTCGCGACCCAGAAGATTTTTTGTTCATTTTGCTCTAGCTCTTTGTTAGTTCGAACATAATCACATCAAGAAAAACCTACTGTGATTTCAAAGGACATTCAGTCTTTACATTTGTTTACATGTCTTTCTAAGAAGAAACACAACATAACGTCGGGAGACTTCTGAGCGTGGGCGGGAAAGAGCTGCAGATTCGACTAGCATTAATTTGACTGCTTGTGCTCTTGAAAGATCTTCCAAAAACGTCAGATCAGATAGCCATTACGTGAAGGGGCTTTTACAAGACTCTTTAAACTCAGAAGAAAACAGAAGATGCACTCTTCAATCACTAGAGGAAAAAAATAAAAATAAAAAGCTAACCAATTTCTTGCCAGTTTGGAATGGGCTTTTTACCGTGGTTGCCACATGCTATTTCCACTTCTCAACAGCTAGCATACTTTCTAGTGTTTGCTAACGAAGGCAAAGACCTTGATCGTGATGCATTTATTCCAAYAACAGCAGCAGCAACAAGACCACTTTTCTGGACACCTCGCTTGGAAGCGGCAGTATTTTSGTCACCGTTACACAGTTCCCTTCTAGGAGGTCCAACAACCCAGCAGCCACCAACATCAAAAGCACTTCTCCACCCAGACCTGGTCGAACACCATGCTGCTACSACGAAGTATGCTGAAATACTGGAAAAACGAGGAAAAGCAACCTACCCAAAATACGTTCCACTCAGATGTTTATCGCCTTACATCTAACATCCTACCAGCAGCAGACCAGTAAATGCTGGAAAGAGCATGCGCTTTGCAACTTGCACGTCCTGGCAAAATGCAGTGAACTACTTGGCTCTTCCCTGGTAGTGGATTTGGCACCATCTCTGCTAGTGTTTGCCAATACAGAGCACACAGCGTATTTTATACGCATCTCTGAACAGAAATTGCCTAAAACTTTCCAAGCTTTGTCCTAAAGGGGCCTCTACCATGTGACACCTCGTTACTACAGCATACACAATAGAGAGAATACAATATATTTTAAAACCCTTGTGATACAAAACCATGCATTTAACAGAGCTTAGATGTAGCTACAAGCAATTATCTCCTCTACCTGATTTGCAATACATAACGGGCAGTTGCCTAAAATCTCTCTCATGCACACAAGCTGAGCTGCTCACAAGCCTCTCTACGAGATTGCCTTGACGCTGCTCTGCAGAAGACACTTTCATCRTTTCTCCTCTACAATTGCTGTTAGATATGTACAGGAATATAATACAGCTTGTTCATGCTAATTAGACATTAAAAATGCACACCTGAATGCTATAAAAATCCAGCAGAAATACGAACATTGCAGTTCTAATCTCAAATGCTAACTTGGCTGCATTTGACTCTGAGAATAATTTTAGAGACAACCAATGTTGTTGTTATAATACTAGCCTTTGCCTTGTATTTAAACAAYCATTGAGGCCTTTAATGCTTGTAATACACAAATGCTTCTAACAGCCTCCTGCCAACAGAGAGGCCTAGTCCATATTAGAGACAAAAGTTACTGTAAAGATGCACTGTACTAATCACATCAACTGTTACACTTCAACTGCATCTCATTCAACATTTGGGGATTTTTGTCTCTGAAATCATGACGTTGTTTTATTTTCCGGAAGGTTAYTGGAAGTTTAAATAAAATTCACATGCAATTTTTTTTTAAATCCTCTCCCATTGACATTTTTCTTTGGATATACGCTGCATTTTTCACCCACACCTGGTTTAACGGTTTCGGAAGGAGCAGCACCCGCTGCCAGTGCGTGGAATGCGACATTTAGGAATTTATTTTGGCAAAAGTTACAATGCGAGTCAGCAGCAAGACCTGGAAACTGTGCACCGATCTGCTGACCCCCAGCGCTGCGACGTACAGACAGGAGGAAAGAGCACTCCCAACGCGCCCAGATACTCCCAGTTTGCCACCGGCATTGTACCAGTTCCAGCATTTATCTCCACATCGCAGCAGAAGCTACTCATCTTTGCAAGGCAACGGAAATGCAACAGCACTTACATGTGGCACTGACAGCAGCAGAAATGAAAACAAGTGCTATATAGCACATGACAAGATGCATTTAAAAGCTGCCCTCTAAAGAGGTATCAAATTGTGTAAAGCACAACTTCCATTTTGGGGGCTGCAAAGCGAATATTCAGAAACGGCTCTGCCACTTATGTCCAGCCGAAAGGCTCGGGCGAGCTTACACCCAGGCGAATTCCCCGCGCACCCGGCGAGTGCATCCGCCTCGTTCAGGCACTGCGAGCAACTGCATTATTTATATTCATTAACATAGGTCTGCCAAGCACTATAACTAATTAGATAATAATGAATGTAAATATATTGATTTGTACTCTATTGTAAGTACAGTATATCACGATTAAGCATACTACCCAAGAAGAAAGCTAATTCATTTTCTAATTAATTCTATTGTTCTGATCAATAGAAGTCATTAAAMAAGAAGTGCAGCGGTAGCATTTTTAATCAGGGTGAAAAAAAGTTGGTGGAGACAACTACAGTAGCATGCAGTGATAAATCACACGAAGTTGCTATAAATATGGATATTAATACCGCTTTCAACATATACACTTGACCTGCACACTTTTCCATAATAATTGTAGGTACAACTAGATTCTCWTCATTTATCTTCTCTTTACATACATCTTTTAATCTTACCCACTAGAAGTTACCTGAACAGCCTCTTACAGACAGTTTGTGCAATTATCTTTAGAGCTAGAATTTTAGAACTAGAAAGATGACTGTAAGCCAAACATTGAACTACAAAAATTATTAAAATAGTGGAGGGCGRAGTCATGTGCTTTATTTTATTTTATTTATTTAGAGTTGGGGTTGAAAAAAACCACACTGCAGTGTCATGGCTAAGTACCATTGTCGTGGAGAAGATGAGGTTTAAATAAGAACAATTCAGTAATATCATTCTACATTGACCTCATTTTTTTGAGAGAGATAAAGTTCAGTGGCTTTTAAAATGTTAGTCAGTCAGGTACATAATTCTCTAAATGTAATCACAACACAGGACAAAACGTGGAGAGAAAACTACAAGAACAAGAAGCTTCTGCTAATGAAAAGATGACTGGAAGGTGAAAATCAGTGCAACGGGTCTTCAGAACGAGCTTGAGTTTAATTGCTAGCRCCTACGGGCACACGAGTAATCATTTGGACCGGCACAAGCATTCGGGAGCTGAGCATTTCTGGAACACACTAAAGAAATTCGACAATACCCAGACAAAAGCATTCGGAGGTCTGCTCTCCATCACCGCTCCCAATTCCGTATACAATCTCTCTGGAGTATCTGCAGTGATTTACGTCGGCTGCAAGGACCGATCTCAGAAGGAGAGCAGAAATACCAGGCTYGGCCCAGGCAGTAACCCGACGGCCAGGACAGGATACGAGAGTCTGTAGTCGGAGCAAGAATTTGAACCTTACTCGGTCTGCACCTGCAGCTCGGCTGCCAGASGGTTCCCTTCATCTCGGCTACAACCGGAATTTTTGTATCATCTTTGAGGTTGAGCTTAAGCAACAGAAGTTTCCAGTCAACACTGACAAATATTTCCGAACTGGCTTGAACTACAACYTGATTCACCGAGGCAATAGCCAAACTGCTTTCTAAAGCATTTGGCCAATACTAACCTGTTAAAATAGATCAAAGCCAGTGACTTGYGATCAGCACAGATCTGTGAACACTCTTCTACTTTCGACTGCAATATTCAGGTGCAGACCTGCCATTCTGCCCAGCGCTCAGGGATGGGAATGAGCTAAAACAGTTATTCTCTGATGTTTCCTTAGTAAGAAATTAAGCTCACTCTGATGTGATGTAAACAAGGCAACTGTGGAAGTCATCACTGTGAACTTGTTCATTTGTATCAGCAAATCASTGATCTGTGTGCAATGGTCAGAGTGCAGTGCACCATCCTGGAAGGCAAAACAGCATCAGTCTACATCTACTGATATTCCAGAGCACACGTTCCCTGGTTTATTTTAAAACCACAACTTCTACATAACTCAGTAAAAGCCTACCAAAAGCAATACTGCCCAGACAGAGCATTCTTATTTTGGTGAAGCTCAATGGCTTGCTTCTGAAAGGATTATAAACTTATTTTCTGTGTCAAATTACTATCCGGTAACCCATGACTGCAAGCRTTCTGGTCACCGGTAAACAGCAGCTTCAGAAACTATTCTGGGCACATGCCAGTGCTCTAGTATTCATCAGCAAACAAAGAACTGGATTTCAATTTCATATTATAATGTTCTTATCACAGGATAAATCTTCACTATTTCATGATCTATCAAAAAAATCTGGTATACTACAGGGCTATAGTGCATGCCGCTGTGTGTATGTTTTGCTGATGAAACCATTAATGAAAAGGCCAATTGAAATACAATGGAAGCTTCAGCTATTATTAGAATATCTATTAATTCTTTATTTTGCATGCTTAGTCTGCCAAAATATATTCTTAGTATGCATAGTCTGCCAAAAAATAATTTAGGTATTAACTATCTTACTGTCTTCCCATTGTGAACAGATGTTCCAGCTTTCTGAGTAATGAATCTAGGAATTCCCCAACAAATTACGTGACCACCTAAGAGCTCAATAAGTTTAATTGATATGGCAGTGTTGTATAAAGGAATATCTCATCATGCTGCTATTAAGACAGACAAATATTATTATACTGCAGATGAACAAGTTGCATAATCACAGCATTTCACATTTCTTCCATTCTGCATCTTCTACCCACAAATTTTCAGGAAATTCTTTATCCCACTAGAGTTACTCTTACTCTTGTCCTCCCCCATAACAACTTCTGATCTTTTTATTACTACTTTTCAATAGGAGTTTCTGCAACTTCATTCTTCTGTGGTATCAGTAAAAGTAACCACTTTTATCATTTGCTCACAATTACTTATTATAAAAATACAGTAGGAGTTTGCACAGGAATTTCAAGTTCACATTTTTCAAATATATGCAAGACTTCAGCTAGAAAAGAAAACAAAGACAAAAGGTAAAGAGATCAAGCTGTCGGAACAAAAACTAACAGATCAACCCAAACGCTTAGCAAGGAGGCTCCCGGAGCTCCTGCTGCTGACTCGGGGGCACATGGGTGCCAGCCCAGCGCATTCGCGTTCATACCCCGCACCCTTTGCTGCTGCTGCTGCTGCACATCTGAAATCAGGACGGACAGAAGAGCAGCATGGAAAGCACTACTCAATGACCTGCCGTACTCAAAACACTCCAATTCCTACTCATAAGGCTTCTCTGATGAGCACTAGTCACACGCAATCTGCTCCAGGTCACTGTTTCACTGCCGTTTAAAGGATGCTTTTTAATAGACGAACKACAGAGATGTGACATTTACCTGGAAATACTTTGCATTTGTCACRTTACTGATACGCATTTCTTACCCCTTTTTTCCTCTCATGCAGAAGAGCAAGTAAACCGCATTTTTGTGCTGTTTACTTGAAAAGGGTCGCCACAACCCACAGTTAATAAATCGTTACCTCCAATGGATTAACGCTGTCATTAGCTACTGCGGTGCAAATTTAAGAGCCCTGTATTTGAGTATCACACTTTTCACACCTGAATTTGTTTACGTATCAGAATATAATGGCAGAATATTTAAGCTTTTTTTGGTAACCCAATACTGAGTCCCTCTAAATCAGAATTCAAGGAGAAGCCCTGTAACCACAATCGCTGAAGGTKCTGAAGCCTCCAGGGAACGAGGACAAGCTCAGACATGGGCTTCAGTGACTTGGACACAGAATTAATCAGGCTCAAGGCAAGTTATTCTAGAAACTGAGTTTGGGAGACCAGTGCAAAAAATCATCCGTTCTGAATTTATGTTTTTCCTCCAGACTATAGTGAAGTCTCTTTGCACTGCCACCCAAAATCTTGGTGTAAAGTCTCTACCCAAGCACGCAAGCCCATGATGTACACACGAACGAGAAAGGCTAGTAGAAGGACTCGGGCGACTAAATAAGTGATGACTCTTCCAAATGCCAGCAGAGAGAAATAAGGATATTCTCCATGTCCCTTGACCCTTTTTARGGTTATGATGGCACCAAAGTCAATGCAAAATTAGGTCCCACAAAGCCTGCAGAACAGGACTGAGCAATATCAACAACATTCCCTCATACCCAGCACAGCCAGACTGTTCAGGTGTCATTTCCAAGGACACACGCACAGAAAAAATTCCTGCTTAAAAACAAATCAAACTCCATCAGTTGCTTCAAACTGTTTGCTGCATAATTACAGCCCCTTGGTAAAATCAAATTTGTTTTTCATTGAAACAAAGCAGAAGTTGGCTCCATCACTGCTATAAAGCTTTTGTCCCTAACAGTTATTTAGTCTCTCTGCAAGCCTTAATATAACATCCGCATTTATCTATTTGACAAAGAGTTTACATCCATTTAGCCATTTCTAGCTCAAATTTGCAGACTCAAATTGGTTAATGACTGGAAATGAGAAATAGTTCTCTAATGACACTTTGCCAAAGTTGTCATTGGGCTATGATTTCTATCATTAAGGACAGAAAAAGCAGCACAAGCACACATGCTCTGTAGCTTTTCCACAGAAGCAGAACCACTTCCATTGCCCTGAAGTTCCAAAAAGTAAAATACAACCATTACTCAGAAGCTCCACTTTTAGGATGTACATAGTCAGTGCAGCCTAATCTTCTGCCCTTTAGATTTAGTCTTACATGTTCAAACACAAGTCATAATTGGAGCTAGGCAGTTGAATACCTCCCAGGCAGTATAAAAAAGTTTTTTAAAAAAAAAAAAAAAAAAAAGAAAGAAAAATTCGTAGTCTCCTTGTGAATGCAGATTTGACACATCTTTAAATTTAGTTTATATATATATGCACATAGAAATTTTTTAACTGGCAGAATGATTCCTTAGAATGAAAGCAAATTAATGTATTTGAATGCACACATGCCACCACAGATGGACAAGATGTGGTCATACGTTCCCTTGTATTGCTGTATCGGACCTAGGAACTCCTTTCCAAATCCCCTCTGCCCCAGAACAGTTTTCTGTCCATATGCTACCCAGAACAGTCTTGATAGCTTAAATGTTATCAAAAAAAAGACAAAAATATTCTGACATTAGTTTGTTATTTAACCYGTGCTCCTTCCGCTACCAATGTCTGTTCCATCATTCCTTTTGCTTTATCATTTATCATGTCTGTTTTATCCTTCCTTTATTACAATCTCCTGCTTTTTTTATTACTTCAAATTGTAAAATATTTTTCCCCTCAGCTCATAAAGGGTTTATATCTCAGCAYGTCAGAAAACAAGTGTGGGCCATTTGTCAATGCCACGAAAAACACATTTTTGCAACTTAGGTGTTGCAAGGATTTTCTAAGTCATTTCTAGACAAAACAGTACAGCAATAATGTGAATGTGCATCTCCATTTTAATGTCATTTCTACACATTTACACTGCTATTCCCACTATTAACATTTAGAACATGGGATTTATTTTCAAATCCCAATATCCACCAACTACCTACTACAAAAATCCATGGGTACCCCCAAACTTCAAGGGGAACGACTGCATCGCAGTTAAGGCTGGCAAGTAGAAAGTGGCAGCAGTCACTGCGCAACAATRTTTTCCCTCAATAACAAGAAAATAATGGCAAAAGTGATGAACTGGCAGATCTGATGTTCTAGCAAAATGGGCTGAGCAACATATTCAAGATAGTCCAATAAAGACACCCTAGCATGTCACAACATAATGTCGATATTGCAACATCATTCTGCATAAAGGGCGGGAGGTGACTGAGAACCACAGCATCACCAGCAAAGGCACTGAAACTGGGAACCATCATGACAACCAGTTTCTCTTCTGTATTTACCAATTTAACACTACAACAAAATTTCACATCTCTAACTTCAAATATTCTACTGAAATACCTCATATTTTAAAACAGCAGCAAAAGTAAGATTAACGAGCACAAATGAGAAGTCTGTAAAGAAAAAGGCTGGGACTAAAAGTTGCTTTCTGTTTTCAGGAAATAACTCCCTTGCATTCCCCCTCTCCTCCCCCGAATCAGGTGCAYGCATGCATTTTCTGATTATTTTTAAAAATATTTTGGGAAACCTGCATGTTTACTTCCAGTTTGCTGAAATCTGAAATATCTAGGAAGCATTTGCTTAGAACAGAAATCTTGCCAAAGACAGGTGAGTCTTTGCTTTGGTGTGAGTAAGGAACAGTCAAAATGCTCAAAAGCCCAGCAAAACAGTTTATTTTCTAAATATGGCCAACAAAAATGGTTGAGACATGTAGGGTGGTCTCAAGAAAGAGAACTGCCCAATACAAATGGTCTCTGATGAATTATTCATTACTGCAGAAACATCTTTTCCCTTTTAAGTATACAATTTTGTATAGCAAACTAGAGATTTGCAAGACACAGAAGCTTTAACCTACATAAGCAGCTAAAACTAACACTGATGACTCCTGAGTATTAAGAATTTCTTCAACTTTTCTATAATAGTAACTGGTTTCCATTAGAGAACAGCACTGGCTATCAGACAAATTTAAAAACTTAGAATAAACATACTTTGTTGTGAACACTCTGACAGTAATATTTCTATCAACATTCTTTCTTTCTCCTAACTTTAGTCAGTTATTTGTGAAAATCTGTTCAAAGTATAGTTTCCATTTAAAGTGTTAAAATGCTGTTCAACATAAAAAGCTGGAAGGCACTAAGGTTGTAACCAGTTATTTTGCATTACAAATCGAAAACACCTAATATTTAGCTTTTCAGAAAACAGCTAAATCATTCTCACGTGAAATCAGAACTAGAGAAGTTCGTTATCCTCCCTTCTATTTAGTGCAAAAACACTACTTTTGCATTATTGAATTCTTTTTTTGGAGTGCATGATAGTACTCTAATCTCCAGAGCTTCCACATACAGCTAGATCTTCAATCATGTTAATGGAAGATATAAACAACTCTGGAAAACAGTATTAAGGACATACTGCTACTGGGAAGAAGAGAATTCTGCTTTTTGTTCATAATGTATTAGATGACATGGTCTGTGATCATTCAATAATTAGGACACATCCTCACGCACTTTAAACTGTGTTTAGATAATGAAATTCTGTACAGTTCATCGATGCACACCTACARCTCCAAGGA
The DNA here is from genome assembly GCF_003343005.1 of Rhea americana. Lineage (NCBI taxonomy): Eukaryota > Metazoa > Chordata > Aves > Rheiformes > Rheidae > Rhea > Rhea americana. The sequence goes on along the minus strand of NW_028187177.1, from coordinate 2,388,253 downwards.
ACGCCACGTTTCCAGCGCGCTATTACTCACTCCATCCTCTCCTCTGATTCACTTGCTGAACTGCTCACCTGACCACACTAATATTAAGTGACTTAGGTCTGCCTCAAATAGTCAACACAACAGCAGATATGAATATATAATTTCACTAGCAGAGCATACACTTGCTTAATAGTTGTTGCACTCATTTCTACACAAGGAATCTATATCCTAAACTTCAACGACATAYGTGCTATGAAAGAAAATGCAAAATAACTTGATAAAGGCGTGCACGTCCATACACATCTGCAAGCTGTGCAAGKGCTACAGTCAGGCTGTGTTATACCTACGTCTGTTCGCACGCCAGCACTCCCACTATAACGCTGCCTGCTCTTCCCCAGACACCACCCCCGGATCTCTCACCCAACTGGTGGAGAAGCTCAAGATGTTCTGGACCGGCTCCACCAGAAGTCAGGGGATGTCTGCATTTCCCTGCTAGGGACGTTTCGCCCTCCGCTTAAYGGGAAAAGTTACTTCTTGCAATTAAGGATATTCTGAAAATATCTGTGATCTGTAACTGTACCTGTAACTGGTGGGGACCAGCAGCACCCACGGAGAAGCAGCTATTCACTGCTTCCCCTTTCCATTGCCAGGGAAGCAGTACCAGAAGCAGTGAAAAACAGCAGACTGCCCCCTAACAGAACCATCCATTTCCCTGCAAACTCTTCAGCTCAGCTTGAACAGGTGCTTTCCTTCACACGCTACCTGGGCACGAAACTCATCCAGCAGAAGACTCCTAAACGAGCTCTTTGTCGTCCCTTCGTCCGCACCTTTGGAACTAATCAAACTTTTAAATCAGCAGCTGCAGGTAAACTGATCCAGCTACAAGGCTTTCAGGCCAATTCCCCGTTTTATGGCGGTAGTTTGTACGTAGACGCCTGCCTCATCCAAGAGGCCGACCAGGCTCATGACCGCGAGCCTGCGCTTTGCAGTGCGGCGAAACTATGGCAGAGTTCAGGTATCAGGCACACAAACCAAACAACCACTAATAAAATCAAGGGCACCTGACAATCAGTTTAACCCCTACGGAAGTTGCTTATAAACAGTAAGTAGAAGGAAGTATTTAAAGTTAAGGTCAACTTTACGAGAAAAACTTGAAAAGTTTGCAATTTCACTTCACACAGCCAAAAGATTACTCTAAAACCACCCTAATGCTACCAATATAGTTTACATTTCAAATTGCACTATAAACTTATTTTGTAATAAGATTTAGATGCCAAGTGTTAAAAGGATTAAGGGTTCAGTTATACATTTATATATTCTAGATCCAAAAATATTAAGTATAGATATAYTGATCTGTAAATGCAGGAGTCTTATGGTTATATATTTTACATCACTGGATGTTCCATTTCACATGTCACTCTTCAGCCTTGCTTGAAACATAAGTCTTTTCTCAACACTAACAAAAGTAAACTTGCAAATACTGATGTTAAAAGCCTGTGCATATCACGTAAAACATTTAGCAAATTTAGCGTAATCTTTGCAATGGAAAGAAATCCATCTCCTATTTTCCTTAAATCACAAAGSTGTTTTTATCCGTTCATATGTATCATCTAAGCAAATAGGTGCCATCTTGTAACGTTTCTCATTATTTATAATATGAGGTATGAATAATTTTAATGTTACATTTAAAAGTCCTGCTAATGTCAGGACTTAGGCATCAGTGAAGAAATACACCTCTGTAAGCCTTGGGATGCATTGTATCATTATGAAAAGATTATTAAAACTGCTGATCACATAGTTCTCATGCTCCAGATAAGCACAGCATCATATAGTTATGCGTGATTACTAAACATGCCCACATACTTTTAACACATTGAGATAATCAGCCATATGATCCCCATAATAAATGCTGGAGCAGACAGAGGAGAGATTAGCTATTTAAAGGCAATACATGAAAGAAATGCTCAGTTTCAGCAGCAGATATATCAGACTAATCTATTCCTTGCATTTTATAAATCCTATAGTTTAAAAAACAAAACAAAACCAGGTAACACTCAAGTCAGTATTTCCCTRAAATAGCTTTCAGATCCTCACAACTCTTTTCCACGACATTTCTTCTGCATTTAGTCATTTTCATAAACCCATAGCAATTAGCAATTTATTGGAAATAGCCGATTTTCTAACAGCCTTAAGCACGCTTGATGCATCCAAAGAAAAACCTGAAGAACTTTCATGGAAATTAAGACTAAAATGGGAGCGCAGGCAGCCAGGTCAGSTCCTGAACGCTAGCCTTTCTCACCGGGAACAGCAGTGACGCTTCTGCTCTGCCTCTTGCATTGTTTCAGCCCTACCGATTAACCCTACAATTCTCTAAACGCACTAAAAAATACACACAGAACCTGGGAAAATGTGCGATGCGTATTTCTGAGGGCATGTACCTACAGCAGAGGAAGCAAAAGCCTATCTACAAAAAGGCAATATAAGCTTAAAAGCACAAATATCATAGCTATTATGCTGAAATACTATCGGAAAGCAGTAGCCTTTATAATAATTTTCCAGAAGTCATCTACGATATTACATGTGTTTTTTAAAGTCACTCTTCCTCGTTTTGATAGAGCTGCTTCCTTAAACAAAGGCAGATGCAAGCCGAGAAATCTACTTCTGCTTCTATTTCGGAAAGAAAAAGCCACCTGTATACGCTAACACAAAGCTCACAGCACCAAAAGGTAAATATAAGCTTTACCAAGATTTGGCAAGACGAACAAAGGCATACTGATTTCACGTGCCCCAAAATACTCACTTATATTAAGCTTCTTGATATGGACAACCCGTATTAGCTATATATATATCTTTTCAGATATTAATGATTTACATTTATATTCAAAGSTTTTACTGTAACTTTTTAAAATAAGGCTTATCTGTATTAAGGCTAGGACTTTAAAGAATAGATCTGGACCAAAACAAGGGTTTGTTTTCTATTTTTTTAAATACAACAACTCAGAGAAACAAAAGTGCACTACAATACAGCAGGTGATTCCATGCTCAGTTGCAGGAGGAGGGAAAGGTAGCATATACACTGCAAATAAAGCCTGCCTCAAAGCTTCAACTTGTCAATTCAAGATCAGCTCTACAAATTCACATCAACACAAAGTTTGCAAACGAACATTTAAGATACTTATATGAGCAAGGCTTAATCTGCACAATTTCTCTACGTTCCAACAAAGAGGGAAAGACTCGACACAACATCCAGCATGAAACATCCAGGATAAAGTCTGAGGGTCCACATAGAAAAACAAGGTAAAATACTGAGTGCCAATGTCATTCAATATACAACAGGGTATTTTGCCACAGGGTAGTCTCACGAAAGAAATCCCACCTTATTATCCTCATTTCTCTCACTTACATGTATGCTGGAGAAAGTGGCGATGACCTGGATGTTTTAAGCACAGGAACTGGGAATTTCCAGATAGCAGGAGAGCTCGTTTTCCATTTCAATGGCATGTTGTCACCACGGTACTACAATAACAGTAAACAGCGTTTCCATAACAGACTACCAACTCGGACTTCCATTCCACACACTACCGACCCAGCAGTGGCTGCTGCTAAGAACAAGGAAACGATTCTGCCAATGCCCGTAAACCGATGCTTCCKATCTGTAAAACAGGGCTGCAAGGCATCGCCTTTTAAATCCTGCTGTCCCCTAAAGCAGTCGGATGATTCTATCGTTCTCACTCAACAATAGTGCCACCTCGTTAGGGAAGCGCTGACTGCAGTACACGTTCGGGGAAAAAAAAAAAAAAAAAAAAAAAAAGACTGCACTGTGCACACCAGCACAATGCAGCTTTATTTAGTAAAAGCAGCTAATTTTTAAAGAACTCTTTCTGATGCTATTGTTCTACCTTCGCAGGGACACTGCAGCACTGTACTATATTCTCTTCCTATTAACCTGATTTCTGACCAATAGAAGCAGGAAAAAAAAAAAAAAAAGGTTTCATAGGAAAATGAAGCAACATACCTACTCAGAATACACTTGTCATCCTCTGAACATTCTTCTTTTGAGCTGCAACAATACAAATGGGATATAAATCTCAGCATAGCCTTAGGCCACGGCTAATAGAGATCAGTGACTAAATTCAGCAGCCTGTTTTCCTCCTGTGCAAGCTCTGACCAAACAATACAAGAATGCCATTATGGAAAAAGCCCATTGCAAGGAAAAAAAGAGAAAATCAGTCCTTCTAATCCATAGCTAGGAAGATAAAATAAAGCGTAAATCGCTGCAGGTTTCTGCATGCTCTTCTAACAGCTTCTCGTTCAGGATGCTCTCATTTTCCTATTCTCATTTCCAGGGAGGATGAGCAAAATCTCATGCATTTTACAACATGCTATGGGAACACAAATATCACTCTGGCTTCTGCAGCAGAGAAGCGGCGAGCAGCACGCTGTTAATAGCGGTCCTCGCAGGGACGCTATCAACAATCTAATTCCGAGCAGCCCCCCCTTCCCCTCGGCAGCTCCCAAATTGCCTGAAGCAGCCGGTCACGCAGGTGTCCGTCAGGGACCACGCTGCCACTCCGCGCCGCTCCGTGACCTCCCGGGGCTGATCACAGGGGGCAGTTTCGAAGACACACTATTAAAACCGAAACGGAGAATTTAACAAGGTATCATGCATTAGCAGTTAGGTTTCTAGGAAAAAAAAAAAGAAAAAGAAAAAGAAAAAAAGAAAAAAAAAGGTAGAGCTTCAGATATATTGACAAACTGCCTTACTGAAAAGCGCACTGTTAACATATTCCATCGGTAGAACAAAACACTATTTACAGCATTTATTCTACAGATTTCAAAATAGTCTCATGACAGTTTTTCATCAGGATAGTTTAACCCTACGGCAACAAAGCCAACACCCTGTCACACGGTGCTGAGCAGTAAAGAACAGAACCAGGAGCAGAATTTCTATAAATATTTTTAAGCATTTTTAACAGCATTTACTAGCACTCTGATAGGTTTATCCAAATAGAGGTGAAACCCACATTATCAAGTTTATTTTGGGGATGAAATCACTAGGCAACAATTGCTGTTTCTGCAGCTGATGATTACTGAAAAGTGCTTCCCCAAGAATAGTTTGGGGGGTTTTAAGCTGTTACCATAACCCTAGGTAATGAACTAAAATAATCCAGGATGATCGTGCCTCAGGACTAATTCAAAACCAGATGCACCTATCTGACAAGCAGCTGAAAAGCCCTCTCCCAGCGCTCTGAGTTTACATTATGTATTCACTGTATTAATACTGGCAATAAATTTCATAGAAACAACTACTCAAGGAACATTACACAGATATTTGCTGTGCAGGGCAACAAAACCTTCACATGGTATAAACACRAAGAAACACTAGTCCTGCAAATAGCAAGCACGCACGTTTAGCATAAACAAAGATTCTTACTTTTGCTAAAAGCGTGTATGCATTTACAGGCTAACAGGAAAGCTTGCAGCCTGCACATACGGTAAATTTACAGTGCACAGTCTCATATATTACACCAACACACTCATGCTTTATGTGCATTGAAGGCCTAAAAGTTAAGTTGAAAAAGAGAAGCTAGATAGGAAGTATTAAAACCACAAAGAAAAAAAAAATCCCAAATTTTTGAATCAGTGTACCCAATTTTGTTCCTACATTTACAGCAAGCATGTTAAAATGTAATGAGTTTGTGCCACTACTCCCTCACATGAGGTGCTCGGCCAGTGCAACCAACTAGTAAGTGTTTTAAAGAGCCTGTCTGTGCCTGCTCTGCCAAGCCCAAGGACCTGATTAGAGACGTTAACTGCAGCAACGCTACTATCAAAGGAAGATGCCAAGGACATTCGACGCACTACTTTTCGGAAAGCAACTCTTGCAATATCCTCTAGATCTGTCTTCTACACAGAAAAGAAAAATGCACAAAATTAAGCAATCCTGGCGTTCCCAGCCAGTGACTTAGTATTTAAGTCAACCAACGTACACCCAGCAAGTGGAAGTTACTTGTCACTCTGACCCCAGTGAGATCATTCAGCAAAAAGGGCAACATCAGCGCTCGGACACCTACTCTCCTCTCGCTGCTGCTGCCCTTGGTTATTTTCTCCACTTAATTTACAACCAAGCTAATCAAAACYTTTACAGTGCAATTAAAAAGTAGCACAACAGCATGCTTATTATGCCAGAGTTTAATGGCGAGAGCTTTACAACAGCAAGCTTAACATTTTTAAAGCGTACGAATTCCAAGCACTACCCAACTCGGTCTTGTCCTGATGCTGAGCACGCTACCGGAGCGGGCAGTCAATCARAACTGTGGAGCTGGGGGAAGCAGCACTGCCAGGTACTCTAAAAATAACCGTATGATTTTGACTTGCAAAAGAAGGAACCATGTGAGGAATGAATCACCTATCCGCACCTAGGTAAGAAACCAAGTACAACTGCTTCTTCTTGACAGTCACGAAGTGGTTGCACATTCCCAAAGAAAAGATTGCCAAAAATATTACATGCTTTGCATAAAGTCCTCTTGAAATAACAAAGAAAAATCTCAGTATATTATTGTGTTCTTTTAATGAAGACTTTAAGACAACTGTTTAGTGACACATTTAATAACAGGGGGGAAAGGACCCACGCGATCTCCGGGCCGGTATTATGCCTGCCCAGTACACTGGAGTTTCTTACCCGGCATTTCAGCGCTTTGCCCTTAGTGCCCAGCGTAACCGCCGGCRAAGGCCAACAGCAGCAGTGCAGACCCGGGCAGAGCCCTGCGTGCACAGGAAACGGCTTTTCCAGGCAAGTGCTGCAAACACGCGCGTTTCCAGCGCCAAACTGGAAACCTGCTTTTCTCCAGCACTCAGGASTTTGAAGACCCACAGTAACCGCGCAGATTACAGGAAATAATCTGCTGGGGCCACTGCACTGCTGAAGGTGGTTATCTTTTGTATCTTCCTCATACAAGCTCATTTTCAGGATTACAARCATCTAACCCTGATAGCTCGCTTACAATCGTGTTTTACTCGCTACCTGCCTCGCTGCCACGGCTCCTGCTCCGAATACCGGAGACGGGAAAGGGGAAGCGCTGCATTTCGCGGYGCTTGCTCCCACGCTCGCGCCGCCAAAGCTGCGCCGAGCAGGCTACCGCAACCCCTCCTTCTGCAACTTGCCCTGCTCTTCATAGAAGAAATGCAGTTAGAACCGTTTCCCTTGTGATGCTTTTCTTTTTCTTGCAGCATCCTCTTCCCCCCCCCTTGTGCAATTTAATGCTTCAGGCTGCTACCACGTCTTTGCACATACTGCTTGCCAACCTGCATGCTTTTGCTGCCTTTTGTAAAAGAAATAAATAAAAATAAAAAATACTGTGCTATAAAACTTGAATTCTTCTCTCACAAACTTTAGCATATTGTGCTCTGTCACCTGTATTTCCAACAAATAACTTTTGAATCATCTTTAAATTTCCCGTAAAACTTCCCTTCAGGGATTTYTCAAAGAGCAAGTCACAGGGAGAAAGATGCATTTTAACACAGCGGCAACGCAAGAAGATGCTAGTAGGAAAATTCGATCCTTAGCCTTGGAACACCACRCGAATCTTATAGAAAATTAAGCACAGTAAGTTATCTTCTAGACATGCCACTGGATTTTCAATCTCTAAACATTCAAAAGGCAAAAATGTTTGCTCAGTCAACTGATCAGCCATGGCTATGAAATTTGCTGCTCTAACAAGTGTTTTAACTCCCTACTTTTATTTATTTACTAAGTCTCTRTGGTGCTGAAAGCACTAGGTAGAATTCCTCTCAACATCTGCATTCTAAAAATTGGTGGATCTTAAGCCATCTTTCCATTTTGAAAGACTTGTTGCATGATATTAGCTCTAATAAAATACTTGCTCCAAACTGAAGGCAGAAACTCAGTTAAACATGGAAGAAATTTTCCTGTTTTTTTGTGCAACTTGCAAGTACCAACGTGCTGAACTGATATATACTACTACTTATTTTAATGTAGAAGAAAATGAAACAGAAGCCCCCCCAAAAAAMTGATAAAACATTGCTGAAGACATGRAGCCCAAATRCAAGAGTCATTTGAAAAGCAGCGTCTTAAAGATGATTCTCAAGGCACAGGCTTAGAAACTGAAAGAAAGCCAGCAAGGATGCACAACTCTTCTCTGCAGGCCTCCTAAAAAATTTACGGTGTGTTTAATTGGCTTCCTTATTCAGTGCTCTGTTCCCCTCCACACCGACGCTTCTCATGCCTTTACCGCYGGCTTTTCAATCCATTTAACCGCGTCCGCCCTGGTCGGTGGAAGAGAACAATTAAAAGATGGAGTCTCCTGCACGGCCCTGTACGCCAGCCAGCTAATTACTACAATTTCTTCGACCATTCATCCTGAAAATATTAATAGCAAAACTCATACGAAGGTAAAGCAAATCCCTGCCTGAAAAGATCTCCTTACAGCAACGCTGTAACATTTCCCAAGGATTAAAACACGGAAAGCAGCAACGTGCATCTGGCAACGCTCTTCCCGAAACTACAACTTTTCCAGAAGCCGAGGAGATCTACCTTACAAAAAAAGAAGTCTTTCAATTAGATTTTCTAAACAAAGAAATAAGCATTAATATAGCTGAAGGCAGAATTAATGCATGTGCTTTCACTTACTATCTACTATGTTCTTACTATCTACTATGTTGTCTCAAAGAATTATTACAAGTAGGGGGGAAACCCTCAGACATCAGATATATATTGCAGCATCTTTTTGAAGCAGCAGCACGGCAGACATCAAGGTGCACACAGAGTTTCATAAATGGAACAGATGCTTAAAAATAGTTATTTTCAAACCTAATTAATACCTTTAAATCGAGTTGACTGCTCGTGAAAGAATGAGGAATAGTCACCGATAGAAAAGCACTAGGTTTGTGGTGAGCCCCTCCCACTGGTAACATCCTACGAACAGTACAAGTTCCTGTCTCTGTGGCAATTTAGGTAGGGCTATTTCTAAAATAGGGGGAAAAAAAACCCCACCAAGTCTTTAAATACTAAGTGAAGCAGTGAGGCTTCCATTCAAGGCATGCACCACATGCTTTACAAAAAAAAATACTGCAGTTTGCCATCCGCCCACTCAGCATTTTTTCCTACATAAAACAGGAACTTGCTGCAGTAACATTTTAGCATGCATCATTTCAGAGAAAAACACTGCTTCATACATGTCAATGCACACTGTATGCATAGACACACCATACACACTCAGACTACATATAAACATACAGAATATACATAACAAATGTATAAAACTGACTAAGCCATTTCCCCTTCCCTCCTTAACACCCCACTTAGAAAGACAGATTTGAGGTCTCACAGGATTTTCATACAACCAAAACATAAATTCCTCAACAAACCAAACAGGTTTCAGCAGSTGCCTGACTGAAAAGTCATCACTTTGAGTAAGGAGTTTCTCCATGAYCACGCAAGGAGGAGCTCAGCTGCATATATTACACACTCCTCAAAAACCCACAACCCTGGTCCTTGCAATCATCACCCATTAGCAAGGAAAATATCTCAAAAGCCTATGAAGTTTCTGAAAGTAATCAGCAACACTAAAAGGTAAACAAATTTATTTCCTATCAGGTCACAGAGATAATATTTACAAATAAGTGAACATAAAAAGGTAAATGGAACGCCAGTTTCCTAGAAATTCAGAGGGAAAAAAATCACTTAAATGAGAACCACCACTAATCTGTATAGTGTTTGCACTAACAAATAACCACACACTCTTTTTCAGGTGTATTTTATAACTATGCACAGCGCCAAAATGTCAAACATGTTCCTAAGTATGTATTTCATTAAAGTACTTTTTAGTTTCATCCACTGGTGGACGCCCTGCATTTTCTCCTTGTGCATCCTGAAGAGGGCTTTGCCCTCGAACCTTGAAGTAAGATCTCCAGCAGAAGATTACTTCCAAGAGTTGAGATGCRCTGTTAACTACAGGCTACGAGTTATTACACTGGCAAAATCAAACCCTCAGCTCTGCTTGGGCAAACTACCACCTACAGAAATGGCAGGAGGTAAAATCAGTTCTTTGAAAGCAAAGCAAGTTAATGAACATTTTGAACTTCTGAGTTAAGCCTGTGTACTCTACTGACAATGTACAGTTAAGAAGAAAAGCCTTTGAATTAATGCTGGTTGACTCAAAGTGAGGTGCTTCTCTTCCCCAGGTCATTATGTGCTCACATTTAATAAAATTACATAGAAATCTGAATGCACAGTCACAGCATCCACATTGATCCTATGGAAAATGGTTGGTATAAAACAACAGTTACTTTTCTTAGATCAATCTGTGAACTACCAAAAAAAAAAAATCTATAAACATCTTCTCCACAGCTGTCATCATCTGTGGTCTGCACAACTCCACTTAGTAAAGCACGTCTAAACACATTCACACATCAGACTCACACGACGCAAACGTATCAAGCTGTTTCATAACTGAACGGAAGACAGAGCGAGCTCCAGTCATAAATGCCTTTAGCATTTCCCACTAATACAAATTGCAAATGACAATACTAATCTAATGTGTGTATTAAAATATTTTGAAAATATTCTCAAAATAGCAGTTTAAGGTTTTTTGCATTATTTACATGAAATCTCCTAGTTACCATTCCCTAAGCCTTGTTAYTGTCTTTACCCATCAGAGCGAGTTTTTGCTGCTGCATGTGCACGCAAAGCATCCCCTGCTCAGAAGGGCAGGCAGGGGGAAGAAAGGCAAGAATGAAGTGCATTAAGCCACCACAGACACGCACAGCAAGAACAATAATTCACTTCTTTTAAAGACAAAGATGAACTTTTTGTGAACACAGGAATCCCCACTATGCTGTCACTGACGGATCCCATCTGCTAACCCACAATCTACATCACTTCCAAGGAGGGCGGGCTGACAGCATTATTTGAAGGCCAAAGCCCCTCAGGCAAGACCAAGGGTCACAGAGAATTGAAAAGTTTGAGGAAGATGCTGGTGCTCAAGTCTGGCTTGTCGGAAATCCTGACATGCAATTTGTAGGCCCATAAATAGTGGGGACACTTCTAAGAGACTTGAAGTTACTGTAACACACTGCATAGTTGTTTCACTGCTGCTTGCTGCAACACTTTAAGAAGCCACAGAAGAAACAATATTAAGAGATTCCATCAATTTAATTATTTACCATCAGCAAGTCTTAGGGATAGATTAGATATAGATTTTATTGAACTGGCAACTCATTGTTAAAGTTCAGCTTGTCTTCTCCCGTAAGGGTGTAGGAAAGACGCAGCAAAAAGCTGGGTTTCCAATTCATCACTGATACTAGCATTTCCCATATTCACCAGTACAAAAAAGCTATAGGTTCTGTACACTAGAAAAGAGATTAAGCCTTCAGATCATTCCAACTAAATGCAGTAAGTAACTGGTAAAATTAGTACTGAAGCTGAGACAGCTGAAGGGGCCACATGAGACAAAGGGATATTGTACTAAAACCCCAGGCTTTAAACTGCCTCTTTTCAATTCTTTGCCTAGAAGCCAGAGGCRATCACAAATCAGCTCCTCCTGTTTGAGGAAGGTAGGTGCAGTCCAAAGACTCCTACCTGAAAGCCAGCACAGGCCTGGGGGGCCTCACCAGTATATTTGATCAGGATCCTCCCTTCCTCGACAAATTACCCCGGAGATAACCTCTCCACCACCCATTTCCAGAAGGAAAGCAAAACAGAGCAACCTAGTTCACACTTGTGTTGCTGCTTTTGTATTCCCAACAGCAGCAGTGACAAATTGAAAGTGTGTTTAGTTTTCACAGTTTTTTTCTTCTTCCTCCCCCCACTTGGGGAGAGCCAGGAGCAAAGTCACAGAAAAAGTGTGGTCTGCAGCTCAAGGAAGATTTACACCTCAGTCCTATCTGGAACAATCTGCAGTCTTAAATGCAGGGAGCAGCTTTAATAGCAACATTTTGCTTCCGCAGAATTGGACACTACCTATTTAAAAGATTTTTCCAGGAAATAAGAAAAAGTAAGAATGATCACAAAAAAGACTGCTTCAGATAAGCAGTTCAATTTGTCTGAAATATACTATTACAGTCTATTTCTAATTCATCAAATGTCAGCAGTCCCGCATAACAGTAAAACTATAAAAATAAAATTATAAACTGCACTCTCCACTAGTATCTATTTAGATAATAGACTTAGAGAAAACTGTTTCCTGTGCAAAATTTCTAAAGATTAAGGTTAAGTATTTTACAGTAGACAAATGTAAAAGCCAGGAATTCACTTCCAAAGGCAGATTTAAAGCGACAGTTTTAGGATATTTGCTTAGCAGACTGGAACAAGTCYGCAGTTATACATCCCTACATAGTGACAACAGTAACTATCCTGATAATTTAAGATCAGTTCAGGGCATGCTGCTTTGCATGAAGAAAACTGCATGTAGCAAGAAAAGTCCTAGCACAAGGCTGTTTTTAGAAAGACCCACAGCAGAATGACAATCTGACTTTCGGAGTCACAAAATTATGAAGTGTTCAAACCAAAGAGCTTCGACTCTTCTGATTATAAACCATCACGGAATAAAAATTTTAGAAATATTTTAAATCACATTGACGTTCACTAAGGACTGCCACAACGAACTTCAGTGTTTTAAARCATGAAAGACTGAAGTTCGGTGCTTTCCAAAATTTCCATGTAGTAGTTTATACTGTTCCCACTGATGAGGCATTTTGCCAGCACTACGGCACAGGCTAGGCAAAGTTTTCTACACCTTTGTAGATGGTGTCGTCCATAAGACGATAGCGTTTCATCCTGATGAACTGTCCTGCCGAAGCACACCTTGAAGTCTCTGCCACAGCCTGAGGAGGAGAGCTGCACCATGGTGGGTCGAGGRCTACAAAAGCCAGATGACAGCTTTCCCCTTCTACCTGCTGGCACAGGAGATAAGTCCTGTAAGAAAGGGCCCAACAATTCTGCAAACAGATTTTTAGGCGAAACGGTCACATCTCTCATCTGTGCTACTCTAGTGATGCTCAGCAGGCTCAGGAAAGACTGCGTTAGAGGGGAGAGGAAAGAAAGAGAAATTAATAAACAAACACGGTGCAGAGGTTCTTGGGGTGACATGGCATCACATAGCTATGACATGCAAAAGGACTCTACAGAGGTGAGCCACTACTAAACAAGAAATATTTGTACTTCTGCACCTTCTGTAGCTGCAGTCATCTGCATTCTGCAGCTGAAATTCTCTTCTGATCTGAACATACAGTATACCAAACTATCATAACCAAGCTGGGACAAGCCTTTTTCTGATACGTAGCTTAAAGCAACTCAGACTCAAAACAGTTGTAATTCAGCTGCTTGTCTGCCAGAGGGAGCTGAAGGAAAGAGAAAAAGTCTCACGTATTTAAATACTTCAAGTTTTGTTTGTCCCCACACCACTTCATTTAACTATTCAGTGAAATCAGGTTTTACAGCAAAAATCAACATGTAYAGCCACCTCCCCCCAAAAAACTGCTGTGTTTCACCCATGCACAAGGATCTCAACCTAAAGCTCTGGAGTCAACTCCAATCCCACCACTCTGAAACTGAACACTTGGCTTTTAAATAATTTAAAAATCTGTAGTGAATTGGGCAAGAAATATTGGGAACATTTTTAGCATTATTTCTTCCTATAGTCTGCCCCTCTTCAAACTAAATAACCCTAATTGTTTTCCTTTTTCGTCATAAAAAGTTTTTAGCTCTCCAATCATTTTCACTGCTTTCTTCTACACTACTGACAGCTGGTTCCTGGACATCTCGAAGGGAAACGCTCAAATAGACACATCACGCCACATGAGACTTCCCAAAAACCAAGCACAACAAATGAACTACTTCAAGCTGACAGCAGACAGATTTGTTGTTGGYTATGCAGTGGCTGAAAATCCCAAATGTCACATCTACCTCCTAAGTAAAGACCCAGTCCGTGTCTCAGACCTTCCTGAGCAACCACTGCTCAGCCTCTCCTTTCCCAGTTTTGAGCCCCCTCTCCTCAGCAACTCTATCAATACACCCTGCCTTGAAATGGAAACAAATCTTCCTTTTCGGATACACTTTTTTTCCACCCTGTATCTACTCCAGCAACAGGCTTCTAYAGCTTCTTACGAAAGTGTTGGTGAGATGGTATCTAATGCCCTATTACCGTTATTACATCAACCTCTGTTGATGAATCGCCAAACTCTACAGAGATTGAGTTTCCAGTTTGCCGCAATAGTATCAGATTTTCATTTCAGTGCTTATTTGTCTTTTTTGTGCACACCTACTTAATGCTTCAAAAAACTGATATACGTACATTTATAAATCTGCATGTAGGTGGAGTTACTATGGCATAAAGCTTTAATTTATACCATAATAATGGTTTATTTTTGCACAGAACCAGCCAACATGAAGATCTTAAAGCAGGCTGAAGCTGGTCTCATTTTGCAGATTAGTAAAGGCAAAATGTCTAAACAATTTGTTCATGGAAAAAAAGATTCTGTAAAACAGCTCARGAAAGGATTTCATTATACACACGATAGACAGGTCTTTCTTTCCACCCCGTCATCCAATTAAACTGCTTCCAACTTCAAAAATTTTAGCCATAAAAACCAACATGAATTCCACCAGTTTTTGCATTTTGAAAACCAACAGAATGTGTGCATCTTTAAATAACCGCTTTAAATTTAAAGCATTAAACTGATCAGATTTCCCTCAGATCAAAATCTGTTTTTAAAAATAAGCTTAGTGGTATCCTGTGTACTTCTTGCACTCAAATCAGTTTTAGGAAAATCAGTTATGCCACCTTCTGGCATACAGAAGAATTGCTCTACAAGACAAATACTCCTTTTTCACCAATTTCCATTTTAAATGGAAAAAAACCCCACCATACATAGACAATTCACTTCAAATAGGGCACAGATGCAAAACGTGACTGAGGGTGTTWGAGGGTGTTTTTTTGGGGGGTGGGGGGGTGAGCTGATTGGTTTTTCCTCATGTTGGAAGATTTGTATCACATTAGCTTGTACCAGCTTGTACCCAGTCTCAAAGAGCCTGGGCCACCGCCCGTCACAAGGAACACGTTCCCTGGCATTACCCGGTATGAGGGATGAGCTCTTCTGCTCCTTGCCCCATCTCAGCAGCCGTACAAGTGACTTGCAGAAGGCAGGGAAGGGTGAAAAGGATGAGCAAGCATATTTCTGTATCAGGAACAACTTGTTGATTGGACTTAACAACGCAGAAGAGATAACCGAGAATAAATACATCAATGGTCCATAATGTCACAAAAAGCATGACAAAGGTGAACAAGGAGTAATTATTCACCACGCCACCAACACAATAAACACAGAGTATCAAAGGAGGCTAGCCAAAATTTGTTGGGGAAAAAAAAAAAAAAAAAAGGCAAGCAGAAGAGGAGATGCTTCTTCACAGAGCATGTGCTTTGGCTATTAAGCTATCAGCTCTCCAGTACCAGTTTCCTATTACAATACACAAGGGTTCAAAGAAGCAGCTGTACAAAGTAATAAAAAAAAAATCCACCAGAGCTATAAAACAGAACAACATTCATCACTAGTCTGGAAGGTCCGAGCATAAGCAGCCACAGGCTGGGACATGATACCGTGRAAGTCTCATCACCTGCTTGTCCTGTTCTCATGCTCTTCCCTAAACACTCACTCTTGGTCATAGTCAGAGACTCGGTACGAGGCCAGACAGATTGCAGATCCCCTATAAAACATGTAAATACACAAATGTTTTGGACTAACAGATGCATCCAGCGGAGTTAGTGTACAAGTCCAGCAATTAAACTTCTTCACCTTATCTCCCACCAAAGCACTCTTAATACTACAGCAGGACAAATACACTGCACTGCAAGGTATAAACACATTTCTCTCTTGCGCATTGCATCTGGAACTATGCAAAATGATCTGTGCTGTTAAGCACACAATGAAGTTAAGCCAGGACTCCATTTCAAGAACTTTAATCGTTTCCAAGTTTCTGCAGAAACCAAGCTTTCAATGTAAAATTGTTTCTAGATTTCACAGTTGCACATCCAAATTTTCAGACAGAAGCAGCAGAGCATCTTTAGAAGTATGAAATCACATTGATAAAAGCATGCAGATAACCAACTCCAACAGTTTTTCTGCTCTGATGCTCCCGTTTCTCACAAAACACATATCTAGAAATTCTCCAGTCTTAGTCACTCTTTGCCTCGAAAACCAATTACTGCTGGCCATAGTTTTCCATTGTAAGTTTAAACTAGACAAGTTTATTCACGTGAGTTTAAAATGTAATTAGAGAATCTGTGTTGGTATAGGTATTAGGCAAGTCCAAAACCATGCTCAGATACTTCTGGACAGGTATCAGAATCAACACTGGACACAACTGAAATACAAGAATGTCTATAAGCATCCACTTTTGCTCATCACACTTTCCAATAAGCCTTTGTATATTCTGTCAGGTACATATATTTATATTCAGCTCTTCACAGTATATGCTTTATTTTATAATCCTTTTCCAAATCTCTAAACTAAGCAAAGCTTATGTTAAGCAAAACTTTGCTGTAATATGTTCTTACAATTAAGGTTTTTCACTACTTCTTAAGTTCAGCACTTTGGTTTCTGGAGATACTGTAATCACTGTTTTGCCCACACAAGGCAGAATGATCACAATATACAGAAGGGTACACACACCTGATGAGAAGCACAAAACATTACTTTAATCAAACATCACCAGAAGTCATGCTGGAACAGCAGCTTTTTACCTGCATCAGTTGTCCCGTGTGACAGGACAAGAGGCAATGGGCAGAAATTGAACCACAGCAGGTTCTGCCTGAACACGAGGGGGAATTTCTTCCCTGTGAGAGTGATGGAGCACTGGAATAGGTTGTCCACAGAGGTTGTGGAGTCTCCTTCTCTGGAGATCTTCAAGGCCTGCCTTGATGCGACCCTGTCGAACATGCTCTAGGTGACCCTGCTGAGCAGGGAGGTTGGACTAGATGATCTCCAGAGGGCCCTTCCAACCTTACCCATTCTGTGATTCCATGATTCTAYGATCCTTTTCAAGAACCAGCAGAGAAATTACTAATACAACACCAAGGTTGCACAACAAACCTTCAGAAGAACCTAGAGAGTAACTCAGCCAAACATCATGTTACGGCAGCCACCTGAACAAAGTATTGTATGAAAAAATGTAAGTGTCATCCTAGATAATGAAGTGTAACAATAATCAAGCTAAAAATTAAAAAAAAATAAAAAATAAGTCAGAGTCTGACATCAGTCACTCCTGGATTGTTCCTGCCTGTGTATTTCAAGCTGTTTATAACTGCTATTGAAGAGAAGCAATTTTGTAGTTTAGCAAAGCACCTCTTTGCTCCTTATTTCAAACCTCTCGCTGAAAGCACTGCTGGTGTCTGCCGAGTCAAGGGAAATCTCAAATGAACTCAGCACTTTCATGACACTAAAAGCCTTGAAAGCCTAAACCTTTGAGGTCTTTGAGTAAAATACACAGGATACATGAAAGGAAGGTAAAATTAATTTTGGGGCACCCGGGAAGTCTCAGCTGAGCCACTACTCCAAATCCAACAGCACAGGTTACAGCTGTCAGGCTAGGAAGGGCAATAAGCCAGGTATTTATTCAATAGGGTCAATACTGAACATAAAGCAAAAGCCAGTTGTTGGGTCAGAGACAGAACAAACATTTGCTGCTAGAGTCTTTGCAAACACTGAATTAAAAACTGCCCAGCAAGTATGAAAACTATACAGGGGGAAGCAACAGTTACAGGGCCACGGGAGTTTTACATAAACACTATTACTGAAGTCCATTCTTTCTTCAGTGCTTCTGATCAAGTTTCTGAAAACTTGTGTCCTGGCTCATATCCCAAATCAACACACAACATGCATAAACATACCTTTTCCTGTCTCATTCTCTAACCAAAGCAGAAACATAAAGAAACTACCAACAACACCTTGCAGCACAAAAAGCAACTGCTGAGGAGAATCACTTTCTTTGGTGATAAAAGTTCTGCTGAATCCTGGAATGAGCTTTTTGAGATTTCTGAATAGCACCCAATTCAAAATATTGATATACTACAGGGAAAAAACTTCCTTCTGTTAAATAATTATGTTCARTAACAGCTAAGAAGTTATATGGGATTCACAATCATCCCATTGAGGGCTTCTACGTAAAATAACTGGATTCCAGTATTTGCAGATAAGCACTCTTTTTATGATTATCTTTCACCAACACGACAGAGCAAATGCAGAAGCCACAGTATGACGAAGCTTTCGTGTCACTGATGTAATCCGATGAAAGAACACAGACTCCAAAGGACACGTATCCCCTTTGGAAACGGCAGGACAATTACCGAGTCTAGACTGGCCTCTCAGCTGTCAAATGCACATAATAAATTCTTTATACCTGCAGACTTCAGTAATGTGATTCAGTTTATTTAGCTTCCTTTCCCCTCCCTTCGCCCTCAAGTTCTGCACTGTAAATACTTTGACTGTCCGGAAAACAAGGCCATCCCTGTTCTCAAACAGCACTCTTCGTTACTCCCAAGCCCCGCAGAGCAGAGATGGCCAGTCTAACTCCAGATCAAACCAAGGTGCCTCCCACAATTATTCCTCATCAGTCAAAGTCTTTGTCACATCCCACTAACCAGCAGCAACGAGAAGGATTTCCAGTTTACAGTGACAGGCAGYGAAGCCCTGCTAACACACCATGGTAAAGCCTGGGAGCAAAATCCTAGGAGGATTATTATATATTGCACTGCACAGGCTCAGCTCCAATTGTCACCTGAAAACAAAACCRAACACAGCCACATTTACTTTCTAAATACAGGGGAGAGGGAGAAAGAGGGGAGAAAGCCTCAGTGTGAGCAAAGAGGAACCCAGGCAGCACCCACGATGCTGCTGTAGCCAGGCGAGACCAGCTTTACAAAGCCTGCAAACTCCTCTGCWTCAGCTCTCGTGTTCTGCTTTACTCCCACATTGCTCTGACTCACCCAAGTCACGTCGAGCTACGTTTTCAGCAACCGCAAATAGGGCTTTGCTATCCTCGTCCAGCTGGGGTACTGAGAAATCRCTGACTTGTTGATACATGACCTTCACGCTCTCTGAGAACAGAATTAAATTGAGAACACATGGAAATGCAAGATATTTACTTCAAASGAAGTTTCCTTCCAGATGTTCTGCAGGCACATCTCCACTGACCTGGCCACCAGCTATGTTTCAGGTGAGCTGAGGCAGAAGAATGACACTAGCAGTCTAGAATTTGGAACAGCGCAGTTGCACRTTGAAAACTTTTGATATTCAAAGCGATAGATTTGGAAGCGATAACGTAGCTTGGGAAGATGAAAGGAGATTAGCAAAACACTCATATTTCAGGAATGTCACAGATAGGTCAGCCATAAATATACACGTAAGATGAGGCAGAACAGTGGTAGAAGCACCACTATCTGAAAGGTCTTGCTGATAACATACTTTTGCATTTTAATAGTGTACTGTTATTTTCAGCTGCTAAATTTACTATTACCTGCAGAAACAAATATCATACTGATATCTGGATTTCAGTGTGCATCTCACTTTCAAAATATTTATGGACTCAGTAATCACCAGGCAATAGCAGAACACACTGTCCAAAAAACCCACCGCAGCTGGTTTCCTCAACAGCCTTCATTGATCCTGCAGGATAATTCTATAATACCTCTGAATATCATGAAAAAACAAATAGTTGTTTTGATTTTCTCTGTCCAGCACATGACACTAATGCAAATAAACTAACACTTCTCATTTTTGCAAAGTACGCTTAACTGTTGGTAAAGTTTGAATTGCAGCTCATTAAAACA
The DNA here is from genome assembly GCF_003343005.1 of Rhea americana. Taxonomy (NCBI): domain Eukaryota; kingdom Metazoa; phylum Chordata; class Aves; order Rheiformes; family Rheidae; genus Rhea; species Rhea americana. Next base: position 2,368,433 of record NW_028187177.1, on the reverse strand, counting down.
AATCAGTTACTTTAAGATGCAAAAACCTACTTGTCTCCCCAACAAGACTGGGAGTCTTGTTTTTCCAGCAAAGTCTCCACCACTGTGTAATTATTCTTTAAAATATGCCTGATTCTGCATCCATTGAAGTGCAACCTGAATGACAGACACTTCCCAGAGGTCCAAAGACAATGGAGTCATCAAAAAAATATTACCAGGGTGCAAATGTGAACATACACGTATGGATGAATTTTAATATTAAAAAATAGATTTTAGAAGCGTATTTTTCACAATGCAAGGCAGAGGTTTTTGATATTCAGGTTGAAGGTTTTGGTTGTTTTTTTTCTTCAAGTAAGGTGCGAACTCCAAGGAAGCTCTTAAGGTTTTTTTTTTTTTTTTTTTTTTTT